>NC_139947.1:24212262-24809762 GCF_963454915.1 Gymnoscopelus microlampas
AAATTTGGAGATGCAAGGTTTCTGTCCGACAGCGACCATATCATCTCAGCCCATTCCACATCTCCTTATCACATTACTGTGCTTACTCATGGCAGCTGTAATTGTGTTTCCTTATAATTGCTCTGGGGATATAAACCTCTCCTACTAATGGCGGAGCCATTTTTAGTGTGCCTATATATCTCTGAGGGTCAGTTCTGTTGTATTTTCTGATTGAAGCAGCTCTGTTTACACATCTCTTTATTACCTTTTAACTGTACATACATTTCTTAGTCTTTTTTTTGTTTGTTTGAGTGTTTCTTTGTTTCATGTTTGCTTTGGCAATAAAATAACCAAAGTATAAAATATGGTTAAAGTGTTTCAACTGATTTTGATGTCATCCTCCTATAATTCTAGAAAGCTCTGTGGTGGTGGTGGTGAGGCCAAAATCTCTTCTGCCCGGTTCTCCTCAGTGGCTGGAGCAATTGATCTGAATTGAATTTGGGTCTATGGTTTGGAACCAGGCTACCTAACTTCTCCAATTGGCTGAGGACCACTATTTAACTTTTTTAGTTTGGACATGATCTCTTCCTGTCCATCTTGCCAAGTTTGAATGTGGTAATTAAAATTGGCGCTAAACAAGACATACATTGAAGCCTCCTTTTTTGTCCTTTTAACAGACAGGGCATCCGGAGTCTGTCAGATGTCCATGAATATGTCCAGCAAACCGTCCTACAGGAGTTGCAGTCTCGTTACTTTTCAACCTGGTGTCCGTATGTTGGGCATGTCATTATAAGTGAACATTTTCAGAAATAACTGTGCTACAAGCTCACAACGCTCTGAGCTTGTAGATCGGCTATTTATCTTATACAACCGTGGCGGAACAAGTCAAAGCTGGGCTTGGCTGCAGAGTGCATGATCGGCCCCCCCCAAACCCCAACCACTATGATGTATTAATACAGATGATGTATTATACAGGCCCATGTGTGGTGGACAAGCCAGGTTCAGAAAATAACTATACTGTTGTATTATGGTGCTAATAACCCTTAAAGCTTTACGTTAGATTGTTTTACAACACACACACTTAGCCTTACTACATTTTACCTTAAAAGTTTACAAATTCAAAGCATTTGAGAATTAGCGCCATAGACAGTGATCATGTCATTGTGGAACATGTAAATGATCAATAGCTAGAAGGTTTTTAAAAGATTACACTATGTTAATCTAGATCCCTGACCCCGATGAAATTTCACCTGTTGCAACAGGTGGAGGATGAGGGTGAACAAAATATGCAGCTAACTTGGGCAGTTTAGACATGCATTTTTTCTTTGTCTTCATGATTTTTTAGCTCCACTTCTGTGTTTATATCCACTGATTCCGCTCATGATTAGGCTACTTTGTAGCTGCTCTCACTGTTGACAAGTGATTGAAACCTCAATGGAAACAAGTCCACTGGACTTTTTTGTGTGATCCTTTTAGACTAAGTGTATGACTGTACTCGTGCTGTTTGCATTTCTGTCTTATAAAATATTCAATCAATCAATCAATTAATAATGACCTAGTGTCAAATGGACTGTTTTGATAGCTGTAGATGACGATTTTACCCAAAATACAGTTGGAGACAATGGAGCTGATTCACTTTGACACAAATTTCTGTATTATTTAACGGGTTTTTTTTCCCCCAGCTATGGTCATGACAAAAAAGAAAGAAAGAAAAAACAATTTACTACCAACCATGTAATCCATATGTGCCTTGGTTGGTATAGGCCTGCAATTGAATGCAGTAATTCATTGTATGTGGTTATTTAAAAGCTTTAAAAGGGACAACGTATTATGGCCCTAGGCAACCTGACGCAACATAAAATGAAGGTTGATGTGACGAGCCCTGGGAGTCCAAGGCGAGCCCTGGGAGTCCTAGGCCCACCAGCCCCCTGTCATACGACAAAGTATATAGTTCTTACGTTTGTGTAGGGGAACCATGATAGCAATGATTGCTGTATATGATCACAGCAGATCAATGTGCTACATACAGTACAGTATGATGCATGGTGCTCAGGGGTGAGCTTGTCCAATATGAATTGTGCTCCAGGATTGATCACAGTACCTCTATAATCTGTATTTAGGCTTCCATTTCTCACTGTTACATTTATGGCATTACGATCTGAGAATGACTGCGGAATACACCAGAATTAATCTTTGCCATGATTGAAGAGTAGAGCCATTCGGCCACGCTTCTGTGGAACCATTAATGGGTTCAGCAGCTCTCCTATTTTACGTGTCAGGTCCTGCTAATAATGATGATTCTTTCTTTCATATTCGAGTTTTCCCCTGAATACTCCAGTACAGTACACCATACTTTAAAGTATGTTAGTAGGCTATGTTCGATTTTAAGATGCCCACAGTTAGACTAAGTAAACAAATAATCCAAACTACAGTTCTTGAGAAGAACTAAGGACTTTACACGCTGTATAGCCTTTGCAGCTGGAAATGGTATAATTATAGATGTTTGTGTAGCGAAACTGTGCCGCACAAACAATGTTATGAATGTTCCCTTAAATGAGCTGTTTGGGTGCTACCAGTGGTGCTTTGTCAAATCCTTGTCTGTGACAGGTGGCTTTGGCTAGAAGAAAAACACGTTAAATGATAGTGTGGGGTTGCTTATCACTGCAATTATATTTATTTATTCTAGAGGGTCCAATGTGTTAATATAATTTAGCATCAAAATCAGTTTAACCATTTTAACCCTATGTACATTAGCTATTAGAATATTTTGGAAACATTTTAACAACACAAATCTTGTATGGGGTACCCTGGGCACAAAATCCTTTCAAATGGGGTCCCTGGCAGAATACATATTGATTTGGGGGTCCTTGACATGAAAAAGTTTGAGAACCACTGCACTACGTGACGGAGGCGTTGTGTAGACAGCAGCTTTACGAGCGTGCTGTAAAAATACAGTTGTCGTTAACTGTTTTGAAAAATATTGGAAGGTCCTTGGCCTGCCCTGCTGTCAGCGTGCACAAGAAATGTGACTCTTATCGGCCTAGTTGTATGTGAGATTAGCTGCAGAAACAAACACACACACACACACACACACACACACACACACACACACACACACACACACACACACACACACACACACACACACACACAGGCAAGGTTGAAAGCAGTGGTGTAAAGTAACTAAGTACATTTACTCAACTATTGTACTTGTTGTACAATTTTTAGGTATTGTTACTTTACTGGAGTATTTCCAATTTTCAGTACTCCACTACATCTCAGAGGCAAATATAATACTTTTACTCAACTGCAATTATTTGAAAACTAGTTACTAGTTACTTTGTAGATTTTCATTATTATTACAAAAAATATATTAACCACTTCAGCCCTACATAAATTCCGGCCATTTGAAAATAGCCGATCTACAAGCTCACAATGCGTTGCGATGTGACGCAATGTGAGCTCGTAGATCTACTATTTTCAAAATATTGTTTGACATTTTAGACATTTGAAAACTTTCTACTTTTGGTACATTTTGATGCCAATACTTTTGTACTTTTACTCAAGTATTTTTTTAATTCTGGACTTTTACTTAGGAGTATTTCTACATTGCAGTATTGATACTTTTACTTAATTAAGAAACGTGAGTACTTTTTCCACCACTGGCTGATGTCTCTTTTTCTGCAAATTCCTCCACCAGAGGTTGCTGAAAACAAGAAAACTTGGCTAAAACACTACCATAATATGATTCACATGGACCCAAATATCATTGATTAAACTGATCATGATCACGTAGAGTACTGTATGGCACGAGCTCACTCTATTAATATTCCTGTTTTCATGCCTTCTCATAACATGATCATTAATGGAGAAAGTAACCTTTACCCTACAGGGGTACAAAGCAGCAGGAGTCATTTCAGTCCTGTCATAAACTGACCCCATGACATTTTCATGTTGCTTTGTGCAATTTTCTTGCAACTTGTCCAAGCATAAAGGCTGGATGCAGTCAAAGCCAGTAGATGGAGATATTAAGAAATTAATCTTTTTTTTTTTGTCTTTTTTTTTTTCGTTGTTCACTGTAGCCTATAATGAGATGTAAGGTTTATTATTTACTGTACACCAGACCGGCAAGTGTGTCACCACCAAAGCCACGTTCCTTTTTGGGGGAGTCATCAACATGGTAAGCCTATGGAATGTGACTTATATCAGCTTATATCATTTGACATCTCTATCCAGTATTTGTTTGTAACCTGGAAATATTTGGAGCATTTCCAAATTAAGTTCATATTTTTCCGATAAATAGATTTTAAGAACGAGTGCTTTACAGCGTATCTTCTACGACCTGCTGATGTCGCGTCAGATTACTTCTGCAATTCGCGCATCTTGTTGACATCTGTTTCTCTGGATTTACTTAATCTTTTTTATTTCTAATCTACTTATCTATCTATCTCTGTGTGCATGCTCGTCTATCAGTCAATCAATCATAACATAGGTCAACAAATGTGGAAATGTGGAAGTAATCTGAGGTGAAGTCAGCATATCGGAAAAGAAACTGTACGCTGGACTTAAACAAATCTCTCGTTCTCAACTAATTCTTATCAACTTGGCACGGAATTGCTCAAAATATTTCCAGGTTCTCGGAATTTAAGAAAACAAATATTTGATGTAGATGTCAAATGATGAAGCTAATTTAGGTCACATTTCATGATGGTGAGGACTCCCCCAAAAAGGGCAGAGGCTTTGGCGGTGACGTGTTGACGGTTAAGCATTAACATTAACACAACTTGCATGCACAACTCGTAATCGGCTCTGCAAGGAGAATAATACACAGCAGGATAGAATGTAGAATGACACAATCTAATGCCTAATTTATTTTTGGCAAGCTTGCACCGTCGTCGTACGACGAAGTATAAATCAGGCTTGAGGCCCACCACCAGGCTTCAGTCACACTATCTACACAGGAGGGATGGCACTCAAGCAAAAAGCCATTTATCTGTTGAGCACACCCTCTGGATTATTTATTGCTGTTGTACACAGGAGCCATCCGCTGGAATTTCAATGTCCTCCCAGCTGCCAGTGCTGCTCAGGTAAATCAAAGTGACTGTTTCAAGGAATGAGGTATGTAACACCATTAGGGCAAATTGCAGTGCTCGCTGCTTATTGTCCCTGTGGTAGGAAGAACTTAAAGAGTGTGTGTCACTTTTTTTTTTTTAAGTAGCAAGACTGGCATATCAATTCCACTGAAGTTGTTTGTCATAGTCTGGTGGATTGGTACGAGAATCGTTCACTTTTTCATAAAAGTATGAAACTTGGCACACTTCTAGCATAGGCGCCAGATTATGTGCGCGCTCCTGGGTGCTAAACCCAAATATATAGTACATATATAGTGTGTACCGAAAAAATAGTTCAAATGAAATAAAAGTTTGTGCTTGTGTCTTTACTTGCAGTGTCAAATGTGTTTCTCAGGAGTGGTAAGCCAAATATTTCTATATGGAATTATACGTACATTCTCACCGTTCATCTCGTCGCAACCTTTCAATATGAATGTGGCATATAGCTTGACGGAACTGATTTGATCAGCCATGGTTATTTTCAACTGTGCATGAGGGTCTTCTAATGATTCGGATGCAGACATTTATACTAAATGAATCCAGGCACACCTCCCTTCCTCCTGCTCTTCTCTGAAAAGCGTTACATTATGCATTTTGTCCAGTGGCTTTTGTTGTCATTTGAATTCCTTGCACCATCACATTCGTATTTGGTTGTTGCAGTGGTGGAAAAAGTACTCACATTTTTTACTTAAGTAAAAGTATCAATACTGCAATAAAGAAATACTCTGTTACAAGTAAAAGTCCGGAATTCAAAATGTACTTGAGTAAAAGTACAAAAGTATTGGCATCAAAACGTACTTAAAGTACCTAAAGTAGAAGTACTCATTATGCAGAATGTCCCATTAAAACATTTCAAGTGTATAAAAATCTTTTGAAAATAGCAGATCTACAAGTTCACCATGCGTTGCATTGCGAGGCATTTTGAGCTTGTAGATCGGCTATTTTCAAATGGCCGTAATGTATGTAGGGCTAAAGTGGTTATTGTATGTTTTGTAATAATGATAAAAAGCTACAAATTAGTAAGTAACTAAAGTTTTCAAATAAATGTAGTGGAGTAAAAGTACAACATTTGGATCAGCAATGTAGTGGAGTAGAAGTAAAATTATTGGAAATTGGAAATACTCAAATAAAGTACAACTACCTCAAAATTGTGCTTAAGTAGCCTACAGTACTTAAGTAAATGTTCTTAGTTACTTTCCACCACTGGGTTGTTGTCAAGGATCAGTTTGCAGATTTCAGCTGTCCTTTCTTCTTTTATATATCTGTGTTGAATGTAAAGCGTAGGCTGACGGACAATGCGGCTATGTCCTGTAAATGACCTCTCCTCCGGGAATTCTGTCTGCTTTCCACAGAAGTGGATCGGCTCCTTTTAAAAGCTTCTCTATAGTCCCAGACATTTGCATTGTTGTGAAAGTGAGCCTGCCATTTCAACTTCCTTGGGTCCTTGGGTTCCTATTAGCTCCCCAATGCATCACGATGTGATGTGTGTTGTTAACTTGTAGATCGGCTATTTTAGATATTTTTGAAATAGGGCTCAAGTGGTTAATTCACACTGTATGGGCACTCATACATTCAGAAAGATCTTCACTTTGTTGAATTATTTCAGCCATGCCTCAAAGCGTCTGCCCCTATTTCTTATTTTATTCTTAGTTAGGACTAATTCTGTTTAAAAAGTAGGTTAATGACTAATAATAAAGAAATACATCACATGGATGCAACTGGGACGCATCATCAGTGTTGTAGCCTGGGGTCATAGGGTGTTTCGGGTCTCGCAACATACAACATACACCCTCGCCCAGGTGACCCAGCCAGGGTTGATCAAGCCCCGACTTACGTCCCAGTAGCACCCACGGTCAGTCCTATAGGGAAAGACAGGGCCACTCAGTCCGCTTCTCCGGAAGTACTCTGCCGGGACTCGGGGAGGCTCTGGCACGTGGAGGGACTAGGCACTGTGGGTTGTCTCCTGGCCGGGCTCCTCCTTCGTCTCACCAGGTCCAGGACCTGAGCGCTGCGCCAGATCAGATGCACCGCCCCGATCCAAACATTTCCTTCTGGCGTGATGGTTCCTTGGGCCGATACCACTAGATTGGGCCGTCTAATGGTATTAGCTCCGCTTGCGGTACGCTGGAATGGAATGGCCCTCCTAAAGGCCTCACCGTGGGTTTTTTGGGCTTCTTCCTCACGGAAGACACAGCATGGGGCGCTAACCCATACTGCTCCCGGGATGCCGTCTACATTCCGGCTGTCAACAGTCTCTCCTGTGGTCACCAAACTATTCCTGGTTGTCACGTAGTCTATAAATTCCTATGAGCCACTATAAATAGAATAACTAATAAAGAAATACATCACATGGATGCAACTGGGACGCATCACCAGTGTTGTAGCCTGGGGTCATAGGGTGTTTCGGGTCTCGCAACATACAACATACACCCTCGCCCAGGTGACCCAGCCAGGGTTGATCAAGCCCCGACTTACGTCCCAGTAGCACCCACGGTCAGTCCTATAGGGAAAGACAGGGCCACTCAGTCCGCTTCTCCGGAAGTACTCTGCCGGGACTCGGGGAGGCTCTGGCACGTGGAGGGACTAGGCACTGTGGGTTGTCTCCTGGCCGGGCTCCTCCTTCGTCTCACCAGGTCCAGGACCTGAGCGCTGCGCCAGATCAGATGCACCGCCCCGATCCAAACATTTCCTTCTGGCGTGATGGTTCCTTGGGCCGATACCACTAGATTGGGCCGTCTAATGGTATTAGCTCCGCTTGCGGTACGCTGGAATGGAATGGCCCTCCTAAAGGCCTCACCGCGGGTTTTTTGGGCTTCTTCCTCACGGAAGACACAGCATGGGGCGCTAACCCATACTGCTCCCGGGATGCCGTCTACATACCGGCTGTCAACAGTCTCTCCTGTGGTCACCAAACTATTCCTGGTTGTCACGTAGTCTATAAATTCCTATGAGCCACTATAAATAGAATAACTAATAAAGAAATACATCACATGGATGCAACTGGGACGCATCATCAGTGTTGTAGCCTGGGGTCATAGGGTGTTTCGGGTCTCGCAACATACACCCTCGCCCAGGTGACCCAGCCAGGGTTGATCAAGCCCCGACTTACGTCCCAGTAGCACCCACGGTCAGTCCTATAGGGAAAGACAGGGCCACTCAGTCCGCTTCTCCGGAAGTACTCTGCCGGGACTCGGGGAGGCTCTGGCACGTGGAGGGACTAGGCACTGTGGGTTGTCTCCTGGCCGGGCTCCTCCTTCGTCTCACCAGGTCCAGGACCTGAGCGCTGCGCCACATCAGATGCACCGCCCCGATCCAAACATTTCCTTCTGGCGTGATGGTTCCTTGGGCCGATACCACTAGATTGGGCCGTCTAATGGTATTAGCTCCGCTTGCGGTACGCTGGAATGGAATGGCCCTCCTAAAGGCCTCACCGCGGGTTTTTTGGGCTTCTTCCTCACGGAAGACACAGCATGGGGCGCTAACCCATACTGCTCCCGGGATGCCGTCTACATTCCGGCTGTCAACAGTCTCTCCTGTGGTCACCAAACTATTCCTGGTTGTCACGTAGTCTATAAATTCCTATGAGCCACTATAAATAGAATAACTAATAAAGAAATACATCACATGGATGCAACTGGGACGCATCATCAGTGTTGTAGCCTGGGGTCATAGGGTGTTTCGGGTCTCGCAACATACAACATACACCCTCGCCCAGGTGACCCAGCCAGGGTTGATCAAGCCCCGACTTACGTCCCAGTAGCACCCACGGTCAGTCCTATAGGGAAAGACAGGGCCACTCAGTCCGCTTCTCCGGAAGTACTCTGCCGGGACTCGGGGAGGCTCTGGCACGTGGAGGGACTAGGCACTGTGGGTTGTCTCCTGGCCGGGCTCCTCCTTCGTCTCACCAGGTCCAGGACCTGAGCGCTGCGCCAGATCAGATGCACCGCCCCGATCCAAACATTTCCTTCTGGCGTGATGGTTCCTTGGGCCGATACCACTAGATTGGGCCGTCTAATGGTATTAGCTCCGCTTGCGGTACGCTGGAATGGAATGGCCCTCCTAAAGGCCTCACCACGGGTTTTTTGGGCTTCTTCCTCACGGAAGACACAGCATGGGGCGCTAACCCATACTGCTCCCGACTAACCCTAACTCACCCTTGAATTTGTTCCATGTTCTTTTTGAAACTAGCGTAACACTCGTCTCTTACAGGTTGACCTGTTGCTTAAAGGAGTAGTTCATCCAAAAAATTACTTATTTTCTATCAATCAGCCTACACGCGAAACATGAAACCTTGAATTCATGGAATTTTCTTTTGTTGTTGTCGCATTCCTAAGCCAATAATTTGATGACCGGCAGAGTCTCCGGTATAGGAAAGTCTCCTACCGGGCAGCTTAGGAATGCGACGAATTCAAGGCTTCATGCGATGTGTAATTGTTAGAAAATAAGATTTTTTTTGGGGGGCGGACTACTCCAAAACTCCCAAGTGTCATTTCCTGTCAGCCTTTCACCTAATTTTTAAGGCAGTTATTTGCCTTAAATTATCTGTAATTGGGTTTTTGAAGGCTAAGGTTAATGGCAATAACATCCTCAGTGTTCCTCAGAGAGTACAAATGGACCCTTACAGATCCATTTCATGGTTCCATTTGCACACCTTTTGGATGTTTAAGGATTTTACTTTGTGCGAGCATTTCCTGTTAGCTCAAATTGCAATATCATGTTCAATAGGAGTAAAAAGCTATGACACTCATGAGACTATAGGTTTACTTGTCAGTTAATTCTGGTGTTTTGTCCCTGTTGTGCTCTCTCTCTCTCTCTCTCTCTCTCTCTCTCTCTCTCTCTCTCTCTCTCGCTACCTGTCACATCCACTTAGATTGAGGCAGGGTGGGGGTGCTTTCTGAACCAAAGTGCCCTTGAGTCTACTTGGACATGTGCACCCTGGGAATAGTACCATACCAAATCCACAGGCTTCCACTCCATGAAACAATTCTCTCTGCCACTCCTCAGAGATCTGACACTAGAATCTATTGAATTTCAAAACACTGGCAAATAGAACAAAAGGCTAGGCCCATGATGCAACAGTGTTTATTCTAAGTAATGAAACCTAGATTTTCCTCCCAGATCTTTGGCCCATTGATGAATGGTCTGAGTGACTGCATATAGGACCGTCCTTGCATTGAGCCTCACTCTGTAATGGGCAGGAGTTGGAATCGAGTCCATTTGGTTACATTTGTACATTCTCAGAGTTACAAATGGATACATTAACGATGAGGATTTCGTTAAATTGAGAAATGTTGCTGAATAGCACTAAAAGTGGTAATTTGGCTCGTAATCATAGGGGTCTTTTGGTAGTATTATAGCAACTATCTTAAAGGTTCTATATAGCATGGTGTATTGTAGAACCTTTAGAGGTGCCAAAACTAAGTTGAAGAAACTGGTAGAGAACCAGCAGGCAACATCTAAAGAACTATGCAGGCGATAATCCGATTATTTCTACAACAGTGGTGCTACAGTATATAGCAGTGGTTCTCAAAGGGGGGTCCAGGGACCCTCAGGGTTCCTAGAGGAGGGTTCCAAATGCACCCCCTTACAGGTCTATAACTCCCAGAGTGTACACATGGTCAGGGGGGACACATTTGTACACTCTCAGAGTTATTTATGTCTTTGTTTGAGAATTACTGCTATATACTGTACCTCAACTAGGGCTGGGCAGTGGGCCAAGAACCAGTGAAGAACCAAACGTGTGTGTGTGTGTGTGTGTGTGTGTGTGTGTGTGTGTGTGTGTGTGTGTGTGTGTGTGTGTGTGTGTGTGTGTGTGTGTGTGTGTGTGTGTGTGTGTGTGTGTGTGTGTGTGTGTGTGTGTGTGTGTGTGTGTGTGTGTGTGTGTGTGTGTGTGTGCGTGCGTGCGCGCGTGCGGAGCGACTGTGTGTGTGCTTTCAAAAGTAGTTACTGTATAACTGTGACTGAATGCAGAAAGTAGTGGTTTTGCTTTTTAATGAATTAATGTATTTCTCATTTGAAAGGAAAGTAGACGATCAGAGCTATAAAATGATAAAGCAATTGTTTCACTTGCTACCAAGCACTTTTGGAACTATAGCTAATTGCACTAGCCAACAGTATGTGTTTCTGAAAACTGAAGTTATGAGAAACTTTCTCAGTAATTGGATAGATAATTAATCCTTTGAACTGATATTATTACCCAACAAATAATGGTGAACGGGAACGTGCTACCAACATTTTATTTAATCAAACATAACACTTAACATGTACTGTACACACTGTTTCGGTTGTTCATCTTAACTTTGTACTCGTGTTAATTCATCCCCAACTGCCCTACCACGTTCCTTCATCAGTATGAAATGTTACGCCAAAAACAACTGTTTTTCCATTGTTTTAGAAAAAGAATAGTAATATTCAAATATTAATGTTTCACAAATAGTCATCAATACATTATTAATGTGACAAAATATATTTTGTTCTTGCTAATCTAGACCAGACCCTTTCCCAGAATTCATTACCCTTAAATAACTGTAGGTCAAGGTCAGACAAAATTCCTTTGTTTTTAATTTCCATATAATTTCACTTCACTGCAGCCGTTTTCTGAGATGGGCGTTGCCAAAGAGGGAGTCCTCAGTGATTTGTTCCAATCACAAGCAAGTCCACAGAATTTGATATCAAACACCAAATGTGGTGTAACAATTAACTCAGAGATTAATTTCCTATTTCAGAGGACCGACTTCATTAATCCTGTGAGTCTTTTCAAAACAGCTTCAATAGCGACATCAATTAATTCCGTTAATGTTCCGCAGTCATTGTTGTTTTAAACTGCCTCGCGCTGTTTCATTCCATCATTAAAGGATGGTGATTGGAATTCCAACCGAGAAGACACACTGAACGACAGCAACACCAGACTCCTGAATCACAGCATAGAAATGTATAATGGGCGTGACTATAGATTCAGGCAACCTGGGCCCAGGGCCGGACTGGGACAAAAATTCAGCCCAGGCGTTTTGGTCCGAACCGGCCCACCACCCCCCAGGCCGTTTTGTCAACGGGGGGGGGGGACTGTTTCAGCCCAGCACCTAGGCTGCACATGAACTCTGCAGCCGCACTGAGGCCACTGCTGGAAGGCATCCCAGCCCAAACATTAATTTAACTAATAATTCGGCCGCCAAATGGCCAGTCCGCCATTCAGGCCCAGGCTGGGCCTGAATGACTGGCCATTATTTCAAAAGAGAGACCTGAAAGAGAAATGCCTGAAACAGCTGAGCATGCTCATCTGGCCCTTTAAAATTATGTAATGTAATTATTTCTGCAAAGCCTTTGATTTGCAATAGTATGTCACCCATGTTGATTTAGCCTTATAAATGTGTAACTGATTGTTTTACAAAACCTTCTGTAACCATGTACACAGAGTTAAAGTGTTTTATATATATATATATATGTGTTAAATAGGTCTATTTTCCCATTGCAGTCATTGCTATAGACTAGAGCAGGGGTCTGCAACGTTTTTTCAGGCCAAGGACCCCTTAGCTGAGAGAGAGATGAAGCATGCACCCCCCACCACATATTGGATTAATGTTAAATGTGTGTTTTCAGGGCTCACATCAGTATTGATGAGGTGCTGCTGACCTTGATAAAGAAGTCTAAAAGTGAAGAAAAGGCTGCACACTCATAGCCACGATGCAGGATAATTTATTAAATGTATACCAACGTTTCGACCTGGAAAGTTATTTTTCAGGGATTGAAAGGTGTGTTTTCAGGTATTTAACCAGGGGATAGGGATGCAAGGGTTCAAGTGGTTAATGGACATTTTTAAATAAAGTCCCTGTCACACAAAGATTTGGCGGCCCCCCTGCAGTATCTCTGAGGACCCCCAAGGGGTCCCGGACCCCTTGTTGAAGACCCCTAGACTAGAGTGTTTGTTCTATAACCCGTGTCTCCCCATCTCTTCAGCTCGTTTGTAAACAGAACATAAATGTTCAGGTTGGAATAACAATTTAATCTAATCAAACTCCTACAGTATAGGGTATAGCAGAGGCGGCCATTGTGTGGTGCCATAGATAGAAAACCCATTCATTTCCCCCATAGAGATTTCTGAAAATATTGATATAAATATATATACATACATATATTTTGTTTAAGCCTGGAACCAAGCCATTCACGCTCCTGATGAATCATGACCATGAAACATTTGATTCTGTGTCCAAAAATATTTGAAAACCACCAAAAAAGGGTATTTATTAAATATAGTATATCAGACAGAATCAAATGTTTTATGGTCATGATTCACCAGGAGCGTGAATGGCTTGGTTCCAGGCTTAAAAAATATATGTATATATATTTATAAAATAAATATTTTCTGAAGTTTCTATGGGAAAAAATAATGAGTTTTCTATATGTGGCACCACAAAATGGCCACCACTGCTATGCCCTATACAGGATAACAAGTGAAATTGTAAGTGATAAATAAATAAACGAGAAGACAAAATTGGAATTGGGACACAAGCTGAAAGATCATTGTGGGATTGTCTCTCCTGATTAGATGAAATTTGTAACCCACCTGAAAATGTATTTTCTGTTTACGAAAGTGCTAAAGAGACGGGTATTATTATTATTATCAGAATAATATAGAGCCTTAACTTTAACACAAAACGTTCTCTCTTTTTTTTACAATATCACTTACAGTACCTTTAAAGTAGCACTGAGGATTTTACTTTGTAGGAAATTGAAAGATTTTTCTCCACCAGATCCTGTGAAAGAAAACGTACACCTCAATTATCGCACTGCAACAAATGACTAACAGCTGCAGTAACAACGTGTTAACCCAAGGTCATTACATCAGCGATTACACAGTGATCAGTTCCTGTACATCTCAGATCAGTGCAATTGCAAACGAGACGTGGAGTTCTGCGAGAGAAGCACGCGTGCCGTGAGCATGAGTGCACAGCGGCTCGGGTGAGCCCACTCTGTGGCTCCCTCCATGCTACTGCAGTGTCTCCTGCTACCTAATGAGGCCTTATTAATTCAGATCAGGGTGAATGATTACCTCATCATTTCCATTCTCCTGAGAGCTCCCTAGCTCTCTCTCTCCCTCTGTACCCTGCCCAGTAATTTTAAAGCGTGGTATAACGCGGAGTACATCTCACTGCGTGAGACCAGTTAATATTCTGTGGTGGGAGCGATATCAAATGTGCTACACCCTGGGACATACGTTTAATGCGAACAAGGCATACGTGTTTCTGTGGGACTTACAGTGATTTCTGTGATTACAAAGAATGGATTTAAGGCTACGCAAATTACATGCTATCTGCCTTCACATTTATGTTTTATCTATCTATTCTGTTTTGGAGAGGCTGCACTCCCACATGCTGCAGATCTCTGACAGTAAATACAGAACATCAACCCCCACCACCCCTCCATATCTGTGCAGAGACTAGTTGCCTAGCAATGAAGTCTCTAGTTTTATGGTCTGTGAGGCTTACATCTACAAGAACAGGGGAAAAGAATCCATCAGGATTAGATTTAGAGTAGTGTAATAACGAGCCTCTTGCATGTTTATACTGACTATAATATCAGGCCATCAGTCTTTGGATTTCAACAAAAAGAGGGAGGTAAACAATGTGACACACCTAACTGGATGGTTAATCCTAGGTGGCTGACGCATCACTCAATTATCCAACTGTAGGGGCATAAGGCATTAGCACCATCACCATCTTGACAGAGTTGATGAAATATTGAACAAAACTAAATCTCCCAAGGCAGCACAGTTTGTTATTTAAATTGCATTGTCTGTGACAGTAAGAGCTCCTGGCGTTGGTATGATGGGATTTTTTTCATCCATTGTTTCCCCACAAGGATTGCATCACATGTCGCCAGTCAAATGTCGTACCATCTTCCCCCTCAGGACATCTCAGAATTTTCACAGCTAACTCACTTTTCATTCATTGGACTGACACTGCTATCTCAAGTGTCAAATAGACCTGAACACAGGAGAGGCACTTTCCCAGTGTTTAGTGGCTGTGGGCTTCCAAATGCCTCCGGAAAAGAAAATGTACTGCCAGCCCCATGAATACAGTCATACAAATTGTAGACCAAAAACCCAGAAAGGACTTTGCAGTGAGTTCCCTCTCCAGATTTCTAATATCTTTTACAATAGGCTTTTCAATTTATGCAGGAAAGACCTGTGGCTAACAACCTTTTCACGTTTTGTTCTACCACATAAATTACACTTGTTAATATCTCAACCATGAACTTTAAAGCTATTATGTACTTTTAAAGAACATTATATTAATTGCCTGTGTCGTTCAGAAGTCATAAAAAGTGTGTTGATTTGTGGAGATGATCTTGATGAAAACATGCTTATATCATAAGCCTTTGTTTGCTATAGGGATTATTATCCAAAACCAATTGAAAAAATCCCATTGGAAATCTGCAGTGGGAGTAATGTAAGTATGTTTGTAAGTATGTTTGTTGACCAAAAAAAATAAGATCCCTGAAGCACTCTGCTGCGAAATGCAAACCGACATGGTTTAATGAGCAAAGACCAGAACAAATAAACCTGAGTGACTCGAGGGTAGTGCTGTACAACATATTTATTCTCTGTGATGAAATAACATTCATTGCTAAACTTTTTGCAATGAAGGATGAGCTATGTCTCTGCTATGGGAGACCAGCTCAAAAGTCTGTTTACATAATAATTATCATATTCCCTGTTGATTGACTGTATTATAATACCATTCTTATATTCCATGAACTGATTATGATGAAACTGTCAATATGTATTTTCCATTGGCCTACAGTAGAGATAGAGAATGTAAAGATATTGGGTTGTACGATTTTTCAGTAAATGCTCTTGTTTTATCTTTTTTAATGATTACATAATGTAAAGGTATTTGTGATATTATATTTAATGGCAGTATTGTATTATTTTGGTTATTTGTTTTCTTGTCTTGTAAAGGTTTTCAATCTGCTATTTAAAGGCTAACTAAACGTTTACTACTAACTGAAAGCTTATTGCATCTAAAACATAACATCTGTAAAAGTTTAATAAATCACACAAAAGAAGAAAGCCTTTTTCAAATTTGGCCAGGAGATGACAGAAAATCCCCCAGATTATTTGACAAATACACTTTGTGGTGTGATTGTGTAGGTTTCTTTTTTTTTTTTACTAGACATGCCAAAATTGTAAATTTTAAATTGGGGGCTTGTCTAAACTTTGTCCAACTGTGTGCGCGTGCGAAGCAGTTTCTGTATGTATGCATTCGGGTGAATGTGGGCTTGCATGGTATATGGGGAAAATGTATGTTTCCACAAGGATGAAGGATTGACAGAGTTTGTTGAGAAATGATGATCATCACAACATCAGAGCTAGCCAGCTTAGGTTGTTTAGACAAACCCCTTCTCCAGCCCTCCAGGTCAACATGTGGGCAGAAACTTCCTGAGGTGTCATCTTGGACACCTACAGAGAGATGCTATTCTAAATGGTCATATAAGTAGATGTTCTAAAGATAAGAGACACCATACAAAGTTAAAGAAGTCTTCCAGAGATGATATATTATGTACTTAAACAGATTATGCTGATAGAGAGTTGGAGTAGTACAGTAGCAGTCTATGGGAGGAATCAGCTGTTAAGATTGACAGCTGCAGTCAAGTCAAACTTAGCACTTGTGTGAGAGGCCGCTGACATTGCATTGAATGCAAGAATGTGTAAGGCAAACAAATGTAAAAGTAAAAGTTGAAAAAATGTAATAAACTAGAAAAAGGGTCTACGCCAGGTCAGGTACGTTATTGTGGCCTCCTGGTGGCGCTATAATAGGCCAATGTGAAAAGGGTGGCATTTCTTCTTAGGCCTTTCACGGCAATCGGACACAGCATTCGTGATTTGAGGCATTTTGTTCCAAAAATGTGTTTTGCTAAATTAGACCTGCTGGTGGTGCTATAACAGGCCAATGTGAAAAGGGTGGCATTTCTTCCTCGGCCTAGTGGGAATTTGTGTGTAAAATTTCACGGAAATTACAATCCTGCAAACTTTGGAGGCCAACCTTAGCCAATGAGGATGGAATCTGGAAAATCGGACAGATCCGGGTTGATCACATGACTATAGAGATACTGTGTACCGATTTGCATGACGTTTAGATCAAATAGGTAGGAGTAATATAAAATAATGGGTTTTGCACAAATCGGCCTCCTGATGGCGCTATAACAGACCCATGTGAAAATTTTGGGGCAGAGGTTCTGGATTGGCATCCAGGGAGTGTGTGTGGTGTGCACAGTTTCGCAGCGACCGGGCCAACGGTGCCGGAGATTAGCTGGTAACGGACGGACAGGACACACGGACGGACGGACAGGGTGCAAAACATACTCTCTCGCCACGCCTTTCGGCCTGGCGGAGACAAATAAAAGAGACTGGCTTGTGAGGCTGTGAGAGAGAATGAGAGATCCTTAAGTGAAAAGGGATCTCATTCCCTTTTTGTTAAGTAAAATAGAAATTTCACATAGGCAAGCATGCACATACAGTACGTACGCATGCACACATCCTTGGCACTGAGCTAGCGATCTATGCAAAATGAACCCTGAATGACACTCAATTCAGATCAATTCAATAGTATATCCAGTATAATAGAGGCTGAACAAGGTTTAGAAGCGCTTTCAGGCAGCCTCATCAAAGTTTTCTGTATTCTTTGACTATATATCATGCTCCGGACTTTTTCTGTGGTTATTCAGTGGAGATGTACCCAAACTATAATGCCCCACTCCTTGGGGATTTATTTGTCACAGTAAATTTGCACATATGTGAAATTTGTCCTCTGCATTTTACCCATCCTATAACAACTAGGAGCAGTGAGCAGCCATTGTGCAGTGCTCGGGGAGCAATTAGGGGTTAAGAGTCTTGCTCAGGGACACACATCGACACATTGCTGGCCTGGCCTGGAATCGTACCTGGGACAACCAGGGCCTCTGGCTCCCCAGGCGGGCTCACTAACCACGCAGCTATGGCCGAACGTTGAATTTAACTTGAATCTGTTATTTGGTAAAAGGCAAATAATGCAATAGCGACAGATATTTCTTCTACCCAAAGTTGCTCATTATTTATGATTGACCAAAATGGAATTTAAAAAAAGGACATAGTGACAGTGACCTCACCGTGACCTCACCCATGACCTCATCGTCACTACCTGGTAACCTCACCACATTGTGACCGTGACCCAGTCTCACCCAGTGGACGTATAGTAACCATGACCTCACAACTGACCACCCATTTGTAAGTGGATTCTCATTTTGAAGAGTCTAAAGCTTAGGCACTTATCCAGAGTGACTTAACTGAAAAGTGTGAGATCAGAATAAGCAGGGTAAGCATGAACTTTAGTCAGTGAACAACAAGGTAAGTAGTGGAAAAGTATCTCTTTGTAACAATAAATGGAGGTTTACTGAAGTCTATGTTAAAACAAAAAAAATTAATAGACTGCTAAAATTGTTCTCATACTGTATCTCTTATGACGTATGTGCTTTTTGCAGTAGCCTATATTCACATTCAACAAATCATTCTGGAAAATGTCTTTAAGGTGAGATCTGTAGAGATATTCGGCAATTTTTTGAAGCTCAAGCCATTATGTTCATCTAAGCAGACAAATTGTATATATTACTGCCAAATGAAGGAAGTCTTTTGACACGCACTTTAAATGCTAAACTTAAGCTGGCAGCCTGAAGTACATCTGATGCATTGACTCTCTCTGACAAGACAAACGCAACTCTTGATGTATGAGTAGAAATTAATTATTTAAAAGTGAGAAATCCTCAAAGCAGCTTTTAATAAAAATACACGAGCAGCAGCGCAATTGTTCCAGCAGCATTGTATTAATGTTTTATTACAAAAAATATCACAACATATCCCAAAGGATCATATCATCACTTTGGAGAATGACTTCAATGCTGTTCAAATTCATGATACGTCAAAATCTGGGTGAAAAACAGGACAGTTTTTCAAACAGAAATTGTATGTTCAACTCAATATATGCTGTGCCTCGTGTCAACTTGTCATAATATATTTAATCTCTATTAAAAAATGTTCATAAATACTACAGTATTGCGCATTGCGATGCGTTGTGATCTTGTAGATCTGCTATTTTCAAAACATTTTGAAGAATAAAAAAAAAAAAAAACTATTGATATGCCCAAATAGGGACACCAGGGTGAAAGTACAGACGATTTCATATCTACTCTATGCTTTGGTGGTAGTGTCTTTCATGTTCCTGTAGACTACAGCTTCAGTTTGATTTCCTTTGATTTAAGGTTTAATGAAACTTCCTCCAATGCAATTAGAAAGCAGCTATATGCCAGATAGAGCACGTCCCCTTAATTGCCTGAAACAGTTTGGTTTGTTATAAACACCAGTAAATATTCAAGCAACATTTAGTTGGCTAATTAGTGTGGAAAATATGCTCATTTCTTCCATAGAGTTGACATACAGTTAATAATCTAAAATAAGTCTTGCTTCTCTCCAGCAGACGTGGAAAATGTTTCCTTGAAAGCATTTTTTAAATGCCCCAGTGGTGTTGATACTTGGGATTTGAGATCAAACTCTTGTTATATATAAACCACTACATCAGAACACCCCAAGGCGATCCCGTTAGCCGCCATGATTTTGTTTGCCGCTGTTTACGACCTTAAACGGGGAGAGCAGATTGATTAATGACATTTCATTTTTCCCAGCATGCAGTGTGGGAAACCCTGGAGTCTTCTAATATATGCCCCTGTAATTAGAGCGAGCCATCTAATGAGCCTCGCTTGGGCTTGGGAAACTAATAAAGGGAATCTGGTGCAGAGGTGAGACCATGTGGCAATTAGATAAGTTACCAGACAAGCAGTATTTTTCTGAGCGTTTCTGGAGGGCTGCTTTCATGTCAGACAAAACATTGTTAAGCGTCTTCATTACCTGAGAATGAATTCGTCCACTCAGGCCCACAATTGATCGAAATTGATTCCGGGGAAGACTCTTGTGCCCCCTGATGAAATACAGTCGATCTCTCCCGTTTTAAGGGGCAATCGTCAACTCATTAATGTGTTATTTAAGGACAGTAATTTGCACAGTCAAATCCTCAGTGTTAATTTGGATACACGTCAGTGTCAGTAAGCTGGACAATCATATCATGCTGGATTTCACAATATCTCTCTTCAACTAGTTTCCAGAGTATGAGCAGTAGATACAATCAGCAGTCAGAAGTGCAAGGGACATACTCATAGAAACGGTTTCTTGGCAATAAATGAGAACTACATTTATGCTTATAAAGGCAATGACAGCTGACCGTAAAATATATTTTAGCGTGGCAAGGAGGCTATTAGAGCGGGATTGAGAGAGGAAGCTGTGATTTAATACTCCATTTTATAATTGTCTGCAAAGTGAGCATTAGCTAAGTCTCAGGGCGGCGACTCTAATGAATTGCTTTATTTGGTCTACCTCCATTTCCGGGACAACTCCGATCCATCACACAGCCAACTCCTCATGTCATGTGTGAGATGAGCAAGAGTTGTTGTTTTCCCCCCTTATTTATATTCATTCCTCTTCTCTTGCATTAATTGCTTCTGCAAGCAATTTCATTCACAATGCAAAAAGTGAGTAATGGGAACGGAGGCACTTTCAAACTGAGTGTTCAGACATTCCACACAAATTGCAGTTTCTTTTTTTTTTCACAAGATAACTGCTGCGACATCCACCAGTTCAGTCAGCTACAGTGTATCTACATTATTAACCACATTTGTGCATGTCATTATAGGCAAAAGTTCTCAAAAAACCTAGGCCTATGTGCTTAGTTTATAGTTTGTTGTACGCTAGTGTTCGACTGCGACAATAACCGATCTACAAGTTCTCGGTGCCTCCAGATGTGATGAGTTGTGAGCTTGTGAGTTTGTACTACAAACTACTATAATTCAGGCTTAAGTGGTTTTAATTGGGTGCTGGGTCATCTACCATCCACACAGAGGGACTGCCACTTTTTTTTTATTGAATGCAATTGCAAACAATCCAGTTGCCCTATTCCAATCTGGTCCCTGATCATAGATCTTTTTATATGTTTTAATTGTTTTTTTTTATAGTGGCCAATGATGTTTTTACAACCTTTTTTCTCCCCAATTTAGTCGTTTTTGCCAATGAATTCCTCCCCACACACATTTCTGTGTTGTCACTGCTGTTGTATCCTACTGACACACCTGTCAGTGAGAAGCCCCCACCGGGAGAACGTAGGGCCTTCGCCCTACTCCTCCCGCCCAACACACCCTGCTGACAGGTGCCGCCCCAGCCCGTATAGGAATACATGCAGTGACAAATATCACCCGCCCCACCCGGCTTCCCTCCCCCAAACACGGGCCAATTGTGTTCGCATATACGCCCGACAAAGCCTGATGCACCACGGTGGATTCGACCTCACAACCTCCGTGGTGGTGGGCAGGGACTTTAGCACTGTGCCACCCGAGCGCACTGCCAGAGTCATTTCAGGACACCAGCTCTACGGTATCAGTACTGTTTACTGTCCGACATAGACGACACAATCAGGACAGTTAAGGGTGAACAAACCCGTTTCTGAACTTGTTTCAAGTGTTGTCCAGGTCTCATCCAGGCCTTGCAACGTCCCCATAGTGTGATGCTGGTGTCCCAGTTCTGTCCACCGGATAAGGAGTACTGCTTGCACTAAAATACTGCAGGTCAAAAATAGAGCTGGAATGAAACACATGCTCACTTACTCACTCATTTATGCCTTTAATTACACACAATAGCTTTCTCACTCATAAGTAGATCACTCTTCATAGTAGCATAAGCATACAGTACATCCTCTGAATGAATACCAAAAATTCTGTTTGAAATAAATGAGTCTCTCTCTTTGTTGACTCTTTCTAAAGAAGGCAAAGTTTTGAAGCATGGTCTGAGGGCTGTGTTAACATGTAATGTGTGAAAAGAGAGTCAATAGAAAAAAGCTTTCAGCTCCTTTTATGTGTTTTCATTGATGTTACAGCTTTAGCTAAGCAAAATGCTCATGACTTTATTGCCACTCACCATGATGGCTATTTGTAGTCGTAGTGTGTGTGTGTGTGTGTGTGTGTGTGTGTGTGTGTGTGTGTGTGTGTGTGTGTGTGTGTGTGTGTGTGTGTGTGTGTGTGTGTGTGTGTGTGTGTGTGTGTGTGTGTGTGTGTGTGTGCGTGCGTGTGCGTGCGTGTGCATGCGTGTGCATGCGTGTGTCAAGTGTGTCAAGTGTGTGTGTGTGTGTGTGTGTGTGTGTGTGTGTGTGTGTGTGTGTGTGTGTGTCAAGTTCTGTCGCTGTGCACACATACAATTTACAATTTACACATCTAAGAGACAGAGAGGGGGAAAATGTTTTATTTCCCACTTGCAGATTGGACCATCCAATAAAGTAGTCCTTGTGTGACGGTCAATATAATCAATGCATTTACACATCCCAGAAGTCTTTCCCTTTTAATGGGTAGACCACTTGGCTCTGTTACACACAATGCTGGCTTTGCAATGCTGTGATGTCTCCTCATCTCATCTCTCGCCTTCACATCTTCTCATCTCTCGCCTTCACATCTTCTCTTCTCCTTCTCTTTTCTTCTATTCCATTTTGTTCTCTTCTTATTCTCACCTGCAGCCCCGTCTATACTCTCCTCTCCACCACCAATTAGGTCCATTATTTTCCCGGCTTCTGGCATGAACTCTGAAACCTTTGTATTAACTGTTCTGTGTATCCTCCAACCACATGCATCAGCTGTCTGAAACTCCATGCGCTAATGAATGAAAAATAACAAAATAAAAAGTGAGTGTGTGCGTCTGTGCGTGCGTACGTGCATGCTTGTGTGTATGCCTATGTGAAATTTCCATTATTCTTATCAAAAGTATGAGGTTGTTGAGGACAGTGAGTTATTTGGTTGACTGAGTTTGAAAATAGCAAACAGGAAAAAACATCCTTGTTTTGTTTCTAGTAAGAAAAACAACCATAAGAGAAACTATAATGACACAAAGCATTTTACTTAATGGTTTAACATTTCCAGTTATTAACCTGTGTAATTATATACGGAAAGATAATGTAAGTAAACTAAAATATTGTGGAAGTGTGTCTATCACAAATCTCCATGCACAGGCAAATTTAGATACTGTAGTCTTTTTTAATGGAATTTCAGTTTCAGCAAAGCGTTCCAAACCACCAAAAAATGTAAGATGCCAAATGCCATAGCAAATTACGTACTGTAGCCCTTTGACATACAGTAGCTGTAGCTCTTATCTGGAAAGGCAGATGTGACTAAGGTCCATTCAACGGCATGTCTTCACCGGCTCATGTGTTTATATGTGAAATCCTGATTTCTCCACTGCATTCAAACTGATTTTTGTTTTTACACCTTGCGCGTTTAAGTGATTAAAGAAAAACATAAAAACACCAGTCCTCTTTACAAAGAACTGAAAAGAAGACGGGGTGATGATCACACAGAGACGTGTTGCCACAGACATGGACGCTTCAGAAACGTCTTGGCAAATGAGCTGTGCCCACTGAAAGTGTTTTTTGAGCTTCCAGCCAGCGTTACCGCTGTACTTGCCACTGTGACGAGCAGTGGCAAGTACAGCAGTGCGAAGTTGTAGCACAGGAAAAGAATGATTTGATTTGATTAGATTAAATACACTTTTTTATATATACATCTTTCTTTGTTAATGCAGAAAAGATTATGGCACATGAGAAACTAAGGCCTCGTAGCATACCTATTGTAATGCTATCCATAGCTAAAGATTGCACAGGGAAGCAACGCCACTATACTGTATGTGGCATGTTCTTTTATAAGCTTTGGGGTAACCGAAATCAGGAGGGTTCTTCCTATTAGCATGAAGGTTCACAGCAAATTACGTACATGATAATACAACCAGTAGTTTTCGATATATCTTGTTTTGGACCAAGGTGGTGGACAGACGTATGGATGGATCAGATGGCGCTTTAAGTGGATAATCCTAAATTACATAGCTATTTGATTAAAGTAGATTTTCAATTGAGTGCACTTATTAAAACAAAATTTAACGGACTTCTTGATATTGTGTCTCTTGCTGTCACTTGTGTTCATGACTTAGGCTATCATAAACCCCAATGGTTGCTTAATTTGTTTGCAAAAATGTATTCCCCTTGCAGTCTGATCAAGTTATATATTCTCATGTGCAGAAACTCATGACAATTTTAGATGCCTTCTGTTTTTGTCCTGTTTGTACCAAGTTTGTAAGGGCGGATTCAGACTGGGTCCGATTGATTTGAACCGTTCCCGAGTACGATTGGCTTCTCCCAGCTGGCAAGCATTCACACTGGCCAAAATTCTTCCGTACTCGAGTACATTTCATTTAGCAGTAATGGTAAATATGTGCCTCATGGGGGCGCTGTTGACTATGGGGCTTGCCAGAGTTTAGAGTGAATAATAAAGTTTGACTGTGTCCCTGACATTGTCTTGAGTTATAATAATAACTGAAAAACAATACACAACCAAAGCAGTGTGTGCGTTGGTCTTTGAAACCTCAAAATGTAATGTCGTCTCTCGCGTCTCTGTTATTATCAATATGATCGTGACGTCACTGATGCATCCTTGGTATTTTAGCAGTGACGTCACAGGCTAATCCTTGGTATATTTATCCTTAGATACACGTTCACTACACATGTGTTTTTTGTTTATGTTTTTCCACGGCTCGCATTACTCAAACACTAGCGGGATTATTATTTTTTGTCAACATTCAAGTAGAACTATGAGAAGGTATAACCCAGCTAAAATAATGTGTAGTTATAAAAAATATATAAAGGATATATGATTAGCAGTCCACTTCCTTCTCTTGGTACGGATGGATTCACACTGCAACGTTCCGTTCCCGAGTCCGCAGCAAACGGACCCGAGACTACCTCTCCAGGTGGTTTTGGGTACGGTACGGTGATGCGTTACGGGGAACGGTTCGCTACGTTCACACTACCACAACATCTGCCATGTGGTCCGGGGTGCGCGGGACCATATAGTCTGAATCCGCCCTAAGAAGTGGATACAAGTACCAAGAGCTAACACACTCCCTGTTCTGGTTTTGAAATGAGACTTCAGATTTGTGTTTTTTTGCTTTTTGCTATTCCGGTCTTATGATCAGTTGGGTTAATCTTAGTGTACTATTGACAGTTTGAAGAAGTATATACTGAAATCATTGCACAAATCTAAGTGACAGAATTCTGATGCGTGTTACAGACATAGGCTACTGTAATCATCAATCAGAGATGATTCAGTGATAAATCACTGGTTGCCATGTGACTGTTGCTTTGGGTCTGTCTGTCTGTCTGTCTGTCTGTCTGTCTGTCTGTCCGGGGCTAATCTCCCAAACCGCCAGACCAATCAGTGCCAAAAATGTGTTGGTGCATGGTGCATCCTTACCAGTATGCCAAGGAAGTACCTCGATCCACGCATTCGTTTTTCATGTTTTATTTTTACTTTACAATGTCTTACTCCCCCAGCGTGCCTTACTTTCAACTTAGAACCTCTATCAGATGTATAGCTCTCCTCTGACTAGATTTTTTAAGTACGCCTTGCATATCTTCGCACCCTCATTAGAGTTAGAAGAGTGAGACAGAACATAGACCTATACCAGATCTGAGCATGCATTTCCGTAAACGTCTGCATATACATTATGATCTCAGTTGTTATTATCTGTTATCGCCCATTGATTATGAGGTAGATTGTGGTTTGTGTGGTTATTTTTCTTTCCTTTTGGTTTGGTTTACATAATTACATTATGTAGGACATGGGCAGCCAGAAGCGTTGTTTTTTTCCCCTTCTTCTTCTTTGGAACACTTGAGAGTGAATGGAGCAGATCTATTTCAGGAAATGGGTTAGTGGTGAGGGGAAGCAGCTTTGATTCAGAGAATAAACACATATTTTACACATTAGGATATTTGTTATTGCACCATGTGCAGCCCCCAGTGTCCCAGAGTTTGTGAGAGAATCGACATCAGGCATGCATCTAGGATAGGCATTTGGAAAAGAGAGAGAGAGAGAGAGAGATTTATATTGAGTGCACATGCACGATATACATTATTTCTTAGAATATGCAGTGTGATATACTGCATGTATTTCCAGACTGACATGGAGAGGGTTTCAGTTAGCAGCTTGGGCTTGTTACCTGTTACCTGTAAATAACAACAGTGTGCTAATTGTACACCGTTGTCAATATGCTATTTATGTGGCTTTTATAGCATTGTTTTAGCTAGTTTACTTTATTCTGACCTCGGGGAAGCTGTGGGATTGAATTGGGAACCGGTCAACCGTAAGATTCCCAGTACAATGCCCGGCTCCTCCTGGTCCAGACAACCGTAGAGAGCCTTAAACTGCTCCTGATGAGCAGGTTGGTGCCTCGCATGGCTTCCATCGGTGTGTGAATGTGTGTGAATGGGTGAATGTAATGCACATTGCAAAGTGCTATAGATAAAGGTTCCGGTGTGGACTGAAATCTTACGACACATTACTGCGTTGGTCTTGTTGCTGGATATTCCACCCTCCATGTCTGATTGCCCTGGTTACACATAATGTCACAGTATATAGGCTACCTCATGCCCATGGGTTTTATCCCTGAATGTATTTCTGCTGGGAAATTCCTTTTCTTTTTCTTTTCTTTTGTATCGTTTAATTATTTGTTTTTGTTTTTCCCTTTTCTTGTATGAAAAAAAGATAAACAAGTTCAAGGGCACTTGTTGGACATACCACAGAGAAAAAAAGGATGATTTACTTTGAATCTTCTTATTGTTTTTTATTTATTTATTTATTGCTATTAATAACATTACTATTATTTTATACAGTGTTGAGGAGGCTCTGCGTACAAGAATGTCAAGACCTGTAACGTTGTGTGACATAATTGTAAGCATGTGACAATAATAATTGATTAATAATAACAATGTATATTTCTCCATTTACAGAATCTATGACATCAAAGGACATCCCACTTTAAATCATTTAAATTAATTTAAAACTAATGATCTAAACAACTTCAGATCCAGGTCCACAAACAGTTGCCGTCGACCACTTTAGCTCCATTTTGTCACACTTTGCAGCTAAATAATTCTGGTTGCTGCTGCTGCTGCATTCATTCAATCTTCCTGTATGTTCCACTTAAATATTATTGGACGTGTCCTAAAACCCCACTGCTGGTGGATTGATCAAACCTATTTTCTTTTATGCTTTACTCAAAGGGCCTCTCGTGGAACTGTATTAGGCTAGGACCTGATTTACATTTCCACTGTGCGACAACCGCCTCGCCTCACACTTTCCAAGTGGCAGACAGTGAGGAGAGTGAAAATCAAAGACGGTCGAAAACAATTTGACAAGCTAATGGATTCGACGGTCTAATGCCCTTTGAACAGCTTTCTTTAGCACGACATCAATCGCTGGTTGTACACAAATCCACCGTTAACCATTTGGGGTGTGGTGGTTGTATCGCTCGGCAGTGGTTAACTCGAATTAGAGCATGTTTCTGAAATGATAAATGATACATTCACTTTGAAGTGCTGTGGTGCAGGTATGTAGTGCTCAAAAGGAAAATCCTTTGAAGGCATCGCCTCATATATTCCCCTAGTGTGCTTGCCAGGAATGGAGGGCAGACGAACAGAGAAACGGAGAGACACTGTAGGTACAGTACTAGTGTCAGAAACATGCTTGAGCTCCCATACATCCTATGTTTTGGCTCTGGCCCGCCAGTAGCCACACTCGGGCATCATCTGTCACTGTCAGCCCTGCATGGCCCGCATGAATCCAATATGGACATCAATGAGAGAACTTGTTCGAACTGATTACTTGGCATTGGATAACAAGCGAAAAGGGTCTGTGAGCAGGCGAAGCATGTGTGAGTACATGAGTGCATGTCACTGTGCTCCCATGCGGGGAATAAAAGGAAATACTGTAACAGGTTGATTGCTCTTAAGATATTCAGAAATGATTAACTGTTAGGTGATATACACTGAGTGTTAATTTGAGAGTGCCACTACAAATGCAACCAACAAATGAACCCATAAGGGTCCATTTGGTTACCCTGGTACACTCTCAGAGTTACAAATGGATAAATGAACACTGAGGATTTTACCGTGTAACACTATCTAAGCTTTATTCTCCACTCACATCATTTTCCGTTAGAACTTGCGGTGTTGTTTGCCCCTGAGCATATGAAAAAGATTGCTTAATCCGGAACCACATCCTTTTTGCTGATCTTTTGTTTCGAGCAAATAATTGTATTTATCTACCGAACACCTCTGGGGTGGAAGGAAGAGAGAGGAGGGTAGCAGGAGAAGGGGGAAAGAAATCACATCAATACAATTGTGCTGCTGCAAACGGATAAAGCAGTATCATCAGCATCATTAATTCGGTCCCAGACAGATGTTCAGTCAATAGTTGACACCGTAGGAGAGGAAAAATAAATGAATTGGGATTAACTGTACCGTGAAACGGTAATTGAATCTGGTAAAAAAGAAAGAAAAGAAAAAAGGAATGCTTGAGGAAAATCCACTGGACCTTATGAACCACAGTATGTGGGCTAACCCTTCTTAATTATTTTTTATTTATTTTTTTGCTTTTTACCTTTTCCCCCCCAATTTAGTCGTTATGCCAATTGATTCCTCCCCACACACATTTGTGTGTTGTCACTGCTGTTGTATCCTACAGACTTACCTGCCAGTGAGGAGCCCCCACCGGGAGGATGTAGAGCCTTCGTCCTACTCCTCCCACTCAACACTCCCTGCTGACAGGTGCCGCCCCAGCGGGTAGGAATACATGCAGTGACAAATATCACCCTCCCCGCCTGGCTTCCCTGCCCTGAACATTGGCCAATTGTGTTTGTATAGACGCTCGACAAAGCCGGACGCTGAAGATAATATTTAGCCTGCATGCATATTGTCCATACAGACAGACAGACAGACAGACAGACAGACAGACAGAAACAGTCATTAGTTTTCCATCGCCTCACAGCTCTATAAAGGCATTACAATTCTTAAGAGATGCTGAAATGACACTATTTGTCCCCTGCGATGTTGCAGTTCCGGGCCTAATTACTATGTAATGTGCACACATGTTAATGAAAATGCAACTTAACCCTCCAATGCCAAACCTGCTCTGGAAACAATGTATTGTATAATGATGGGCAAATACCTGAGATGTCCCCCTCTGGAGGTTTTGAAACAGAGTAGCCTACATTTTGGGTTGAGTGGGAGGGGACCCAATCAAAGTTGGATGAGACTAGTTTCCCATGCACTTTTCACATCACCCAGTTTCTTGTTGCTCCAGTGAGCACGGTGGAGTTCCTTGGGTGCATGATCCAGTCTAACAGTTAGAAGTCAGATGACTGGTTTTATAACCACATTAATCACTGTCCCACTCCTACAGCCAGATAATACCCTCAGCCACTTGTGGGCAGGAAGAGCAGTCGCGCCATGAAGAGCAGCCAAAGCAGAATTGGGGCCTGCCTACGTCCTAATTGTCACGCATGGTCTACCTCTCTCCCACGCTTTCAAGTGTCGCTCTGGCGCGCTGACATGGACTTGTCATACTGTATCATTCCTGATCTTAACTGTTCTCAGCGCAATTTCATCACGCTTTTGAAGTGATTATTGTAGATGATGCGTTGGCGTGTTCAGAGTTAGCGGCGTATCATCAAAGAAGGGGACAAGTGGATGCAGGCTTTCCGCTGTGGTAGCATCCAGTCAGGCGCTTTGTGTCCCCGGGGTTGCTTCATTAGTTAATGTCTCTTTCCTGCTTGTGTGTTTCCAGCAGGGGAAGGTGCGGTAAGGTCTGAGAGGAAACGCAGGAGAGATAGCAGTGTCTCCACACAGGAGAGAGGTCAATCAAGAACAGAGTTCAGCCTCTGGGCCAGAGAAAGGAACACTGATAACCCTTTTTCAAGGACTCTCTGTCTGTCTTTCTGTCTCTATCACTGTGTGTGTGTGTGTGTGTGTGTGTGTGTGTGCGTGTGCGTGTGCGTGTGTCTCTCTCTCTCTCTCTCTCTCTCTCTCTCTCTCTCTCTCTCTCTCTCTCTCTCTCTCTCTCTCTCTCTCTCTCTCTCTCTCTCTCTCTCTCTCTCTCTCTCTCTCTCTCTCTCTCTCTCTCTCTCTCTCTCTCTCTCTCTCTCTCTCTCTCTCTCTCTCTCTCTCTCTCTCTCTCTCTCTCTCTCTCTCACCCACACACAAACACACCTTCCTCACCTTGTAGCTCTTGGCTACCCATCTTGCTCTTTATTACTGTCTCTCTCTCTTTCACCATGTTTCTTTCTCTCCCTTCCCATCTCTCACACCCATCTTTCGCGGGAAAATAACCCCTGACACTCAAGTGACCCGTCTGGGAGAATTGAAAGTGCTTTTGTTGTGTGTGTCTGCCTCCAGCACGCTCCTTACGATAAGCGGATAGCAGACAATGGTGCCGTGCTCTGTGGTGAGTCAAAACCTCCACTGCCTGAATAGTGCTTCATTTGTACTAATGGAAGGAGGTGGCCCTTAAATGTGTTCAGACTGTTTGAGACCACAAAAATACACACAGTGAGTGACACAGCTGCCGGATTGTTCAAGACACTCGCCTGGCCCTGGTTTTGTTCCCTCATGAAATGAGAGGATATTGGAAAGAGGAATCAAAAGTTGATGCACTCGAGCTGCCCAGAGTTACTTTAACAGGAGAGTCCTCATTGTCTCTATTTTGTTGTCGGCACTAGGCTCTCGGAAATGGTGTCAAAATGTAGGTTAAACGAAGCGACCGCAGAGAGGCTTCAAAAGTGGGAGTCAACATGTTAAAACGCTCCTAAGTGTGCACAAATTGGCTCTGGAGAGAAGGCAAGAGAAACCATCCTACCTTATAATGAGAAGAGACCAAAGAAAATGGATGGAAGATTTAAGATTTGAATCATCTGCACAGTACAGCAGTCATCATTCGCAACCTTCACCTGAGAAGCAGATAATACTTGAAACTTAATTAATCAGTTTCTCTCTACGCTTGATATATTTCAAAGGCTAATTGAATGTTTCAATGCAGCTTTCACTTCATGGCTATGCCTGTTAATTAGTGGCCTTTTGAATCTAAATGATAACATGTTTTTTTCCCCCTTTGGTCATCTTGTCTGAATATATGAGCCATGGTCTTTGCCTTTGCCTTCTTTGCAGAAGCTACAAAGCCATGGCTTCAACTAACACAGCATGTGTGCTCTGTCAGAGTCTGGCTCACAGCCGCGTCGTTTCTTGCTCAGGGAGAAATCTTTCGCTTTGAGTCAGATAAAACACAGGAAACTTTGACCCAGAGACAGAGGAAACACAGCGCCTCTGACAACAAAGTTTGAACTGCAACCAATTAGAGAGAGAAACCTGCCATGAAGCATGCATGGCACAGCCTGGCTGCCATTATAGCACTAAGTAACACATGATACACATGCATTTTCAAACGGTTGAGCATGTGTGGTTGCATGGAAACGCACATGCACGCTCACACACACGCACGCACGCACGCACGCACGCACGCACGCACGCACGCACGCACGCACGCACGCACGCACGCACGCACGCACGCACGCACGCAGGCAGGCAGGCACACACACACACACACACACACACACACACACACACACACACACACACACACACACACACACACACACACACACACACACACACACACACACTAGAATACAAGAACTTAACTGGAAGTTGTGTGCATTGAAGGAGTGTCTTTTGCAGCTGATTTATCTCTTCTTTACATAACAAAAACTCTTTTTCACACCTTTTCTTAATGAGTGCAGTAGGCCTAACGTCTCCATTTGGTTACATTTGCGAGCTCTCCCAGTTAAATAATTTAACTCAGGTCAAATGCCTGACATCACAACATTTTTTTTCTTTTTAAAGAGCTTCATTTATTTTGCTGAGGAAAAGTGTCACACCTTGGCTACGAACCTACGAATAACTGAAAGTATGTATAGCTATTGAAGCACACCCTCTTGCAAAGCCATATGCTAGTATTATAATATGCCATCAAAGACAATAGGCCTGCGTGGCTTGAAGGATCGAATCTTTGAACACAAACATGTCAAAGGCAAACGTGCAATTTATGGAGCCGTTTATGCCTCTGTTCTGAAAGGCAGCATCTGTGATTTCACAGGTCCTATATGTTTATATAGTGCTCACTGTTATGCTTAATTTATAGGCCTACTCCATCGTACGACAAAGTATAAATCAGGCTTTCAGGAGTTAAAAAGCTTTCCCGATCGCTTCCCGCTTTCATCCTCTCTGTGTAAATTCAAGCGACTGGTCTCCTCCATGCTCACATGATGCAAAAAAACACACACAATTTATGTATTTATTCACTTCCGCTACTTTGGCATGTTCAAAGACGTGCACATCGCTCTTTCTGACTCATAAAGCTTAGGTTTTAAATCATTTATTTTGGCATATATCTAAAGTAGATGCATATATTTGTATCACTTTTATTTAACCAAACCATGCAGATGGTTTCACTGCTACAGAGAAATGCTTCCCATAATAAAGTGCTAAAAGGGTATTTGAATACTCCAACCTGAACCTGCACTAAATCGCAATCACAAAGATGACACTTTGATGATGAAGTGATGAACCCAACCACTTCAGCCTGGTAGGAAAAATATTTCTGAAGCCTGATTTAGAGAAACAAACTCACAAGTAATGTGTTGTGATGTGACACGCTGTGAACCTGTAGATCTGCTATTTTCAGTGTGCAACATTGCCATAATGATGGAGTGGCCTGGCCTATAAATTAAGCAACTGTATCCCTACTAGACAATCAATGGACAGAGATTTCTGTTAATTCACCTCATGGGTTAGCGAATATATATATATATTCTTTTTTGGGGCGGTGTAGCCGCCCCCTATAAGTGAGTTTTGGACACCGACCAAAAGATTTGTATACCCCCTAACCCTTCCATTGTTAATGCAAATCGATACTTTTGCAAAGTCAGCCAATCACATTACAGCTAGTGTCATCACCACTAACTGTAATGTGATTGGCTGACTTTGCAAATTCAGGACTGTGATTGGCTAGCGAAACACATGACACATGTGCAGCCCTATGAATAGCAGTATGGACTTTAAAAAAAGTGATTCATCCTTTTTTTAAAAAGTGAGTCATGTTGTGATGACCACACACCGTCCACTTCACACTGGGTGTGATTTTTTTAAGTACAAGACACATCAAGATGAACTTTTAGAGCTCTTCATGCATTTGTTATCTATTTTAGTCTGGGAATGGTATAGCTTCATGCACGTCAGGGAAACTTACTGGTGTGCCAGCATCCTGGAGGTTCTTCTTTTCCACAGGCTAAATTGCCTAATATTATTCAGCAGCACTTAAATTCCTCTGCTCACAGCTGGATTTGAGTCTTCCAGAGCCATTATTTTATAGGAGGGGTGGACAACCTTTTGGGGTGGAAGATCACTTAACCGTTTTCCAAGGCTGCCAAGATCTGACAGTGTCTGACAGTGAAAACCACAATTGCTTTTACATCTTATTATACTGTAGACAGCTAATGAGAATAATAAGCTATAGAGTTTATAGTTAAAGAGTGTAGCCTATTGGTTGATTGAATGCTTTGCTGAGTGTGTTGTTGCTGCAGATGTAACTATGTCACTGGCAATGAATTGCATTGGCAAATGGAAGACTTTGTAGTTCGTAGTGATTACTTTTAATGGTAATGAGGTTTAATCAGTAGCTAAATTAACATTATTATTAAATTATGAGGAGTCCTGATTAGTTAAACATGAATACATTACTTGTCATTATCCATTTAATCAGCTATACAATACCCCACTTTTATTTGTACAATGTAATAATGTGTTCTTAAGCCGGCTTACAGCCAAAACCAATATGCAGTGTTTAAATTAGTGTCTCAGTAGAGCGTCTGCCTTTAGACCAATGTAATTCCGTTTGATTAGAAAGATCCTAAAGCCTTTATTTAAGATATATTAACAAATATAATATATGTATATATACACACATATATATATATATAAATGCGAGGAAGCTGCGGGAGGAAATAACTTTTCGTCGACATGCAGTTCAACTTATCACATTTGTAGCAGTGCTTTTGGAGGTGCACTCTATAGAGGCCCCTCAAGTCAACATGCGATTACAAATTGGGGTTGAATGGATGTAGGTTCATGATATAGGGTGTTTTTTGTAACAAATATTTGAAGCCAATTACAGGCAAACGGTATGGAATATCAAAACCTTGTTTGAGGGCCATTGTCATATGATAATTTATACTGTACCTAATTTGGTGCAGAGATTAAATCTGCAACAAATAGTGGAGGAATTGAAATCACCTTTGGCTCTGTGTTTCTTTTTTTTTTTTGTATGTTTTTGGGGGGGTTTTATGACCTTAATTAGACCCAAAAAAAACTGAACTTTGAACATTCAGTGGATTTTCTGGGGTCTGGGGTTTTCTGAATAATTAGGCTGAAAGGTAATCTGTGATTGGTCCCTTCACTTTGATGTCACAGTCCATTAATCCCGCCCCCTCTCCGCCCCTCCCCTTCCCAATCCATTCCTTTTGGGGGGGGGGGGGGGGGGGGGCAGAGTCAATGATTGATAGTCAAAATCCCTCAACAGCGACACCTGCAGGCAAAGATTTATTTTTTTATTGCAGTTGAAAAGGCTTTAGAAATCAGAGAGAAAAAATCCTGCCATGGATCACTGGAGTGGATTTTTCAGTCAAAACTTTTAATACACGTTTGAAGGACCATGATAAATACTTTTAATGTGTTGTAAAACTGAATATCATGAAACATTTAAAAGCCCCATAGGCCTGTTTTCCTTCTAGTACTAGGTCTTCAACCTATATATTTGACTGTAGGCACTGCTTAACAGATGTAGATAAATTAGGGAGCTATTTAGTTCTACTACTTTGAGCAGTTTCAACAGCATTCGCCAGTATTGACTGACAGTTGCTGACTATTACTTGCTGTACAGTACACTTTCGGCAGACAAATACAAGATAGCATTTGAGGAAGTCAGCATTTTTTGGCATACTGTGCCCGAAAGCAAAAACCAATTCAACAGAGGACAGTCACTGTAGCCATAATGACTGAAAGACGTTTAGAGGTCTCTACTGAGCTATGCTTAATTTATACTCTTTTGTACGTCGGTGTCACTTGCCAAAAAATGTTCGATCCATACACGAGCTTGTATATCGGCTATGTTCAGCGTGTGACACCGTCATATGATGAAGTATAAATTAAGTTTCATGATAGTCATTGATTGATTGATTGATGTACTTTATTTAGTAAGACATGAGAACAACAGTACATGGAAGTACAAATTCACAATACAAGGTCTACTAAACTGGAAGACTCATAAAAGCACTGAGCTTGTTTCAAATGAGTTCCCCACGCACACAAATCATGATGACATATAAGAGACGGACAGATATACACAACTACTATAGAATGTCATACAATCAGTTTACAGGTTACTGGTATGAAGAGTGAGAAATATGTACAAAAGAAGAAGGAGAGAGGGGGGGGGGGGGTAGGGGGGTAGGTTAGGTTAGGACTTAGACAGGGGCCATTTTCCAATTGCAGCTCCTGAAGGTGTATCTTTAGGGCAGTTTTGAAAGAGAGTAGGGTTTTACACTCCTTTACTCCTTTTGGTAGGGCGTTCCACATTTTTGATGAATAGCATGAGAACGAGTTACTTCCCTTTGTTGAGCCAAAAAAGGGTTGGACAAGGTTTGTGGAGCTGCCTCTGGTATTGTGATCATGGACATCATTAACATTTTGGAAGTATTTTGACAAATACAGGGGGATCCCAATGTTGTGGTATATCTTGAAGACCAGGGCCATAGCAAGTTGCTGTACTCTGTCCTCAACCCTAAGCCATCCAATCCTATCAAAATGATCAGGGGTTAGATGGGTTTTGTAATTGAGGCCAAGAAGTAGCCTTACAAGTTTGTTTTGGGATGTTTGGAGCCTTGTTTTTAAGGCCTTGGAGGTGTTGTGATACCACGAGGTGCATGCATAATCGTAATGACCTTGTATGAGGGCCACTGCAAGAGTCTTCAGAGTATTCTTACTGACTAGACGATCAATCCTCCCCAAATAGCGTGTTTTTTTGTGGACCGTTTTGATCGTTTTTTCAGCATTTTTGTCACCAGAGAGGTCAGCCTCCAAGATAGAGCCCAGATAGGTAATTTCGTTTTTTCTTTTGATGATATCATCACCCGCTTTGATCGTGAAACTCTCTGCCTTTCTAAGGTTAGGAGTGGACCCAAAGAGGATGCATTCCGTTTTACCCAGGTGTAATGAAAGCTTGTTGTCGGAGAGCCAGATGCAGATCTTGTTGAGTTCCGAGCTGAGAGTTTTCTCAACCTGCAGCCTGTCCCTGTCCGAGACTAGCAGGGCCGAGTCATCTGCGAACAGGAACAGGTTGCAGTCGCAGGCTGAAGACATGTCATTCACATATATCAGGAACAGTAAGGGTCCTAGTATACTTCCTTGAGGAACACCACAAGTCACTGGGAGGGGGGGGGGGACTGGGTGCCGTTTACTTCCACCACTTGCTCCCTCCCTTCCAGGTAGGATCTCATCCAGTTCACTGACGTGTCATCAAAACCTATTGCTTTGAGCTTATTGATCATAATTGGGTGATTAACGGTGTCAAAGGCCTTCTGGAGGTCCAGCATGACCATGCCGCAATATTTGCCCTTTTCGATCTCTTGTTTGATAGAGTCGTTCAAATAGAGAAGGCATGTGTCAGTGGAGTGGTTTGTTCTGAAACCAGATTGGAATTTTCATTCACTACTGAACAGGGTATGGTGGCCTTACAGGCCAATTTAAACTTCACTGCAGAGCAACACTGTTATATTTGCTGAAAATGCATTGAAAATATGTCACGGTTGGTCGACAAAGTATAAATTAGATTCAGCTTGTATAACAACCAAACTGCAGTTGTTATGATTGTTGTGGTCTCCAGTGGACCGCAGCCCTATCAGCACCATAGACCCATTTGGGTCTTCCACTGGCATGGTAATAACTCCGTCTGAGCAACGACCCAAATACTTTCCTCAGCCAAGATAAGGGTAGGTCCTGCCAGTGATAAGGCAGCACTGTCCCCTTAAGGACTTAGGGAAGCCACCACTGCATCAATACAAGAGGACTTTTTTACCCATGCCTTCCATTATAATAGAATGGCTCAGAGCAACCATGATGTTCTACACATTGAGGCATTTTATCATTTGGATTAGAGAAAGCCGGGATGGTTGTAACATGGAATTGTAACACTTTCGATCTATCAAATCAGGGACAAGAATCGCCTGATTCACTCTGCACATGCTCGGTTTAGCCCTTATTCCTCATGGGAGAAAGGAGTAGCCTGTGGCAGACATATCCTAGTTTATAAGGAAACTAGAATGGGCTGCTCACAAATCTCCACCAGGAGGCAGGCCCTAGTATAATACGTCTTTCCATCTTTCTCAGTCTGGGGCATGTGTTGATAATGTTTTGGGGTTGTGCACAATGGAGGGAAGGGATATAATAAAGGACTCTCATTACATCATTACATTATGATGTACGCAAATCTTTGGACTGTGAACACGTTAAAGTGTGGCATGTTGTCATCACTAGGACAAACATGACGTTACACTGTTATAGCCTATTACATTGCAACATGTGTGCAACACTCCCAGCTCCAGTGTCAGTAATATCCTGTCATTCATTGTTCTATGTAATCTGCAATGTGTGAATGTTAATTCCTTGTGTCAAGTATGTTTGTATCACCAGTCAATCAAAGGCTTGGATTAGGGGCCTAAGTGTCGGGTTTTGCTGCCCCAGTTGCTTTGCTTTGTCACTGACATTATGGCTACACGAGTTAACAGTCGATTGTATGTACATAAAAATGAAAAGGAATGGCATGTAGAATGAGATGTACACAGCTGTGAAAGGTGACAGACCATGACATACTGTAATATCCTAAGGAATGAGACCTCAAACCTGTGTGTGTGTGTGTGCGTGTGTGTGTGTGTGCGTGTGACACTGCATGACGGAGAGAAAAGAGACAGATTTGTCAGAGACAGTGCTTTACTATTGCTATATTAAATTAGTTTTGGTGCACTCTAGTCCTTGTCAAAGGGACTATATGGGGGTTGTCATGTTGATGAATCATTATTTTGGTGTTCATCAAACATTGGCTTATTTGCGATTGTCTAATACTGGTACATCCCATAATCTAGAGGGACAGGAGTATTGTAATTGGCTAGTATAGATCCCATAATCCAGAAGCAGGCGGCCTTGTGGGACGCGTATCATGACAGTTGTCTTTGACCGATTTGAAAAATATTTGAGAACTGAGGTCCTTGGCCTGTCAGTGTGCATAAGAAATATAATGCTGATTGGCCTATGTGTGAGATTAGCCGTGGATAAACACACACAGACACACACACTACACAGACATACTGTACACATGAGTGAAAACCTGATCTCTGGATGGAGATACAAATTGCATTTTTTTTTTTTTGGGAAACATTCCTATAATGACATGCCCAAATTAGAGACACCATTGAAAGTTGTTGTGACGGCATATTAGCATTTTTGTCACATGCTCTGAGATCTGTATATGGTATCAAGTCTGCACGTAGTTGGGGAGCACACCTGGCATGGACTACTTCTATTTGTATTTAGTTTTGTGTTTCAATATGTCTTCTTGGAGGAGAAAGAGTGACACAGGGGTGCTTCTTAACATTTTGAAGGGAACATCTCTCCAGGATGCCATAGTCTGTCACCACTGTGACTGACAGTGACTAACAGACCTGCATGGCACACACAACGCACGCATGCATGCACGCGCGCGCACGCACGCACGCACGCACGCACGCACGCACGCACGCACGCACACACACACACACACACACACACACACACACACACACACACACACACACACACACACACACACACACACACACACACACACACACACACACACACACACACACACCAAACACGTGTTAAAAAGTAAGTTAAAGGACGACTTCACCCATTTTCAATCTTATCTCCAAATAATTGGTCCTCACTAATAAGGCTCATGATAAAATGGTACAATTGTTTTCTACTTGGTCTGTGTGTCGTAGGACGGCTGTGGACACTTCAGAAACCTGCCTACCAGTGACATCATCGTTAGGAGTTGTTTTGTTTTTTTCAAACAAGATTTACATTTTTTCATTTAGATTTTCATTAAGGCAAGAGCAATGGCTTCAATTATAGCATGCTAACTTTCCAGGAGTAGAAAGCCTGCAGTTTCTATTAGCTTGAAGTCCCCGTCGATGATGTCACTGGTAGGCGGGTTTCTGAACTGTCCACAGCCCTCTTGTGAGACACTGACTGAGTAGACAAAAAGGTACCACATTATCATGAGCATTAGTGAGGACCAATTATATGAAGATTGGTTGAAAATGGGTGAAGTCTTCCTTTAAGTGTGGAATAACAAGCTTTCAATGTCTACACTACCGTATGTTAACTAACTAACCCAGACTATGGGGTGAATTGCAACATTTCACTTCATGTGTTACAGAGATAACACCTCCATCATGTAATAGCAGACACATATTCTGAAAGCACTGGCTTAAAAGAGCTCCAAGACACAGAGAGAAATGTCAAAAATGTCACAACCACCCCCGGTCTCTCTGCAACAATAATGTCAGCTACACTATAATGAAAAGAATTCATGTTTGGCAAATTATACAGTACTGTTTGAATTGTAATTCTAACCATTTAAAATGTTCTGAGGACTTATCACCTACCTTTGTTATATACAGTAACTGTACTTAAAAATCAGTGAACCCAAGTATTACTTCATTTTGTGTCCAAACTGAGTCTTTTTTTTATATTCTTGCAATTGCAAATAATACATTGTTTGAAATTGCTCTGTGAGAAAGAACAGCCATATGTGACAGTGGTTACCAAAGCCATCTCATATTGATGTTGACTGCCAATGGAGGCATGCATGCAAAAAAGTGAAAATGTTTAACCAAAGTGAAATGAAATACCGTTTGATGCAGTATTTCACTATTTTTCAGTCCTCTTAACACATCCTAAAGCTGTCTTACCAACCTGACAAAAAGTTGCATGATTACGCCATACTACTGACTCTGTCTTTGAGTCATCGTTTGCAAACAAGACAACATATACCATCCCGCCCTGCACAACCAGCGTAGTGAGGCTCATTATTTTGCCAACCACAGTGTTACATGAGGCAGTGCGAGCAGGCTACTCTTGCCAGCTGTCAAAAGTTGGAGAATTCATTTGAAGTTTGCCTTTGTTTTCTTTCACTTTTCCATTTCTGTAGCATCTCAACGGCGTGTTGTCAACACCATTTGGGTTTATCTGTGGGATTTCAGGCTGATTAGGTGCACGGTTGGATGTTTGACCTTCATGATTAGCTGACATGAAGAGAGGGAATTATGACAGCCAATGGAAACGCTCCATGCTACTGAAATGCACCTGTTCTGCTTCCCTCCTGCCTCCATATGCCACTGCCTCTCCCTACGTGTGGAGGAGATCATACAGTCGAGGCGGTGGCAAGGGCTGATTTGTTTCTGATCCGTGCGCGCTACAGTAGACTTGCCTGCTCTTATAGTCGTGCCATTTCAAAGCTGTTCACCGCTCTCCTTCCGTTCTAAGTAGGGCAGCCCGCGGTTTAACAAGGCACGATCAGCTGACATTACCCATCCACCCACATGCCTGCACAATCTTGTTAAAGCATACAGCTAATCTGAGGAGGCAAAGGACTCTTTTGCAATGAAGTGGGCCTTTTCATCATCCTGTGGTGTTGCCTCCATCACGTTCTCACACAAAAGTTGGATTCGCCCGGAAAATTAACAGCAGGTGCTCCAAATAGGCTGCTGTGGTAAATATTTATGACGACATTTGCCTGGGAATGAGTGGGTAGAAGGGGATTTATCTGTCACAGCATTATGTAGAGAACATTGTTTTGCTGAAAGTATTAACATGTGAAATGGGGTTCTTTCATACATTTTCCCCCTGCCTTGCCCATAAATGTCGGGTCCACCATCAATAATTGAAACGGAAGCATACGTAGCTACAAAGCAGAGACAGGTTCTCCCACAAATCCTCCGGAGGTAGTCTGCAGTTTTCTTCTTTGGAAAACTTTGAGCTCTTTGAATCTCACATTCAAGGAAGCACAAACATACACACAGGTAGTCACACATACACACAGTACACACTTTTACAAAAATGAAGTAACCTTCAGACTTTGCACAATACACAACACAGGTCTACCTATTTTTCTCACCATCTTTCTCTCTCTCTCTCTCTCTCTCTCTCTCTCTCTCTCTCTCTCTCTCTCTCTCTCTCTCTCTCTCTCTCTCTCTCTCTCTCTCTCTCTCTCTTTATTTGAAAGCAAAAGAGAGCCAGAGACCCTATGATCAATAAGTGGATAGACTTGGCGAAATACAGCTATTTGATGAACACAGGTGTGGGGTAACACTTCAGAAAGGCCTTTCTTTGAATCCTACCTACAGCAGACCCTCAGCTGGATGCTGGATACCCCCCCCCCCAGCCTGTGCACACAGTGTGTGAGTGCTTAGGAGAAGGCGGTGAAAGTCATCCTTGAATGCAGCAGGGTTATAAGTCCCACTGCTGCAGCCCCTGGCACCGTTTGGCAGTTGATGTATTGTGTGTGTGTGTGTGTGTGTGTGTGTGTGTGTGTGTGTGTGTGTGTGTGTGTGTGTGTGTGTGTGTGTGTGTGTGTGTGTGTGTGTGTGTGTGTGTGTGTGTGTGTGTGTGTGTGTGTGTGTGTGTGTGTGTGTGGGGGGGAGGAGGGGGGAGGGGGGAGGGGGGTCATGGGAGGAGAGTGTTATCAGAGGAGAAAATGCCCATTCCCTCCCTGTGAAGAAGAAATATTGGATACTTTGTTTTACGTCCTCTCATGCTACAGTATGTTTTGGAAGAGCCTTTAGCCTACTTTTGTAGTCTGGACCCGATTGTCTCAGAGGTGCCTTTTATGCTTAATTTAGGCTGATACGATGATGTTGTGCGCCAGATAGCCGATCTACAAGCCCACAGTCACAACGCGGTGTAGATCAGTTACTTTTGGCACGTGACTCTAGAACGTCTCCTGTATGTAGGCTGCATGTGACTGTAGGTGGTGTGCAGTTGAATCTGACAAAGATGGGTTTTGTTTGGATCAAACTATTCATTGCATTAGCACCGACTTAAGGGTTAACTGTATTAACCTCTCAATGTATTCCATTACCTTCCCTGATACCACTAGCAGGTCATTGTCACAGAGAGACTGACCATAAAATGACAAATGCTTTACTCCAGCCGTGTGTGTGTGTGTGTGTGTGTGTGTGTGTGTGTGTGTGTGTGTGTGTGTGTGTGTGTGTGTGTGTGTGTGTGTGTGTGTGTGTGTGTGTGTGTGTGTGTGTGTGTGTGTGTGTGTGTGTGTGTGTGTGTGTGTGCGTGTGTGCGCACACAGCGTCTTCTCTCTAACTGGCATGCCTGCCTAATCAAATACATATTCTTGTGGTGCCTTGGTTGACTTGGCAACAGTGCCATCTCATGGCAGCTACAGAAAAGACAGCCAAGGTAGATTTCTTTTAATATACGTATATTTCAATATCATATGATGGAAGGCAGTATGTGCTGAAACAGTATATAATATTGCAGTAGTATATTTTTGTGACTATTCTTGTCTTCAGCATGTATTGAGTATTTTCTATGTCTAAAAATGACGGAATTTCATATTAGAAAAATGCACATGCACAACATAGATTAGTGTTACAGTTAAATGAATATTTATTACAACGGAGTTGTTGGATATGCAACGTATTCAGCAGTTAAACTAGTTAGATTCAACCGTTGTGTTATTTATACACATAAACTTTAAATTAACAGAAATTCATCCACCATTAAACCTTGTTTGACCTGAGCCGGATTTATTTTCCTTCGCGGCACCTGTCAAAGGCATTGCATAAATTCAAGTTAGTATCTCTACATAGGGCTTTTCTCCTCTCCCGTGGTCTATTTCGAGGAACCAAGCCTCCAGAGAGAGCTGAGACCATCCTGTGTAGACGACGGAACTGGGCTGTAGTGGTGAGAGAGATGGAAGATGTGTTTGACTGTTCTCTCGGTAAGTTAAAGCATCCCCATGCACCCCTGAGGGCGCAAGTCCTGCCCTACGGCATTTTAAGCCTCTCTGCTCCTAGGAACAGCTCTAATCTCGCTCTCTCGCTGTCACTCTCGCCCACGTGTTCCATCTCTGTGTGACGGCTCTGGTGGTCCACGTGTTGACCCCTGACTGCAGTGTCATCTGCCACCGCCTCCCCTTCTTCCTTCCCTTTCGCCTCCCAGATTCGACACCAGGGCGCCAGTGGTGCGCACCGCTCCGCCCCCGACTGGCGCTCGCACTGCACCACAAATATCCGGTAGAGCTCCAGGAGGACGATAAGGATGTTCTTGCAGGTGAAGAAGATCATCAGCTGGTTGAGCACCTGCTCCTTGATCATGAGGTACAGGCGGTACAGGAGAAAAGGCCCGTCCTGTAGCCCCACTGTCAGCAGCAAACTCCACACCTCACTGGAGCAGCAGGAGGCGCTCTCGTTCTCCCCAGGAGATCGCTCCTCTTGACGCGGGGTGCCTGGTTGGTGGTGGCCTTTGGGGGGGCTCGTCTGGGTCAGCACCAGGGGGAACTGCATGAGGGCCCAGGAGAAGAGGGCCAAGCCCACGATGATGACCACCCGGTTGGTTTTGACCTCGGGTTCCTTGAAGGTGTCGAAGATGTCGAGGATGTCGGCGCCCAGTCCCACGTAGACCATGAGGAGCTGGGACAGCTGGTCACGGGACATGTCCCCTTTGGGCATAAGCCATCGGCCCAACACCAGCACAATCAGCATGGTCTGTTCCAGGCCCGCCGCCCAGTTCTCTGGGTCTAACTCAACCATTCCCTGAGTGGAAGACACATCAGAATCACATTGTAGAACATTCCGATCAGTCTTAAGAAGGCCTATTAAGCTTTTTTCCCCCTATTTTGTATTTTGACCACTCATTATAGCATGTACCATACAGTAGCCATTTTCTCATTCTGTGTGTACTAGCGTTCTATAGTTCAAACAATGATGTGCATTAGCCACTTTCAGCCTGGCGTCCCTATTCTAGACACATTTTCCGAAATAGCAGCATTTTGAATTAGGGCTTAAGTGGTTAATGTACAGTAGGCCTACATGATCAGAAAGTAGCAATACCTCTATGTGTCAGAGCTTCAGAATTATGTGTGCAAAATTATGTATATAAGGCAGTTGTTCTCAAAGTGGGGTCTTGATGAGTGTTCCAGGGGGTCCGCAACAAAATGAGGGAGAGTTTAAAATCACTATTATTTCACAGGCTAGAAGTTGGCCCAGTGAGAGAATGTACGAGAATGACTATTCAGACCACTGTTATCTCATAGTTGTGGAATCCTGTATTAAATGTAATCTAAATCTAACAACAAGGTCCTGAACACAAAATCTTCTCAAATGAGGTTCATCTGCCTAATACGTATCAATTTGGGGATCCTTGACATGAACATGTTTGAGAACCACGGGTGTAAGGAGTGATTCTGTGGCATTATCCTGACAATATGCGTCATCTACATCTTCAAGATTCAATGGCTGTCACCCAACACAAAGCACAGCCACGAGGCCAAAACAAACCCCATCCAAATCCCACATGAAAGCAACAGCACTAAAACCACCCACGAGGTACAAGATCTGAGAGAGCACAGCGTTTTTGTTTTTTGGGAGCAGAGCGTGGACTTCATCTTAGGGCATTATACACTTCCTGCGAGAAACACATTATCTTCCCCCTTTTGCCAGATTAGAATCTTTATCTCTCATCAGGTAAGCGCGACGGTGTGGCAGCGGCCAGCGCGGGGGAGGCGGTTTGAGGCGGTGACACCCACCGCTGCGATGGGGATGTGAGCCAGCACATGCAGCTCGGGACCCGAGGAGATGTTGACAGGCAGCTTGGACTGCAGCAGGCTCAGTTCCAGAAACCAAATGGAGGGGATGACTGTGCTGAGGTAGAGGAAAACCATGGGGGAGAACCTAAAAGAAGACACCCAAAGGGGTGAAAGAGAGAGAGAGGTGTGCAGATGGTGAGTTTTTCCCCTGTAATCATTAAAGAAGAAAGAAGGGATACTATATATATATATATATATATATATATATATATATATATATATATATATACTTACAGTTTACAGTATACTGTATAGCCTATGCGTTTATTTAAAAAAAAACTCAAAAATAAGCACCGTATTTCAGACTGGCAATTATTCTCATCATATATGCAAATCCCTCTTGACAGCGCAAAGCCTTCTCCATGAAGAGAGAACTTCAAAGTAAAGACTCAGAGGGAGAGTGAGAGAGGCTGAAAAAAGCTTGTGTCAAAATGCTCCCTGCATGTGTGAGTGAGGCAGGCCGAGCCGCAACCAAATGATTCCGACAGAGGAACCATTGCTTTCGGAATGAGCTCTGGCATCACATTGCTGTACCTTTTTGAAGTATATGTAATAACGGTTGACCTCAGTTCATGTTTACTCCACTGAAGGCCCCAGGGGCAGAAATATCATGGCCCTGGCTGGTCAAAAAATGACTTGAGCCAGTAGATATTTCCTCCATGAAAGACTTTTGAGACTGTCAGAGAGAGAGAGAGACAGACAGACCGACAGACAGAGAGAGAGAGAGACAAAGAGAGATGTAATGGAGGCGATATGGTGCAATGTAAGCAGACAGAGAGACAGAGAGTGCAATAACATTTCAAAGGACTAGATATGGTGTTGATGGAGAGAGAGAGTGAGAGGGAGAGGGAGAGGGAGAGAGAGAGAGAGAGAAACTCGGCAAGAATAATTGTTGTTGTTTTTTTTTGGCTGAGAACATAAAACGCCTCACACAGAATCTGCCTCTCACCATCTTGGACGGGCCGTTGTAAATTGCTCTTCCCGTTACAAGGTCACAAGTTATTTACTTGCCTCACAAAAAAGGTTTACGTGGAGGCGACTGCAACTCCTCAATCCTTCCTTCCTTCCGCACATTTTTATGAGAGTGCAGAAGATGAGCCAACGCTGTGACTCGCTCGTGTGGGTTGGTTTCTTTTCTTTTTTTCAGCCCAGCGAGAATTTTTCATGTATCCCAATGGGGACAGGAGAGGGAACCATTTTCCAGCAATTACATTAACGAGCTCATTTGTGTTGTCAAATCATTGTTACATTTAGCTTTGTAACCTCAGCCATATTGTCATTTATGGTTTTTAATAGAGCTGAAAATGAGTAATGCCTAGGAGGGTGCATGCCTCACAGTGTATACAGCAAAATTCTCAGTGTTAATGTACTCATTTTGTATCTCTGAGAGTGTGCAAATGTAACCACTCAGAGTTAGATTAATACTGAGGATTTCTCCCCTCTGTGGTTAAACTCAGTTTCCGCCTTTTTTTTTTCCGAGCTCGGGGGTTTAATCCCCATACCAAAGACTATAAAAATGGTACCCAATGCCTCCCTGTTTGGCACTCAGCATCAAGGGTTGGATTGGGGGTAAGTCCCTTTGACATACTAGCATCATGTCCAGGGGGTGAACTTGTAAATCAAGCTGCCTCTCACTCTACGGCCTATGGGCCACGTGGCTCGGGAACAATTGGTTCCCAAGGCTACTCATTAAACAGCTGTGTTATGTCCTGATGGATATTTCGCTACAAACATGTCCAGCCTTGACATCATAATAGGCCTATTACATGCTTTCAAATGCTTCCACCTACCCATCTATAATTCTGAAGCTCTGAAAAGAAAAATACTGGGAAACAGATGATTCAAAGCCTAGCTATTTTTCTGCTTGGCAGAAATGGTAATTAAAAATATTTTCTTTTATTCAGCTCTTTCTTTCTGAAATTCTGAAAGGAGTTTTCTCAACTATTAGGAGGTGTATCCACCAAGGCGTTTTTTACCTGAGCGTAGCATATATTTAGAATTGTCAGTGTTTGTTTTTTAGTTTGTCAATGGGAGGGCTGCGTGTTTACACTATGCTGGAAACGCCAGTAGTGTGAGTGAGTGTCTATTCAGTTTTTATCTGGCTGCAGAGAGTTGGAATATGAGCATTTTAGAAGAGGCTTGAGAGACTACCCCTTACTACGCACATACAATCTGTAGCCAGTAAACGTGTATTAGATTGGTATGTTTGGTCACAGAACAGACCCTTTTCACAGCAGCTGGAGGTAATAACATTACTTGCGTTTTATTTAGATGTTACTGTCTGCCAGCATGTACAGTTCCTTCATGCTTGCCCACAGAAACACCTAAATGAAACACACTTTAACCCATTTAGACCTGAGGCCGATTCTAAAAACGCCTTCTAAAACCTAACCTAAGATTTATGAAAATGTTCAAATTCTTACTAAAAAAAATTATACAACATGATGTTGCTATATGTATAGCAACAACTAATGAGACACAGAGGTGGCTCCCGGATTCAAAGGTATAACAACGTATAGGTGGCAGCAGGTCTAAATGGGTTAATTAATGTCATAACCTTCAGCTGTGTTTACCTGTCAAAATAGGCTGTTGTGTAAAGGTAGTGTGTTTACGCTAGCGTTACTCTGTTACCATTTCCACTCAGCATTCCGAGTGCATTTGAGCGTGACGGCCATCTCCACGCCCAGCAGAGCCACGCCCGTCAGCAGCAGCCAATACAGAGGCTCCCCTTTGACGGCCACCACGCGCCACACTGTCACCATGCCATGCACGGCAAACAGGAAACGGCTGAGAAGAGCCAGCAGGATGTTCAGGATACGGCACATTTCTGTCCAAAAAAGAGCCTGTGTGGGGAAGATAGGCTTTCATTCTTATTTACATCTAGAATTATGATGTATCCCTTTGTGCTGTTGCTTTTGATTGTGGTTTTACAATTACATCTTAGACAGTCACACTTTGGCCGGTAGATTAGTGACTTCTACTTTGCTTTGACGGTTTCACATGCCGAAGATAGCAGATCTCATCAGGTTGGAGATTCAGTTGAAGGTTCCTTGAGGTCTTGTGATCATGAGATTGTTTCCCTGCTCACTAAGCTCCATTGTTTTTATTTTGTATCTTATCACAAACCCTGGGTGATGAAAGGACAGAGAGGGTGATAAGCTTGAGCTGATTGTTTATCTTTCCTACTGCAGCTGGCCTATCAGCACAAGTGAAACACTTTGGAATCTTTTTTTCAAAGTATTAAACTTATAAAAAATGATTGCATTAGGTAAATATTAGTGTTAGTTAATGCTTCTCTGTTAGGGTTAGTTTAAATGAACGGTAAAACAGTTCAGTTGCAGTCCCTGGGTAACAAAAAACAAATACTGAATGGGAATGAATTTCACAGACATCATTGTGTGCTTTCCTCTTTCTCAATGCAAAGACAACTGAGGTGTTGAGGCTATGGACTCCATCACTCTCCTGGGTATATGGCACATCATTGATCTGTTGGTGAAATAGTATTAACCAACTGTTGTTGGTTAATAATGGTTAATAATACTACTTGGTTAATTTGACTTTAATTACACTTTAATTTGGGTAAAGGTAAATCTGCTTCAAAATTGAAAAGTGTACAAAAGACTGAAGCTTGTTTGGGTATAGAAAACTCTTCTAATGTGGTTCAAGAATGAAGCAAGCAGACCTTTCATCTTAATGATTTATGCTGATTTGAGTTCCATTTCTCTGCATTTTAACATTGAGAGGCTGTTGCTCACGTTCTCAGATAGGCCATCCCAGATCGTGGTAATAAATTACATTTATTCTTACATTAAGTGGTCCCTGCAGCAAGATGGTTTATTCAGCGTCACAATAATTGAACCACTTTATCCATGCTTTTTGAGCTTGTACATCTGCTATTTTTGAGCATTTTTGAAAAATCTTCTCTTCTAGGGGTCCCTGGCTCAAAACATTTTCAGATGGGGGTCTGTGGCCAAATACATATGAATTTGAGGGTCCTTGACATGAAAAAGATTGAGAACCACTGCTATATAGGCTCTGTGCATAAGTATAGTCACAGGTTTGCAGAAGGTGGTACTGTATACCCGTTTCCTGTTTGATTGGCTCGATAACAGATTTGAACTGGAAACACGTGAAGGTGCCATATGTGTTTCGGGTTCGAACCTGCTGCTGAGACAAACAAACAAAACTATGGGAAATTGAACCGTAACAAGAAAAAAGGTATGCAATAGACCATGTTATAGACTATTCCCCTTTTAACCTAAGGCCGATTCTACAAATGCCTTCTAAATCAATAGTTCTCAAATGTTTTCGTGCCAAGGACCTCAGACGGCTGGCGTAGCAGTCCGGGCACCTACAGTAGGCTGCTAATACTGCCTGACAGTGTGTCACAGCCAGGTTCGAATCCCGTTCCCGGCGACCTTTGCTGCGTGTCACTCCCCATCTATCTCTCACCATATCCTTTCAGTCTACTGTATTCTATCAAATAAAGGTAGAAAAAGACCCCAAAAAAACACTTTCAAGATTTTTCAAAAATGTTCAAAAATAGCTGATGTACAAGCTTGCTGTGAGCTTGTAGATCTGCTATTTTTGAATAGCCAACACTAAAATCTAAAATGACACAGATGCTTTCCTGGTTTGAATGGGTTTGTGTAAAAAATACAAAATAAACTGTGAAGATTGTGTGGCTAAAGCACAGATTGCAGCTCTTATCCTCACAGATTTCAGTAGGTCAGGGTGAAAATCCCCTGTCATAAGGCTTTTTCAGAACAGATCGTTCATGAGAAGTTGCTCAGGGGGACAGCTTTATCCCTAATTGGTTGAAAAGAACTTGCTGCTTAAATCAAGACCAAAGTTATTATAATAAAATGAAAAATCTCAAGTGAACCCTTTGAAAGAGGTGACTGAACAGAAAATTATGATCCAAGTAAAAGTAATATAAAAACAATTTACAACCACGCATTGAGCAAGAGAAGAAAGTTAATTAAATTGTTTAAATATCTGGAAATTATTAAAAGGTTTTTTATCACTTTGGATTTTTTTTGGCATCAAAATACTAAGGTATACATTTCTTTAGATGTTCTGTGTAAGAATAAAGTGTTGTGTTGTTTTAGATAGATATACACGTATTGATCCCGCAAGGGAAATTCCATTTTCAAACTTAAACTTAGTTTAGTCATTAAATAATTTGACATAGTGTTGTCATACAATAGAAGACCTAGCTCTTAAATGTGGATTTGTGAAAAGTGACGGACCATGAACAAAAAAAAAAGACAAATCATATTGTCATTATAGCCCAAGTCCATCCTTATTTGTCATTTACCATTAAGAGTCTCGTTCAGCCCAGCTGGAGAATCAGAAGGACAACATTCATCCAGCCGGAACAATTGTGAGTGAAGCGTATGTACTATGCCAGCACTGATTAGTAAGGCACTGCTACTGTAATGATTCATATTTATACTCCATCGTATGAGTGTTGCTTGCCAAAAATAGCAGATCTACAAGCTCACAACGTGTTGCCATGTGACGTGTTGTGAGCTTATAGATTGGCAATTTTCTGCGCGCGACACCATCATGTCACAAATTATATATCAGCTTTTAGTCATCTCTGCCTGTCAGAGCCAATGGACTGCACCAGCACATCAAAAGGAATAACACAATGTTCTCTACATTTGATCGCTTGAATTTTCCCTGTTATTTGAAATGTTTGTCATTTATCATTCCAGGTTAAAGTCAGCATTAATTATTCTTGCTGTAACCGTTTTTGAATTTTGTCGTTGACCTAGAAATTCAACTCAATATATGAGTCTAAAGCCTTTAATACTGTAACTCTAAAGCCTTTAACAGACTATTTCAAACAGATTAAAACACTGGAGCACATTATTCATTTCGCTATGCAATACGTACATTTACTGATTTCACTTACAGAGATAAAAGCCAGATGCTTAGTTGAATGTCCCTTTTATATATCTCCCAAAAGTTCCCAGATGTCTTTGGGGACGGAGCAGTTGATCAAAATGGGGCCACAGTCCCACGCGTCTCTTTATGAAGTGACCTGGGTCTGAGTGAGGCACCTCCAACCTGACCGCTGAGTCCTGACTGCGGGTAACCCCATCGGATGAGTAGGCACTGCAAAAGTCACTTTGTGTGTGTGTGTGTGTGTGTGTGTGTGTGTGTGTGTGTGTGTGTGTGTGTGTGTGTGTGTGTGTGTGTGTGTGTGTGTGTGTGTGTGTGTGCGCGCGCGTTTGTCCGTGCCCGTCCACGCGGTGTGCGCGATCATGACCTTCTTTGCTTATGTAGTTTTACGTACATGTATGTATAAGTGTGGGAAGATGTACTAGAAAAGTAGCGGAACTGTGAAGAGAGTGTGTGTGTGTGTGTGTGTGTGTGTGTGTGTGTGTGTGTGTGTGTGTGTGTGCGCGCACGTGCATTAGTGCGTGTTTGTCCGAGCCCGTCCACGCAGTGCCATTGGAAGTGAAGGCCCAGTGGATAACGTTTCCTGCCCATGCTCCCACATCTTCATCCTCATCCGTCATGATGTCATCTCTCCTGGCCCAGAACAAAGTTATCTCCCTGGTCCTGCCATGGGCCACGTTCAAAGAGCGCTCAACCCTGCCCTTTTCCCACCCATGCCTGGTTTGCTTCTGCACTGCTTGGCCTGATAAGAGCCTCGCTCCCCAGCCTCCACACACGAAGCAACACGGTGCAGCCAGACACGCGGCCCCAGCACCCCTCGGTTGAAAGATTTGGGCTTGTGTGGCTATTGAGGCTTTTGAAATTGGATGCTGTGCAGGTTGATGTCAGGACTGTCTAGGGACGGTTTGTGTTCCATGGTTGGCAATATTGTAATAAGCTTCTTAACTTTTTGAAGAGTGCCTTGGTTTTTCTTTTGAATTGTTGATGCTTTCCCACATTTTTTGGACCAAAGGGCAACTTCCAACAACTTTGCTTCACCCTTTTTCAACCTATCTTCATATATAACTGGTCCTCACTAATGCTCAGTATAAGTTGGCACCATTTCTGTACTCACTCTGTGTCTCAGAGGAGGGCTATGGAAGTTCAGAAACCTGCCTACCAGTGACATAATTGGTAGGCAGGTTTGGTAAACCCAAACAAGATTTCAAACTTTTTACAAATGTTTTATTAACTCGTTAAGACCATTTTAGCTATAACCATTATTTAATACTTTGGCTATTCAAATATGTTCAGATGGGGGGTCCGCGGCCAAATACCTATAATTTTGGGGGTCCTTTACATGAAAAAGTTTGAGTACCACTAATATTACAAGCAACATACGGTTTTCAGAAAACTGTTAGGATTTAGAAGACATTTGTAGTTACTGGATTGAATGGGTTAATGCGAGAACAATGACCCCTCAGCACACTAACTTTCCTGGGAGAGAAAGTCGTTTCTATTAGCTTGGGATCCCCATCGATGATGTCACTGGTAGACAGGCTTCTGAACTGTCCACAGCCCACCAATGAGATGCAGATGTGATAAGACGGAAATTGTTTATTGGTCAAGAAAGACACCAGTGTGTATTCAGACATTTAGAACACCGTAGCCCACCTCCTTTTCTGTTTATTGTAATTTGTAATAAGCTTCTTGTGATGTTGGTTTGAAATATAACATGAAGTTGTTTCATTTCAAAGAACTTTTAATTGGGGGGTATTTTAAGTCAGCTGAAACCATCATTTTGCCATTAACCACTAAGACACAGACAGGCAATATTAGATCATTTTAACAATTTATAAATATTGAACATTACCACATGGTTTTAGTCTGAGGGAGTCGGTCAACTTAAATTATTCAGAACCCTACAAATTTGTGAATCTCTTCAAATGATGTTTCTGTACCAACAAAGTGGATTCTTGGAGAAACCCATTTACTGCTGCAAGAAATACATTTGCTCTAATATCCTTATCATATATTTGCAGGAACCAAGGGATCAATCTTCACATCTGCAGTCGTACTGAACATTTGTGAGAAATGTTTTGATTACATTATATCAGTGCTAGCGAGGATCTCAGCTTTCAGTGTAATCATGACAAACAACTTATTAAAGATAAAGCTAACATTTCCATCCAGCAGAGACAGACGCACACGCATGCACACACACACACACACACACACACACACACACACACACACACGCAGTGGAGAAAGTCTTTTAATAGCCAGGAAACAGGCAGAACTGGCAAAGGAGATAAGACAATCCACTCAGCATCCTAAATGAAAAAATGTATTGGAAAAATGGGTGGAGGACAAAAGGAAAGTGGAGGTGCGGTTGACAAGGTTCAGTAAGTCCTAATTTATACACTCCATCGTACAACCGTGTTGCTCGCAGATGATTAGATTTTCAACTAAATTACTTGTGTCCTTGCGTTGAACATCAGATATGTTCGGCGAGCAATGCAGCCATATGGCCAAGTAAGTATAAATCAGCCATCAGCCATGCAAAATAGAAATACACCTCATCTTGTCATCCTGTTTTTACTTTTCAAGACAACAGGCAGGCCCACCTAAGATTATAGCTGTGAGTTAGTTAGGCCAGTCCCAACCTGGGCCCTGGGGGTGAGGATATTGCAAGTGGGCCCCCAAACAATTGGCAAAACACTACGATTTTAATGATAGTATAACATTAATATAAAATAAATGTAATGTTAAAAAAAATAGTACAAAAAGACGTTAAAAGATGTTATTTTTTCTTTAAAACCTTGGAAAAAATAGTTTTCTTTGTGATACCGATGAATAGCAACTTAAAGTATTCTACATTAGTCCCATTGTATCCAAGCTAGAACACAATGGATTGACTGATCATTAAAATAAACATGCTCTGAAAATGCACGGCTGCTGTGTTAAGCGGTCGGATGGGTGGGCCATGTACTCTTATCGAGAATTTCAAGTGGGCCCTTATCCAGAAAAGGTTGGGAACTGCTGAGTTAAAGCCAACTGCATCATCTGTGTTCAAACTGTGGCGTGTCTGAGAATGTCTCTTTACAGTGGGTGCGTGTCGATGTGATGGAGTCAGGATGGTATCCCGCAGCTGAGCTGTGCATGAGCTGTACAGTATAGTTGTTGGTGTCTATACGTTGTTGCGGATTGGCTGATGAGAGGTTTAACCCATTCAATTCCGGAACGCATCTGTGTCATTTTCGCTACAACCGAAAAATCTTGAGAAAATTGTGCAAATCTATGAATATATATATTTTTAAAGGGAACATTTTGACTCAAATCTTTGCCTCTGGGGGATCCCTGGAACAACATTTTCAGATGGGGGTCCGCTGCCAAATACATATAATTTTGGGGGTCCTTGACCTGAAAACGTTTGAGAACCACTGATATAGCAACATACGTGTTTTTCAGGAAACTGTTAGGATTTAAAAGACATTTGTAGATGCGTTCCCGGATTGAATGGGTTAAAGTTCAAGAGTGAAAGTTGTGATACAGTGAACCTGAAAACAGGGATAGGGTCACCATTCAAGTAGAGTACAATTACGTATTTGTACTTAGAAGAGGTGCCCGTACTTAATCTGATGCCCTCCTGTCCATATTAGTTTTATCTTCTAATACTTCCTTGAATTACCATATTCATAGGCCATAACATACTTCATTTCTCTTGAAGCTTTCTTTTACATTTTTTTCTATCTCCACAGTTCCAGAATTCAAAGCGGAACCGTTCCACCCTCATTTCCTTTTTTCTATATACAGCCGTGAGCGCTGGCCATTCGCAGAGTCCTCGTGGTTTCCCGCTCACATGGTGTAGGCCACCCAGTAGATCACGTTCACCACGGCGAAGGTGAGGGGGAACATGGCCCTGGCGTAGATGTCGATTGTGTCCGCGTCAATGGGCTTGCAAGCGCACTTGGAGCAGCACTTCTTCTTCTCCTCCTCGCTCTCCTCTGTCTGCCGGGACCGCCTCCTTCGCGACGGCTCCGCCTCCTCGCCGCCGCCCTCCCCCGGGGGCTGGCCACGGCAGTGGCGGTTGGAGATCACAACGCCCTGGTTCATGCCGGTGACCGACAAGGAGAAGAGCACCATGGCCTGCTTACCGTTCTTCACTATGGACTGGAGAGGACGAGAGGCAGAGAGGTATGGGATGGTCTGTATTAGCATATGCTAGGTTGAGGTGTGGGTCAGACCTCATGATGTCTCCACCTACTAACATCATAGACCCACATCCTCATGAACCCACACTAGTTTCCTCTGGTAACAGCCTAATGACATAAAAGACCCTTCAAAAGGCACTGTCGGGCAGAAAAATCTGGGAACTACAGTATGCAAGCTGGTAAGAACACAACCTGTGATAATTCAGGGAAGTTGTTTCTCTGCCCAGAAATGTGGGCCTGGCGTCCTGAAATGTGGGTAGGAAGACCATACTGCTGCCTAATGTTTCCTGAGGCCGAATGTAGGGCTGCAACAGTTAATCAAACTAATCTATTTGATCGATGATATAAATTAATCGATACAAGCAGATGCAACGTGTTGTGAGCTTGTAGATCAAATATTTTCACACAGTTATAAAATAGGGCTTAAAGGTAGGGTAAGTGATTTTCTTTGGTTAAAATAAGTGTTAAATAGCTCTATATTCTGATAGTACTCATTGCTATAGAGTGTTTGTTCAGTAAAAGGAGTCTCCTTGTCTCTCCAGCTCTTTACTAAACACAAAATACATTTTCGTTTCAGTTTCATTTCCAATTTTATCCAATCAGGATAGAGAACTGAATCAGGATATAGATTAAACAAGTGAAATTTGAAGTGATGACACAAAGAAATGAGCAGAAGAAATTGGAACTGGAACACTATAAAAATGAAGCTTAAAAATGGGTACTTTCTCCTGATTGGCTGAGATTTTGACACCTACCGGAAAATGTATTTTCTGTTTATTAAAGAGATGGAGAGACGGGGAGACTCCTGTTACTGAACAAACACTCTATAGCAATGATTACTATCAGAATATAGTGATTTAACCTTTAAAAAAAATACTTTTTGTTTTAACCAAAAAATATCACTTACCCTACCTTTAAGTTGTTAATCAGACTCATCAATTTAGTAGATAATAAAACATATATTATTATTACAACTATTGTATTGATTCAATATTAAAAAAAAAAAAACATTTGAAAAACATGCTCCTTGATTATTTGATGAATCAAAAAATAGTCAATAGATGAATTGCTAAAAACATAGTCGATAGTTGCAGCCGGAGCTGAAGGTTCTCCTCACCGCAGAGCGCATGGCCTCCTTCTCCTTGCTCTTGGCCTTCTCTTTGAGTCTGTAGTCAGCGTTGTAGTGAGCGAAGGCGTACTCGATGAGAGCGGCGAACACAAACACGTAACAGATCCAGAAGTAGACGTCGAGAGCCTTGATAGCAGAAGCCCGAGGCAGGGAGGAGCGCGCGCTTACCATCAGGGTTGTCATGGTAAGCACAGTGGTGATCCCTGCAAAATGTACAGAGGAACATCGGACCATAGGTCAGTGGTGGAAAAGTATTAAGTAAAATTATCAATACTGCAATGTTGAAATACTCTGTTACTCTGACTTTTACTCTGTTAGTAAAAGTCCGGAATTCAAAATTTACTTGAGTAAAAGTACAAAAGTATTGGTATCAAAATGTACTTAAAGTACCAAAAAGTAGAAAGTAGGCTACTCATTATGCAGAAGGTCCCCAAGTTTTCAAATGTATAAAATGTACAAAAGTCTTTTGACTTAGTGAAACAGCACTCATCACCTAAGGACACACGAGCTGGGACTGCTGTCTGGCTGATCCAAAAGGACACCCAGGACATGGCAACCAATAATATAGAAGGCATGTATGACTGGATGATGTAAACTCCTCGATTCCGTCTCAGCTCGAAACGAAGGCTGAGTCTGGGGAAGCGTCCCGCTGGGGAAACAGAAGACAGAACCACCATTCCTTTTCTGTACAATGACCACATTTTATAATGTCTCACTCATGAAAAACACAACCGTTGTTCAAAAGAGTTTTGGCAAACCACTTCACTGCGCTTACTGTCAAAAATGTTTTTATATACTGTATATAAATACTTGAAGCGTACGTCTTTTAAGAATGATGTCCTGTCATCTCTACCCATTAGGAAGTCTCCTAATGATGCATGGCCTATGCATAGATTATAACCACAGAGATGGCTTCAAAAACGAATCTGAAAAAGTTCTGAGGTCTTTCATCAGCAGATTTGTGCTGAAGACCAAGAAACTGATTATTTTCTTTTTTTTTCAGGCACATTTTGACACACATTTTGCACATCCAAGAGACTTTAGAAATGGCTGCTCCAACAATAACTTGCGGAAAAGCTCACCAGATTTGAAGTTCATCATCTCTGTGACAAAGCTGTAGTCAATGATGGTGAACTGGGAGAGCTCCAGTTGGTCCAGGCCGTGGATATGCTTCTGACTTTCCGACCAGTGATACACAATGTCCTCAGACGAATAACCATCTGGAATAAACACAGATGCAGGCAGAAAACCAGACATTTTAGTGGTGCATGATGCATCTTGTAAAATGATACTACGCTCCCAGGTCTACTCAGCGTGCTTTGACGCAGTGTCATTTTTTATCTTTGCATGGAGGGACAGGAGCAGGCAGCTTGTAACACGGCTCATTATTCTGTGGATTTTCATAGCACACAGTTTCTCTTCAGATCCAGCGTGTCAGTGGCCCATTTAACAGCCATCGAGTGGGCATAATATTTTTACATTGCGATGACCTCTACGATAACACAGTATCTTGGTATGATATTTGTCTCCACCGGGCCAAAGGCGTGGCCGAGACTATGTTTTGCCCTCTGTCAGTCCGTTTTTCAAATGGCCTCATGGTGGCGCTATAACAGGCCGATTCACGTTTTTTTCCTATAGCTGGACCGATCAGCATGCAACTTTGCACGCACACTCCCTAGCGGCCAAGGAAAAACCTCTGCCCTGTATTTGTCACATCAGCCTTTTATAGCGCCACCAGGAGGCTGAATTTTGCAAAACCCATTTTTTGATATTACTCCTACAGATCTTGTCCAAACATCACGCAAATCGGTACACATTATCTCTATAGTATGTGTAGTAGTATAGTATAGTATGTGATCAAGACGGATCTGTCATATTTTTCATATTTCATCCTGATTGGCATCTAAAGTTTGCAGGAGTAGCTTGTTTTGAACAAAATGCCTCAAATCATGAACGCAGCGCCCGATTGCTGTGAAGCTTTGCACGCACATTCCCACTAGGCCAAGGAAGAAATGCCTATTATAGTGCCACCAGGAGGCAGATTTTTGCAAAACACATTTTTTTACTCCAACTACGGAGCAGCATTGTCTGACCGTCTGACAGGCATCTGGACACATGTATCCACTCCAAAATGTATATCTATCACACTAATAAATGATCCCTGTGTAAAGATAACATTTTATAAACTAATTTAAACAAACTGCTTCAACAGATCTGCTGCATTGGCTACTTGAAAATAGCACTTGAAAATAGCAGTACTACAAGCTCACGCATGCGCATGCGACGTGCTGTGAGCTTGTAGATCTGCTATTTTCAAAATATAGGAGCGCTTATGCGAGAGCATTTTCGGGAATCGGGACTGGTGTGGCCTGGTGTGGCCCAACACAGTCCATAAATGTTCAGATTATGAGTGCCGCTCCAGTCCAGGCTATCTCTTATTAAAGTGGTGGCACCGGCACGGCCGGGACTCACTGCAGCCCACAGTGTGTGTGTGTGTGTGTGTGTGTGTGCGACATGTGTGACTTGACAGGCAGTGAGGCGGGGATTATAATTATATGGGGAAACTCTTCTCCATGTTTTTTTTTCGGACGTATTCCGGTTCTTCATGTCGTAAAATCGGGCGTTTCGAGAATATTTATTGGTGTGTTATTTAAATTACGCTCGTTTCAGTCGTCATATTTATCAAAGCTCCGACCAAATGTACCCTAGGATTGGCTGTATAGGATTGCTTGATAAATGTCACTTGGACGTTGGCCTACGGGCGAATTTAAGGCAAAAAATACACCGTTTTTTACACTCCATTGATAAATGAGGGCCAATATCTCTATAGTCATGTGATCAAGACGGATCTGTCCAATGTTTTATAGTCCATCCGGATTGACTAAGATTGGCATCTAAAGTTTGCAGGAGTGGCTCGTTTCGAACAAAATGCCTCAAATCATGAACGCAGCATCCGAGTGTCTGTGCGATAACTTCATCAACTTCATTAATAAAGTATCTGTGTGTGTAGGTGGGGATAGGGGGATGAGGGAAGGCTGGTATCAAGCAGTAAGATTATGTCCAGAGGATAGTATGACCACACTCACAGCTTTCCAGGTCCAGCGTGCACTCCTGTTCATCCATGGGGTATTTAGTAAGGTCCATGTCACACGCCACCGTTGAAGTGATTCTACAAGCAGGGGGGGGGGGGGACAGTTAAAAAACAACTGGTGCAGACCATTAAAGGTCAGTAGGCGTACTATATGTCTGTAAGTGCTAAGTTACAGTTCCATTTCTGTCCTTCTTTACTGTAGATTGAGTACACAGTAAAAATCCTCAGTGTTAATTTATACATTTCTAATTCTGAGAGAGTACAAATGGAACCATAAGGACCCAGGGTTCATTTGGCCCAGAGTTCACTCTCAGAGCTAAACACTGTGCAGTTTACAGCGTACTGTATCTGTACCCTTTCCATATTGTTGGAGTTCCCCCTTCCCTTTCTGCCACTCTCGCTCTCGCTCTCTCTCTCTCGCTCTCTCTCGCTCTCTCGTCCTCTCTCTCTCTCTCTCTCTCTCTCTCTCTCTCTCTCTCTCTCTCTCTCTCTCTCTCTCTCTCTCTCTCTCTCTCTCTCCCTCCCCTACGGCACCCCCTACCGGCTGCTGTACAGGATGACCCCGTCAGGCTGTAGGCGAATCAGCTTGTTTTCCACGGTGACGTCATGGAACCAGGCCGACTTGGCGTTGACGATGAACGTGTCGGGCAGCCAGAGCTTGTCCACAAAGCGGCTGTCCAGGCCCAGAGTCTTGTTGGTGTGGTTGTAGGACAGGCGGTCGTCACGCCAGCTCTGGCGCAGGAACACGGTCATGGTGTACTCCTGCCAGACAGCCAAATGGCACACGTGCACGCATCATACACGCACATGCACACAGACACACAAGGACGTACAGTACAGCCAGCATGACAAGGACAGGCATGTACATTCAAATGAACGCACGCGCGCACAGGCACAGGCACACACACACACACACACAGACCACACGCCGGGATACAGTTGAGCCAAGGACATTTCTAAAGGCATTTTGAACACATTGAAGAGATCAGAGATGATGGGCCTGGCAGCATCACATTTAGATCCTGGATCCAAGTCAACAGGACAGGTCGTACTCTGTGTTTTTCTGTCAGCAGGCCAACACAGGTTGCATCCATAATCACCTGGATTAAAGGGCAAAGCCACCCTGCCTACACCAGAATGAACTCACAACCTCAGACAGTGTTGATCTGTGAATGGGACTGCATTTTCTAACTCAAACAGAGATGTGATTGTCTCTTGATGAGGTAGGGTAATCACGACAAATCCCAGAGTCGTTCCATCGATAATGGGACACTGATATTAGGGCCAGTGACAATAGCCAGAACAATTTCACGGGAATATGGACACATGCTCTGCTCCGTAAATGCTCAAACTACTGAAATAAAACTCATTCGGTTAGAACCACTTAGATAAACATCCTAAAATGTGTCTCTATTTCATGGTCGGTGGAGTTTTAGCTTCCATGGTGAAAATGTAGGCCTTGATTATCTGGTGCCTGACTTTAGGAATGAGTTGTTCATGATTACAAACAATAATTGAATTTCTGTTTGAACGTGGATTGTCCCCATTTACAGAAAGGCGCCACGTGTTTCTTAGGAATATGAACTATGCAATATCTCTGAATACCGACAACGCACATACGGTAAAATCCAATAAGTGTCAAATTATTATTTTTAAAATGGATTGATGTCTCACACAGGTCCCTCACTATAAGCATGTTTCAAAATCCTCAAGGGGCATACATCTGGATTATGCAAATCTTTGTAACAATGCAGAATGGGAGAAATGTGGAGAATCTCTCTGTGGTGAGCGTGTGTAAAAAGCAAGGTTATTATAGTTAACTAAAACTAATGAAATAACAAAAAACAGATATGAAATAAAATACAGAAATATTAAATTACTTTTCATCCAATTTCTTATCTGTGCCAGTTTAAACTGTGAATACTTATTTTAAAATGTTGCTTTGAGTTTTTTTATTTTCTGACCTTTTTGAATCTTGCCCTGCCCCTGATTACAATAAAAAACACCAAAACTAATAAAAGCTCAACTAAAACTTAGCCTTTTCAAAAGCAAAAAAAAAACAAAAGCTAAACAATCAAACTTGCTTTTAAAAACGAATTATAACTAAACACACTCCTTTCCCCCTTGCCCCCCCCCCCTCTTTTCTTCTTCCCTTTCTTTTTTTCTATGGAAATAACAATACGATGGTAACAAATTTAACCCGCTTTTTTTACTTCTGTAAACCTGTGATGTGACAATAAAGCTGATTCTGATTGTGATTCTGAAAACAAAAACCCAAAGCAAAATAAACATAAAAACAAATGAGAAATGCAAAACTATAATGACCTTGGTAAAGAGGAATGTACTGTACAGCACTGTATACTTTACCATGTTGGCCTCTGAGATGTGGTCAATGCTGGCTACTTCAATAGCCATGGCCACGTTCACCGGAGGGCCTGCAGGAAGACAAGTGAGAAAAGAACATAGGCCCCCCCCAACACCCACCCACCTACCCACCCCTCCACCTACCCCCCCTCCCCCCACCCGCAATTCTTTCCCCATCAATATTTCTCTACCTTTCGCCCATCCTCTGTACATCACCAATTTCTACATCTGCTGACACCCCCCCGCGTCTAAGACTCATGCAGTGCATATAGATTAAGCATCATCCTTCTTAACCAATAACCATGCTATGTTGTTGGCACAGCACTCCATGGACATTCACACATGTGACCTTGACCTCGAATGGAGTTTCATGGAGTGAGTGTGAGTGTATTCATGCGCGCTACAGCTTTGTGTGTGTGTGTGTGTGTGTGTGTGTGTGTGTGTGCGCGTGTGCGCGCGATTTGCATGGATTGTGCCACTGACATGGGATGCTGGAGGCAGAAATCTACCGAAAGTAGATAGGAGGTCGGTGAAGCAGAGCAGAAAGGCTATTTATACTGAACATTAAGGAATCTACATTACTGTTCCCCCATCGCTCAACACTTATCCCATAACCATTTATGGCAAATCGTATTCTATAGCCCATTTATTGTGGGCGTAGAGAGTGAGGCAATTTGCAGTGTGACGCTGATTGGAAGTCAAGGTCAATGGAGCTGACTTTTAGAGGGTGTTACACGAGCCAACTTTCTCATCTCCTGATGCAATAACTGGCCAATTTGAACTGGTCTCCTTTAGAAGACACAATAGACATTAATAATACATCTGTATCATGCATTATTAACAAATGAAGGTTTACTATTTATCATGAGAAATGATAACGAGGGAATGTTTCAAGTCATTCCGACCATTTCAGTCTAAAAACAAATCCCTGATTTATGTTTTAGAATAACAATACCCCTTGTGATTAATGGCTAATATGGGATATGAGCTGAGTAAAGGGCCATTGTGCCAACTGATATATATGATTCCCTAATGGCCATGAATAACCTTTTGTTTGGAACTTGTCATCTTAATGCTTAAATCATAGTCTGTCGTACGGCGATGTCGTATGAATAGGGCAATTTTCGGCATGCGACACCACCGTACAACGAGTATAAAACAGGCTCATCGCTGTGATAGTTTCATGGAACATAAACAGGAACGTCAGTAGAAGACCATAGGATGTCGCATACAAAGCCGTGGTGTTTGGTGATGGTTGGATCCCTAAATAGCGTTGTTTTTTTTCACCTTTGCTCAGCTATGAGTTAAGCTGTGAGATTGAGAAATCTATCACTGTGGTCATTGGACATTTCACATTCTGCAGCCATTCTTAACAAGGTCTCCATCACAGCGCCCCCTGCAGGCCTCTCTCTCTTGTGGCACTTAAAAGGTGTCATTGTCAGTAATCTCTTCAGGCTAACATGTTCCCCTGCATGCACTGAATTATTTGAGTACACTCGTCTCGTTCAAATGCTCAGCATGAGCTGAACTTATTTAAGTACTTAAGCTTTGTACTAGATCTTTAAAGCTGCAATCCGGAACTTATTTTAATGAATCAAACGTTACTTTGACCAATCTGTATGGTAGAGCATAGCTAGGGCATCTGCAGTGGTTGGATGTGGTCTCCCTACTCTTCCGTTGAGAAATTCTGAAGTAGTCAGAGGTGGAAAGTAACTACTGTAAGTACTAAGTATTTACTCAAGTACTGTACTTAAGTACAATTTTGAGGTATTTTTTACTTTACTGGAGTATTTCCAATTTTCAATTCTACTCCACTACATCACAAAGGAAATATTTTAATTACTCCACTATAATAATTTGAAAACTTAAGTTACTAGTTACGATTTTCCGTATTATTACAAAACAAACATTAACCACTTCAGCCCTATTTAAACTTTGGCTATTTGAAAAAATAAAATTGTTTAGACATATGATAACATTAGTCATTCTGCATAAATGAGAACTTTTACTTTCGGTACTTTAAGTATATTTTGATGCCAAAACGTTTGTACTTTTACTCCTGATTACCAGACTTTTACTTGTAACAGTGTTTCTACATTGCAGTATTGATACCTTTACTTACTGAAGTAAAAAACATTTGAGTACCTTTTCCACCACTGCAAGCAGTAGGCTATCGACTGAAACTCATAATCACAACAGGCCCCAGCACAAGCAGGCATCTTGAAAGAGCAGTAGAGATTTGGTCTCCCGCACGGGAGACCCAGGTATGAATCTGCAGGACATGAAACTTACGGATTGCAGCTTTAAATCAAACAAAAACCTGAGAAATTAAAAGACATCCAGGCAGTGACATAATGTTCAGGGTTATGGAATTGAGCAGAGTGACAACTAAATCTTAAAGCTATCCCATATAGTCTGGGGCTGAGTTATGCTAAGGATGGCTGTAAATGTGAGGGGGTGAAATGCAATCCAATGCCACGAGCTGTAGATCTCGTACTCACCTCCTATCCCAGGGCGAAAATTTCTGGCATAGCCCTTCATTAAATCATCCAGATTAGGCAACCAGGATATTTCAATGTCTGTACCTACATAGTCCCCAATGTCACTCAGCATGGCCCTAAGGGAGACAAAATACACAGCAGGCTTGAGCTCATTTCATCCTTCCCACACTGTGACGGGGACAAACCTGGAAGAAACTCCAGCACAGAGAGGACAATGACAAACTATCAGCAGCAGCTGCATAACACATTTGAATACAGGAGATTTGTCACACAAAATAACATTGTTCATGCAGCTATAGATCATATATACATCATTGTGCCCTATATTCCTTTGTGGGTTGTGGTTCTGCAGCATCTCTGACAGATGTTGTCTGTCAGACATGCTGCAGAAAGGTGACGACCGAGGGAAACTGGATCGATTTGTCTGACAGCTGATAAATCTATCACGCAGTCTCTTGACTGTGGTTTGGACCTTACAAAGCAATACATGTACCACCAGGGGGCAGTGTTTAATTCTGTAACAGTAGGGCTCATCTGAGCAGATGACATCTGACAAGGCACAATGAATTTACTTTGTTCTAATCTAGACAATTATGGTTGAACTTGAGGAGGAGACACTACAGCAAATGAGAAAAAAACATTATGTATAATTTTTTTCAAGTTGCTGTATACAGTATACTTCATGAATTTATCCAGTACATAAATAGCTTGTCCACACTGGGCCAATTATTCTTGTGCACACAAGTCAAGTCAGGATTTTTAAAGCTAATCGCTTATGTTTAGTTAAAATAACAGATTTATAAATGAAACTCTTACATTCAAAACAATATTTGACTAGTCATCATGTGGGACAGATTGAGTGGGTTATCCTTAACCAACCATGAAAACCCACTCAGTAACATTTGAAGTTGACACTTGAAATGAAGACACATTGTGGAAAATATTCTGTTCCTACAGTACATGCAACCTCTAAAACAGTACGAAAAACTGTCAGCGAAAAAACTGTCTGTCACTGTCACAATGCCTCGCATTGCGAGGCGTTGTGAGCTTGTAGATCGGCTATTTTCACAATTTCTGCCTCTTTCTTATGTAATTTGTCAGATGTTTGACCAGTTTTTATAGTTTAGTTTGTTGATTACTTTATGCAGTAATGGCATTGTCTCTTCACTGTCATCTGGGGACCCCCCCTCAAAAAAATAATAATCCTGTGGGTCCCAACCCACAGGTTGAGAACCACTGCTGTACATGACGATGACATATAGACTGCATAGTAAAATCCTGAGTGTTAATTGAACTCGGAGAGCGTACACTGTTACAAATGGATAGCATAGAAGGAAAACATAGAGTAAAAACAATAACATAAATCATCAAGTACTTCCAGGCATGTTGTTGATGACATTTCCTCCCTGAAACTGTTTTGATTTTGCAGCTGTATTTTAGTCTCATAATCACTGCTGTGACATGAATAGAGGGGAACGCTGAATTAATTAATGAATCAATGTGTGACTTTTTTCTTTTTACCACTAATTCACAGTTGCTAATTCTGGCAAGAGTCGTTTCTTCCAGCCTGATCGCCAGAGAATTAGTATACATTGCACGGATTTGTGCACGTCATTCCGTGCATAGTCGCCTAGAAACCCCCAAATTCCGTGCATATGTACGGGGAGTCCCACGGTGGGCGTAACCAGTCGCAACCCGGAAAAACCAGGAAGTAGAGCAGTCCCCACAACAAAATTTACGATTCTGTGCCTATCGGTACGTAACTCAAACGGCGCTGAGTAGGCTCAAGGGAATGTCGCAATGTTCAGGACGGCAACTCGCTCGCTTTAGCTCGCTCGGTGGTCCTTCACACGGCGACAATTCCCTTGAGACTGCGCGCCTCCGAAATGGTTTAGTCACAATGGGGGAGATGCGAGGCGGCTATGCACGGAATTTGTGGTTTTCCAGTAGTCTATGCACGGATTTTGAGAAACGTTGAAAAACGTTCAATGAGAACGTTTCCTCTGGCGATCGGGTTGTTTCTTCAGTGGTTCTCAAACAAGCACCCCCAAATTGAATTCAAATGTATTTGGCCACGGACACCAGTTTGAAAGGTATTTTGTGCCAGGGACTCCCATAAGCATAGGCGATATTTGCCTCTGCCAGCAGGGGGGGGCAAAGAAAATATATGAACATATGTTTTTATATATTCAACATATATGTTTATCATATATGTGACATATACGAAATTGGCCGCCTGCATATATGTCTCTATATATGTACATATCCATATATGTGGAATATATGTGAACATAGAAAAAACACATATTTCCTTTATATCCACATGCACATATATGAATCTGAATATGGCATATATGCAGCATATATTCTGCATATACTTGCCATATTTTGGCAAAAAATATATATAGAATAAAAGAAAGAAAAAAAACGCCCGTCCACCAGGGGCCCCAGGCCCCCCCATAAAATCGCCTATGCCCATAAGAAAAGATCTGTCAAGAAATGGTGGCATTTGCTCCTCAACGTAGTGCGAATGTGCATGCAAAGTTTCACCGCAATCAGACACTGCATTCATGATTTGCGGCATTGTGTTCAAAACGGGCCACTCCTGCAAACTTTAGATGTAAATTTTAGCCAATCAGGATGGAATATGAAAAATCAAACAGATCCGTCTTGATCATATGACTATAGAGATCATGTGTACCGATTTGCGTAAAATTTTGATTAAATCTGTAGGAGTAATACAAAAAAAATGTCCGATCTGAAAAATTCAGGGCAGAGGTTCTGCTCTGTCATCCAGGGAGTGTGCGTGCACCGTTTCGCTGCGAACGGCCCAACGGTGCCGGATATTAGCTGGTCACACACACACACACACACACACACACACACACACACACACACACACACACACACACACACACACACACACACACACACACACACACACACACAGAACCTGTATTCCAATAGATCCAGTGTAGTTATTATTTAAACATAAGCTCTTAATTTCATCGGTTAGATATTTATAGGACCGACAGACAGACTTTTCACTTTGCATGTGGTGTCTATTTTGGGTATGTCATTACATAGATTGGCTATATTCACTACTTTTGCATGAGTGTAATATGACAAGGTATACAAAATAAGATATTAATTTGTGAAGTACGTGCATGCGACTTAACTGCAAGTCCAAGTCAAGTCTCATGTTACAAATTCTGGTCACCTCAATTCCAAGTCTCTATGACAGTGGTGTAAACTACTAGTACGTTTACTCAAGTCAAATGTTTTGTTAAAACTTTAACTTTTTAAATCATTAATACAAATATACATTAATACATTATGATGTATTATTATAGAGTAGGTTAATCCACCTTTACCAGCTGCAACATTAGTAAGTGATAAACACATTAATGCATTACTATTTACAATCCAATAATATGAGTATGAAATTGTCCATTCTGCATAATGTGTACTTTTACGGTATATTTGGTCATTTAAAGACGGGGGTGCCGTGATTTTCAGTGATCCCCCCCCCCCCCCCCCCCCCCCTAAAACATAATCATCAGGTATTATGCTAGGAGGAAGACTTTTTTTCAAAAAAGTATACAGGAATTGTATACCACCCACCTGTCCTAGTCCCTCCTCCACCTCATGCCCACACCTGTTGTGTTATGATAATGAGGGGGAGGGTATATTTTTACTATGTCACTAAAGGGCTGTTTTTCTATTGGCACGTTTGACCCTCAAGGTTTCAGCCTCCAGGTAGAAACTCAAAATAGTCAGAGAAGACATAAAACACCACAAAAACACCACCAGGGGGCTTAAAGTTCTATCAATCTCATAGACACATGAAAAACAGAAAAAGTGCAAAACCATGGCACCACCTCTTTAAGTATATTTTGACGCCATTACTCGCAGGGCTTTTACTTGTAACAGAGTATTTCTACATTTTGGTACTGTATTAGTAGGCCTAAGTTAAATATCTAAGTAAGTCTGACTCCAAGTCACCTGATCGCTATAGACCAAGCTCACAACGCGCCGCTTGTAGATCGGCTATGTTCTGTGAATTTCTGCCCACAATAGGGATGCTAGGGTTCAAGTGGTTAATGTAAAAATGATTTGGAGCCCCCCAACCACCCCCCCCCCCCATACTAACTCTGAGGAACCCCTAGGGGTCACGGACCCCCTGATCCCATGGTTTACACTGTACTGAAAAACGTGCTTTGTGAAGTAATCAATAGAATAACCGCCAAAAAATCTATAGTTACAGCCCTAGACTCTAGTATAGTCTACCACATCACTGTCTCAACCCCTTGAGTCCCCAGCTCAATGATTGATAGTTAGGAGCCAAATGGACTCTTTACGGATCTGTAACTAAGAGAGTGTACAGATGTAACCAAATCGACCCGTACACGTCCATTTTGGTTCCATTTGTACTGTACGATAAAAATCGTACAGTATCAAATGAGGGTTTGTGGCATAATCATAATGCATATTAAATTGGGGGTCCTTGAAATAAAAAAATGTTGCGTAGCTGTGCTACATGACTGGCATTTGGTGTGTTTAAAATGATAGCATGTAAAGTTAACATCAAGATCAAAATACTACCCAAGTTACAAAAGTGTTGGTACTACTCTTCATACATCACAGCGTTCACTTCAAAGGTACATTAAAGACAAATGCAATGTATTATTTTAAAAAAGAGGGAAAAACACCAACGGGATTTAAACATTTGATTGGTTGTCTGGGATATTCAGTAAGCAGTCTCGCTTCATGATTCTCTCACCCTTTGCTCTTTTCAAAACAGTTCAAAGTACATTTTGATACGATGCTCGTTCCACTTAATATTTTACTCCACTTCATTAACTGCATCTCCTGAGGCCTCATTTTGTCAAGCGTCTTGTTTAAGTGTTCTACAAAGGAAACACAAAAGACCCATCTCAAATTTACAATGTCTTTGGAATGCAATGTACCACACTAGCTAACAAGCTTAATTAGCTTTGTACAATGACATCAATTTGCACCTGTTCAAAGGGAACATCAATCCTCTCTTGCTGTGTTGGTGTTGCTGAGCCTGACAAAGGCAGGCAGCAGAAAGAACTAATTAAAATGTGCTTCCAACTATAGTACAATTTCTAAGTGGAACTACATCATGGATAAACAAACAACCATCCATCTGATTTAGGCTACTGAAAAGCACAATTTGAAAATGTCATGCCTTTAGGGCATAGCAGTGGCGGCCATTTTGTGGTGCCACAGGTAGAAAACTCATTATTTTTTTCCCTTAGAGATTAACAAAAATATTTTTTATATATATTTATTTTTATATTTATATATGTTTTAAGCCTGGAACCAAGCCATCCAGGCTCCTGGTGAATCATGACCATAAAACATTTGATTCAGTGTCAAACTATATTTGAAAACCGCCAAAAAAAAGGGTATGTATAATATTCAAATATTTTTTGACACAGAATCAAATGTTTTATTGTCATGATTCACCAGGAGCCTGGATGGCTGTCAGTCACTTTGCATTATAATCTGCTTATAACTGTATAGTAAATAGAGTTATCAGGACTCATAAATACTCATAATTCTTCATCATAACACATTATAAAGCATTTTATAATTACTTACACAGTATGGTCAAATATGATAATATTTCATATTGTTGGACACTCACAGGCTTTTACTTTTGGCCAGGATAATAGTTCATTATAATTCTCATAGTTGTAATACATTTTAGTAATTGTATAATTCATTATAATCACTGTTATAATGCATTATAATGATAGTATATGTGTAGACAGAAACATTTTGTGTGTTCTTGCATTGATTTAAAGATATGTTTTCACATGAGTTAGTTATTATATAAAATGATTATAATGCATCGTATACACTGTACCAGCTCAATGAATTTTGTGGTTAGAGTGACCGCCCTGAGAGTGGGAAGTCAGGGTTCAATCCCTGGTCGTGTCATAACAAAGAATATTAAAATGATACCCAATGCCTCCCTGCTTGAACACTCAGCAAGGGTTGGATTGCGGGTAAGACCCTGCGACATACTAGCATCATGTCCAGGGGGTGTACTTGTACTTCAAGCTGCCTCACACTATGGAAACAGGAGATAGGCTCCTGACCTATGAGCCATATAGTTCATGCTTTATAATGTGTTTAAAACAATGCTATCTGGGTTGCCCGCTGGCCTAGCGGTCCAAGCGCATACCTCAAATAGGCTCTAATGCCTGACAGCGTGTTGCGGGTTGAAATCCAGTCATTCTCTACTATAGGCTACTACTAAAAGCAGAAAAGCCAAAATATCTTAAAAATGCTTTATAATGTGTTGTTCTAAGCGTTATGGATATTTATGAGTGCTTATAATTATAAAGTGTTATGAGCAGATTGGAATGCATTTTAAGTATGTTTATAATGCTTTATAAACATGGGCTTCATAGAAAGTGTTACAAATTCGGGACAACGTTTGTGTTGTTAGTTGATGTCAGTTGTTTCTGGCCTCATGAGACAGTCCCATTCTTGAGAATTGTGACAAAACCTTTATTTTATTTAAAAAAAATGTATATCCTTCAAAAAATACATTTTAATAGATCAAAGTGTTGACTATTAAACCATGTAATGAGCAAAGTCCCACTTTTTTTTTTTTTTAGGTCAACTCCATAAGATGGCATATCTGACGCAGTTGACATCTGACAGAGTTTTTTTCATTCCACAGTCGTAGTGAGTAGACAATTTACTTTTCAAAGTAACTTAGAGTTCTATTAATGCTAATAGAATTACTGACTAACGGAGTTGACATGTTATGGTTGGAACACACCAGATAGTAATATTTAAGCTTACCAGAGCTTCCACAGCTTTCCTGCCTTTTTAGAACCAGGAAGTGAGACAGGGGACCTTAGGATATAGCTAAACCTGTTTATGCCTCATTAAATTATGTTTTTGTAGAAATCTGACGGAGTTGACAACGAACTCGGACACAACTTTAAAGGGCAAAAACGTTTACAAAAAGCACAATTAAAAAAAATATGATATTAATAATACATTTTACACCTATGTTATCAATACAGATGTTTAGTTTTTTTTTATGCTTTTAACAAAAAAAAACATTTTGAAGTTGTTGAATCCTTGTCTGAGAAAAGGGTGTTTTCTGGCAGAGTGCAAGTTTAGATGTAAAAAAAGGAAACCAGACCAAAACATTGTATAAATATTATGTAATTCATATATGTAAATCCATTAAGAATAGATTTTCACCAAACTTTTTTAAAAATGAGTGTGTTAATAAATAATAATCTGAAATGTTTTGGTAGGACAGGATTTGTCCCAATTCTCAAGAATGGGTCATCATATTGACTGAGATAATTATATTGCAATGCTTGAGGTGAACATTCTGGTTGCAATACGTCAATTACAATTGGCAGAAACAGCTTTTTTATATGCAACCTTTATAAACATTTAAATGCCCGCTGCATTTCAATGATGTAATTACTTTCAGTATGTAGTTTAAAATGACAAAAACCTACATTTATTTCTAGGTCAATGATTTTGTACAGCACCAGGGAACATTTATTCATTGGTAGCTTCTTGCGATTAGGAAATGGCTGTATTACTCCAATTTCAATCATTTTGGGATGAATATAAGATAAAGCTTTCTGCTCACAGTACAAATTAGAGCACCTTAATGAGGCTTTAGGCCTGATTTATACTTTGTCATACGACGGTGTATGCTGAAAATAGACAATCTACAAGCTCACAAGGCGTCGCACCGTGGTATCTTTTGAGCTTGCAGATCAGCTATTTTCGGCATAAATAAAGCATCAGGGCAGCTGAGCAATCCCTGCTCACTGTATCTATACTGTATACTGCAGTAAGAGCAGATTTGTGAAATTGGTCCAGCATTTCCAGAAAAAAACAAACACATCTGTTATTAGAAAATATGCTCTCCAGGAAGGTGGGAGGATTATACTATGCTGGTTCAGTCTACTGTGTCATTTGAATACAGAGTTAGGGACAAGTGGGACTGACACCAACGATTGTGAAATATTAGGACCAAACTTTGCCTGTGCACGGTGAGAGATCTTGCCCTGAATCAGCACATGTAAGGAATGATGATGATAGTTAGTAGTAGATAGTCTAAAAGAAATGGGAATTAATGCTACTCTACTTATTCTGTCATCTGTTATCAAAAGATATGACTGCATTCAGAAATGATTAATTGTATGTATTAGAGACAATATACAGTATGTCATGAACAGAAATGATGTATTTTTTAAAGATCTGGTAGCCTTTTATTGAATTCTTTACCCCTGTCAGCTGTGGGCTCGCTGTAACCTTTTAACTGGCTCCATTCTAGGCTAATGCTGAAGTCCGGGTCATACTGTGTAACATCCATTTTAGAAGTATTTTTGGCGACACCTAAGGTAGCTTGTCATAATGTCATTACAGCATCTGTCTATGTCTGTTTGAACTGCGATTCCCAGAATTCAGTTTGAAACAAAACCACTTAAGTACTGCTCCAAAACGAATGATGCAGTGTCCTAGCACCAAGAATGTTTTGGAAAGCGTATGTATTAATTTCAAAATAAATAAATGCATTTTCCGGTACAATTTTCGGCGCCTGCATAATCTTTTGTGTTGTTCTTTGAGTGTTGGGTGCAACAAAAATTGTGTTTTTGACACACATTTACAGTACATGGAATGGTTATTGTGAAAAATATACCCCTAAAAAGATATTATATTATAGTTTTTTATGTTATTTGTGTATTTGTGTTGGAATAAGTTGCACTGATCTGTATCTGAAAAAAATATATGATTGCATTGTTTTTGCAACCATTTTCCAACCAAAAATAAAATAAAAAACACCTTAGTATTTCTTAATTTGCAGTGCCATGTCTAGCCTACTCCTTCATGTCATGGAACTGTCGTTCCATTTCTACTTCTTGGTAGCTTGGCCGCTTACGTCCAAACTCAACTCAACTTTCCTATCTGCAAATTGATACGTCACTCCTACACATTGTCTCTCTCAAGTACTACTAGTGATGGCAACATCTGACCATCCGTCAATGTTTGACGTGACGGGAGCCCCCAAAACATTTTACAACGGTCCGAGTAGTCCCACCCACTTTGGAATACGGAAGCCGTCAGGCGAGCAAGAGGCTTTGTCGAGCTGTGCGAAGTCCGCTTCAGTTGACTGAGCACCATTTGAGTTACATATCGATAGGCAGTAAATCATCATGTCCTCATCAACATGTGATGGCGAGAGGCGTCCTGTCACGTCAAAAGTCGTAGGATAGTCAAATCCGTCACAACTCATCACCCCTTTGATGTCACGGGTGTAAGAACGGTGTGAGTCATTCTGGATAAGAGCATTGGTTAATAGTGTTATATCAGTGCTATATGATACTAATAACTGTCACACTCACACACACCAGTGGTGTGTTCTACCGTGTTACGCTGTATACGCCGTATACAGTGCCGATTTTTTTGGGGAAAAGTGTATACAGTCTAATAACCATTTCATCCATTGAAAGCGTGCTGGGTAACGTGCATAACGTGCAGGGAATAATTATCGTATACCCTCCGAAAAAACCTAGAACACACCACTGACACACACCACTTGACGCCTACACAGTAAAATCTGGGGTGTTAATTTAACTCTCAGCATGTAACCAAATGGACAAATTGGTACACAATGATTTTCAAATGGCTACTGTACATTAACACTGAGGTACAGAGGTACAAAATACAAAGTCGCAGAATATACAGTCTGGGTATAATTTGTATCTTGCTTTCTCCCTTTGCACCCAATGTGAGATCATGTGCTCCTGTGGTCTGGTACACATTAAAATCTGGAGTGTTGATTAGAGTTCAATTAAATCAACACTTCGGATTTCGCTGTGTATGTGCTAAAACTTTAGCTCTGTTTTATGAATCATGAGCCATTTGTCAATATCTCTTTGCCTCAATGTCACCAAAACATGTATTTCTCTTTTTTTATTTGCTAGTTACACTCTGTACTATGTTGATTATACTAGATCAAATGCTAAGAATATTATTTGGATACCATGTTATTAAGACTTTCTTTGCACTATTTACCCAGGCATTTGTCGTTTACTCTGATCTCAAACATGTAACTCGCTCTGGATAAGAGCCCCTGTTAAATGCGTATACAGTGTAACATATTTAAATATAAATGGATTAAAATAAAATAAAATCTAACAATTCTGTATTTTGTAAGTGCAGAGACAATGAGACATCATCCACTTCATGCCCATTGTGTTTCATAGCATAATGGATAAAAAACTCCTCAGCCAGCTGAGGAGCTGCTAAGTTGATGCCACACCAAAGGTGATAATGTACAAAAGGCATCTTTCACAAGATAGATTCAATCTAATTAAATTACTGAAAAAATATTTATGAGCTTGCAACACAAAATAAATGCTTCTCAGATTGATTAAACCAGTCCAATGGTGTAAAATCCTGTTGATTCATCCATTTGTAACTGAGAGAGTACAACGCTGAGTTAAATTAATGATGTGTATTTTAGTGTATACTGTGTATGCGTATGTTTCAGAGGGAAAACATGATGATCAGGCAAAATCAAAGCCCAGTATGGTATTCATTGTATCACAGGGTAAAAAATGTCACTGTGCCACTTCAAGAAAGTCAAAATACCCATCACTCCCTCTACCGGTGGATGGCTGAAGGAACAGTTTTGTCCAAAATCCACACAAAGCTTAAAAGGGTTCACCTCTTGACCTTTTCACCAGAAGCACTTTGTGGCATTTATTTTCACATGGGCTTTAGCAAATTAGGGATTAGTGGTAGGCTACAGTAGATGTCGTCTGCGCTGAGAATTGAAATAGAGCATGATAAGGCAAATGGTATTCTACCGCACCTAGTTGAATAGCCTATATTCAGGAGGGGGGGGGGGGGGGGGGGACGTCAATCGAATTTTCATACTAACAAAAACCAACTGGCTGAAAACTACCTGTTTTGCTTTTCTTTTTTCCCCCTACAAAGTAAGCCTGTCTATGATGGCTTGACACTAAATACAGCAGTAAGACCACTACATATTGTATAATTAATGTTGCTATGAAAGAACTGCATAAAGTACATTTTAAAGGCATTGAGCATGTTTTCATAGCAAACAATGATTAGCAGTTATTTTCATTATCTGATGACATGGGCTTCACCTCATTTCAACCAAAGCTGTGCAATATCAGCTGAATTTGAAAAACTCAAATGTCAGCATAAACAGAAGCAGCCTGAATAACATTGCATCTGTCATGGGCCTCCCATTGATAAAGCCAGTGACATATAGCCTACCAGCAATCACCCTTTGCCCTTAAACATCCAATCCAAGTTTGTGCATAGCAGCTTATGATCAGTGTAACAGAAAAGCGGATTGTTCAGTCAACCGTACTGGTGAATAACCAGTGCAGTACTTTTCATTAGATGAGACTTGATTATGCAACTGCCCAAGTGTCTATGCTAAATTGTGCATCATCCATCACTGATGGGCATGTACAGTACAGTGTTAACCACTTAAATCCTCTATAGACTTACTAAACTGAACCTGAATTGGCTCTGAACTTGGACCGCTTTTTTCTGTCTACACCTTAATCTCTTCACCAAAAATTGCCGATCTACAAGCTAAAAACGTGTCACAACACAATATGTTGTGAGCTTGTAGATCTGCATTTTTTTTTGGCAAATGTTCACCCCAGATTGTGGATTCTGGGGTTCAAGTGGTTAATTCAACTCTGAGAGTGTACACATGGAAATGAGTTGTACACTCCCAGACCCAGAGTTAGCCTATAAATGGCTAAATGAACACTGAGGATTTTTACTGTGTGTAGGTGGGTGACAATATGCCACAAAATAAATGCATCAAGCTACCTACAGTATAGCGATGGGACACCTCATGGTCATCTAAAAATAATTGCCTTATTTTACAGTAAGCATGCATTAAGGAAATTAATCAGTAAGGAAAAGAAGAATAGAAAGTGTGAAGACTATCATCTTAGAAGACATTCATTGAGAGAGAGGTTTGAAAACTGATCATTCATGCAGGCAAAGCTGTCTATACTGGCTATATGGATTGACTTGAATGAATCATTTGGCCTAAATTGAAAGCTCCATATGAGTTTTAAATACAGACTTGAGCCAATTTTATGTCATGACCTCGATTATATATATAAAAAGATTATAGTAAAAATCCAACTTAAAACGCAATTGGAAGAGAAATGCGTGTGTGTGTGTGTGTGTGTGTGTGTGTGTGTGTGTGTGTGTGTGTGTGTGTGTGTGTGTGTGTGTGTGTGTGTGTGTGTGTGTGTGTGTGTGTGTGTCATCTCATCTCTCACATCATCACACGCAGTCAGAGAGACGCTGAAATCGAAAAACCATGGAAACAACTGAACTCCTGTATGAATATGCAAATGCTCTATAATAAATAAACAAATACATCATAAAACGCATTAGGCTGTATGTATATTCTACCTACAGTCTACGGGTACCGTTAGGCTACTATTACAAAGAAAATATCCTTCATTAATAGGCTACAAACCGGGGGGGGGGGGGTGAAGGTATGACCAATAACTTATACGTATCTCACCTTGTGAAAACGTTCCCTCCGATATAGAGCAGGGCGACCAGGCTAGACAGGAGAAAAGTTAGGACCTCCATATTTCCACCCAAAGCTCACCAAAAGTTTCCCAGAAATCAGAAAGCTATTATAGGCTAAAACCCAATGTTTTTTCTTCTTCACAGCATATGATGTGTTCTTGTGTTTCTGCGTTGCGACGAAGAAAGTAATCTGGTGCCGTGGTGGTGATGATGAAGCAGAAGATGGTGATGATGATGATAATGATGATGATGACGACCCATGTTCCGCTCCTTCGGGCGCACGCAAACTTCTCTCTAGCTCTCTCTCTCTCTCTCAGACCGACAAGACTTTGCCGAAGCAGGCTCGTTTCTCTCACTCTCTCCTTCACTGTGGCATCATGCGTGAGAGAGAGAGAGAGAGAGAGAGAGAGAGAGAGAGAGAGAGAGAGAGAGAGAGAGAAAGAGAGAGAGAGAGAGAGAGAGAGAGAGAGAGAGAGAGAGAGAGAGTCACTAATCTCTGTTAGCGGTGTCAGATTAAATCGTCAAACACATTGTGAACGCGTGTCTGCACTTTTAACCACACTATCACTTCACTACAGGAATACATGTTAACTTATTTCCTTCACATTTCAATCCTTGCTATCATGTTAAAATCTATCTATAGTTGCTCTTTTATTGTAAGAGTAGATTGGCTACATTAAACGTTAATTTAAAAGTGCTGCAAATCACCAAAATCAAAGAAATGAAATCTTTGATTTCTTTGAAATCAAACAAAACATCCAATTAGTCTACAGTAGACATAGCCTGCTATGGGTTTTCGCTGAGTCTAGCTCTGGTCATTGCGTAGAGAACTTTCGTTTCGATCCTTTGCGCACGCACCGTAGGCTGCGCAGCCTCTCGTCTGCAGTAGCCTAGGCTAAAAATGTAAAATACACTTTTGCTACTAGTACACCACCACCACGGTTTTATGGAGTTGAAAGCCTACTCTACTTAGTGGGAACACTCTGAGCGTCTAAAATACACTTTTTGGCTAGAAAATATTTCACCGGAATCGTGGCCTCCTGGTGGCGCTATAACAGGCCAATGTGAAAAGGGTGGCATTTCTTCCTCAGCCTAGTGGGAATGTGCATGCAACATTTCACGGAAGTTGTGTTCATGATTTGAGGCATTTTGTTCAAAATTGAGAGATCCGTCTTGATCACATGACTATAGAGATACTGTAAACCGATGTGCGTGATGTTTGTAAAAAAAATCTTTAGGAGTAATATTTAAAAAAAACGATTTTTGCAAATGTTTTGCAAAAATCGGCCACCTGGTGGCGCTATAACATGCCGATCTGAAAAACTGGTTCTGCTCTGGCATCCAGGGAGTGTGTGTGCACAGTTTCGCTGCCTGCGATCGGGCCAACGGTGCCGGAGATTAGCTACTTAATGGTGGAAAAAGAAGGACCATGGACAGCGGCTGAGAGCAGCCCTGCGCACATCCAGGACCATGGAGAGCGGCAGGGAACACAACACAACACAGGCCTAGCTTCATTGCACCTTGACATAGATTCTAGAACTCTACTGCAGGGATGTAAAACCATTTTGACAAAATATATTCCCTCATTCGGTGTTCTACGTTCTATGTTCATGGAAGCATTGTCATCCTGGAAGAGACCACTCCCATCATAATGTTTCACCATAGGAAGAAGCATGAAGACACTCAGAATATCTTTGTATTGATTTGCAGTGACCATTCCTTCAAAGCCTTAGAGAGGGTACGGAGTTAGCATCTCATATTTCTATCACACCCCCTGGACTGCACCCCCCACTGCTTACAGGAAAGACAGAGATGGACGGAGCGGTAAGCAATGTTAGGGGGGAGTTTGTGCCTTGATTACTAACTGGTACAAAGATGTTAAAGTCCTGGACAGCCTGCTCACCAGACCTCAAACTTTTGACGATATAGTCTGCCGTCCTTTCTAAATACCACATGACTTTAGCGTTGCGATTGTAGCCGTTGTTTACATCCATCCGGGAGCCAACAAGGACACAGCAATGAGGGAATTACACCAGGCTATCAGTGCACAAGAGAATCGTCACCCAGATTGCGCAATCATTTAGGTGACTTCAACCAGAATGACCAAAAAAAAAAAGTTTTTCCTAAATTGGTTGGAAGCTCTGACCACTATTCCATCCAGCTGCTACCGCCCTACAAGCAAAGGCTTAAAGGGCCGATCGTTGATAAGGAGGTCCGAACCTGGTCTGAGGACACAGGCGCTATGCTACAATCCTGTTTTCACCAGACTAACTGGGGGATGTTTAAGGACACCGCTGGGAATAATGTCAATGAACTCTCAGACTCAGTCACTGGTTTTATCAGTAAATGCATAGACAACATAGTTCCAAAAAAGACAGTTCGGATCTATCACAATCAGAAACCGTGGATCGACAGCGGAGTACGTGTACATCTACATGAATGGGAGGCTGGTTTCAGATATGGCGACGTGGCAACGCACAACTCAACGCGCGCAGCCCGAAACAGCGCCATCAGGAAGGCGAAAAGGCCTACACTGCAAAGATGGAAGACCAATTCAGCAGTGGCGACATCAGGGGCATGTGGCAGGCGGTACACACCTTGACGGACGGCAAAGCAAAAAACAGAAGTGAAGTGAACCCACCTTCCTCCCTCCCCAATGAACTGAACACCTTCTACGGCCGGTTCGAGAACAGCTCCAACCGCGGCAGCCAAGCGGGGCCATCAGCAACACCAGCAGGGGAGACCAGCCCTCTAACCATCTCGGAGGACAACGTGCACACAGCCTTCACACGGGTCAACATCCAGAAGGCGGCGGGACCTGATGGGATTCCAGGCCGGGTCCTAAAAGCATGCGCAGACCAGCTGGTGGGTGTTTTTGCTGACATCTTTAACCTCTCCCTCTCCCAAGCTGTGGTCCCTGCAGGTTTCAAAATGTCAACCATTGTGCCCATGCCCAAAAAGGCCAAACTGACAGGCCTGAACGACTGGAGACCTGTCGCTTTCACCCCGATAGTCAGCAAATGCTTTGAGAAGCTGATGAGGGAATCTGCTCCACGCTACCTGCCTTGCTGGACCCGTGGCAGTTTGCATACCGCAAAAACAGATCCACGATGACGCTATTGCCATGGCTCTCCACACTGTCCTCTCGCACATGGATAACAAGGTGCTGAAGGACAAATATGTACGTATGCTGTTCGTGGACTACAGCTCAGCATTCAACACCATTGTCCCAGCGAAACTTGACACAAAGCACCGAGACCTAGGGCTACACCCAAGCATTTCCTGTCAAACCGACATCAGGTGGTGAGAATGGTCAGCATCACATCTGACCCCTGCCCTGATCCTCAACACTGGAGCACCCCAGGGATGCGTGCTGAGCCCTCTCCTCTACTCCCTGTACACGTATGACTGCAATAAAGCTGATTCTGAATCTGATTCTCTCCAGTAAAATACCACATGGCGCCATTCCCCTTCACTGTACCGGTCAAACTTTCAGGCCTGTACTGTTGTCTTGGACTTATTGCCACTTGTGGCGAACATGGTAGATTTGACCTGATTTCTTCCCCAAATCTCTATACCAGTGTCTATGGACTTCGCACCACTGAACTCTCAAATATAGATTAAATACTTTAATGATGGGGTTTATGCACAGCAAGCCAAACATCCTTCTCTATGTAGTTGTTGAGGACTGTTCTCACTGACCCAGTCTGATCATCACAGCCTGCATTGACATCAATCACCTGAGGAAGAGTTGCTCTATCTATTTTCATTAAAACCGGGAAAGCATCTGTGTCATTTTAGATTTTTGCATTGGCTATTCAAAAATAGCTGATATACAAGCTCACAGCGCGGCACTTCGTGCCGCACGGCAAGCTTGTACATCTGTTATTTTTGAACATTTCTGAAAAATCTTGAAAATGTGAGAACTACTGATTTAGAAGGCATTTTGTAGAATCGGCCTCAGTCATAATGGGTTAACCCTTTAATTTACTTCCCCATAGAGGGAAATGCAAATGTGGCTTTGGTGGTCACTGACTGTTCACATTTAAACACTATAGCAGTGTAGCAGTCCTTGTGACTGAAGCTCTATTAGCTATATGTACATTGCCGAAGCGGCAGCAGATGTTTCAGAAGCTTTAACTTAATGGTGCGGCAACTTGAAAGTTCATAACTATTTAAATCTACACCTCTGGTGTCAAAATGGAGGATATATCCACACCATAAAACATTTATATTATCTTGGGGTGGGATGTGTGGTTTTATAATCCTGTAAACTGTTATAACATGAGCCATCATTCCTCAGTTCTGTATAAAGTCCCCCCCATTATGTTCTGTGGGGACTATATAGTGGCAGTGTCGTCAGAGTGCTGCACCTGCCCTGGTTTCTCTGCCTCGATCACCCTGGGGAAGGGGAAAGGGATTTGACTCTGAATTAAAACCAACTGTCTCTGCAACCCCAAGGAACATTCTTCCATTAGGACTTGTCTTGAACTCCTTTGATATTAAGATACAACACAAACAATGTACTAGATGGGAGATCTCTCTCTCTCTCTCTCTCTCTCTCTCTCTCTCTCTCTCTCTCTCTCTCTCTCTCTCTCTCTCTGCTGCTCCTCCCTCACCAACGCGCGCGCGCACGCACGCACGCACGCACGCACGCACGCACACACACACACACACACACACACACACACACACACACACACACACACACACACACACACACACACACACACACACACACACACACACACACACACACACACACACACACACACACTGTCTTATACTATACTCACCTTTAATTAGGTCATAGTCCTTGTTCTCCACATTATAACTACTGTTTCCGTATAAGATGCCTTAATAGATTCTGTCTAACTCAATGCCTTCACGAAGGCTACTGTGCAGCAGCATCAACACAGTAAAATCCTCAGTGTTGGTTTAACTCTGAGTGAATAAATGCGTATAAATGGTTACATTTGTAACTCACTACATTAACGCGAAGGATTTTACTGTGTAATTGGGACAGAACGTCCTATATTATTTAGTGGAATGAGTGCTGTCGTATCTTGAAATTCCATATACCTGACATAATGATTTTGCATAATTTCACACAGATTTGATCTCTTTTGTAGCAGCTTGCAGTTGAGGAAAAAATATGCTGAGCTTGGCTTGATTGATATCAGTGCATAGAAATAAAGTGATAAATGAAGGTAATTCCAAAGGCAACAACCGTGAAAGAAAGGTCAAGGGGTCATTTACTTACATCTCCAATGAGCTGCTTATTCTAACAATCTTAATTTTTACCAAAACAAATGTTCTGGAATTGGTGAATAGGCTTGAAATTCAACAAAGAAAAGTGAGCGACACCCACAGCCACAATACTAGAGGGAGCAACAACAACGATCTGGTACCACCCACCTATAGAACAAACATGGGTAAATTCTCTTACTGCACTGCCACCAAAGTGTGGAATGCCCTGACCCCATCCCTTAGAAAATGTGGATCACTGGCTCCCTTCAAAACAGTCCTGAACATTCATCTTTCAGGAGGCCAAAGGCCAAACTCACTTCTGCCATAGAAAGGTGATGCCATTCACTGCCTACACCCCCCCCCCTTTTCTACTCTGTACATATACAGTAGTGTTTTATATTTGTTGATGATATTGTATTTTGGTGTTATTTTTTATGCTATGTTTATGAATTGTATACATACTGGTAACAAGATCACAGCATGTTTTTAGCCCAAATGTATGACTGTACCTCGTTTGCATTTCTGTCTAATAAAGTATTCAATCAATCAATCAAACGTGGTATTTTGGTGGTGTCTTAAATTATGCAATCAAAATATACTTATATTTCTGCTTGAAGCCACAATGAATGCAATGGCTTTTTTTAAATAATAATTTGCATAAATGATGTGCCACGTGGAGAGAATAATTAGCAATATGTGGAGAGGGTTGGCAGCCCAAACCACGTCTTCCATGAGGAAGAACCTTTTTGCTACCGGCTGCAGTGAAACCTGCAGGGAGGGGTTAATCCGGCAGAGTGAGATGTTTGAGGCCAGCTGCAACAACGACGCAACGCACAGAAAATCTTCCATTTCTGCCTGGCCTGGAGCCAAACCACAGTGCCTCCCAGTGTCGCCAACAGCTGCTACATTTCAACTTTCCTGGCCTGGCATTGGTCGGACCGATGACGTGGATCCATGCATGTTGCACGTTGTAAATGCAGCATGCATTGGCCAGCCCAGTGCCAGGCTAACCCTAACCCCCAATTAGCACTGTCTCTTAACTCCCCTCAAGAGACAGTGGGGCACCAGCATCAGCATGCCACTTCAACACAGGCCGGGGTCTGATCAGCCTCGGTCGGGTCGCCTGGCTGGAGGAGGGTGTCTGTTGCAAGACCCGAAACACCCAGTGACTCCAGGTAACAACACTGAACAAGTGCATCAGTCGATGTTTTATTTACTTGTATTATCAGCCGTGGTGTAAAGTAACAAAGTAGGCTATATACTCCAGTACTTTACTTAAGTACAATTTTGAGGTATTTTTCACTTTCTTCAGTATTTCCAATTTTCAATAGGCCTACTTTTACTTCTACTCCACTACATCTCGAGGAAAATATTGTGCTTTTGCTCCACTACAATTATTTGAAAACTTAAGTTACTAGTTACTTTGTAGATTTTGATTATTATTACAATTCAAACCACTTCAGCCATATTTCAGCTATTTTCAACATATTTTTGTATGCATTTTTAACTTTTGAAATGAGAATGATTTTACTTTTGGCACTTTAAGTATATTTTGATGCCGATACTTTTGTACTTTTACTCAAGTACATTTTGAATATGGGACTTTTACTTGTAACAGAGTATATCTACACTACAGTACTAATACTTTTACGTGAGTCATTTTTACAGTTGTTGTTGTTGCATGACATGTTTAACTACCCCTTGAATGTCTAGTGTTTAGTGAAATATCTCCACTTTTCCACCAGCTGCACACGGACGAGTTTCTGTAGGCCTACTGGCGAGGGGCCCTGAATGAGTGCAGGACTGAATATTATCTAAACTTCCTTTGGGAAGCACACATGTTTGGGGCACACAATTGCCAGATGGAGTGACTCATTACCCCGCACCAACCACAAGAACCTGTCAATTGTAATTTGTGTGCCCCATTCGTTTGTGCTTCCCTGTGTCAATTTGTGATGACGTTTGTGGTGATCAGAGGATGTTTGGTTAAATTTGGTCCTTCACTCAAGTCGCGCCCTTAGCCCGCACTGAAAACCGTCCGTGTGCAGCTCGTGGAAAAGTGGAGTAATTCACTAAACACACGTTTTCTGGTAGAACTTTCAAATGGATATGAAACTAGAGGACACTATCTGACTCCAAGTCTTAGGAATGAATTATTGGGTGAGTACAGACGGAGTTTAGAGCACTTTTGCGCCCGCGCAGATCCTGCACTACACAGCGCGTCGGCCATAGCCTCGCGTAGCCAGACAATATCACACGACACACCCGAGGGCTAAAGTGCATGCAATTTTGCAAAGGCAGATTCGTCTGGAACCAGGCTACGTCGGCCAGACTGATCACAAGATAAGATCACAGACATTCAAGGACTACGGTTTAACCTGCAGTGCAGCCTCTGGGGAGAGTCGCCCCGCCCCCTCTTTCCCTCGGTTGTCCATGGCAACATGACAAAACAGTCCTACTCATGGCGGACTGACAACTGCTGTAGCAATATAAAGTTTACAGGGTATTTTGTCAAGAACGTCGCGACCAAAGAAAACGGTAAGTAGTTTTGTTATGATGTCAAAAACAGCTGCTAACTTTGAGCTCATTTATAGGCCGTCGCACGACGCGTCGCCTTTGCGACACGTTGGAGATTTGGTTCTAATCTAAGCATTCTAGTAAGTAAGTAATATTAACCAGTGGTGGAAAGTAAATAAGTACATTTGCTGTACTGTACGTACAATTTTGAAGTGGCTATTGTTTTTTACTTACTAAAGTATGTCCAATTTATACTTCTACTCCACTACTCGGAAACAAATATTGTACTTTTACTTTATTTATTTGACAACTTTAGGTACTAGTTACTTTGCAGATTTGGATTATCATTACAAAACCATTAACCACTTCAGCTCTAAACTTTGGCTATTTGAAAATATAGCCGATCTACAAGCCCACACCACATTGCGTGAGTTTGTAGATCTTCTATTTTCAAAAGATTTTAATACATTTTATACATTTGAAATAATGAGTACTTTTACTTTTGGTACTTTAAGTATATGTTGATGGCAATACTTTTTTACTTTTACTCAAGTCAATTTTGAACGGACTTTTACTTGTAACAGAGTATTTCTACATTGCAGCATTGATACTTTTATTTGAGTAAAAAAAAATAGTACTTTTTCCACCGCTGCTAAGCATTCTAGTAATATTAACTCTGCGTCGCATTAATTTGATATATTAACGCTTTAGCATGAACCTACATTACAAATGCAGGTGAAAGGGAAGCAGGCAGAAATGGAAAGTCCCTCAGAAGTGCTCTCAGATGTGTCTGAAAACCCACCAGGCAACACCTGTACCTGGACTGATGATGATGAGGAAACTGGAGGTGAATCAACCATGCATGTCTGTATGCGTGCCTGACCTCTCTGCCATTTGTACCATGTGATATTTGTTAAAAATACATATATTTCTTTACTATAACAAATGCACATTTACACTGTAGATTAGAGTAAAGGGCAAACATCTTCTGTGTGAACTCAGAGGCAGGGATAGCAAAAACATTTTCTTTATATAACTTAACCTGAACTTGGTCTGCTCTTTCTTCTCGAATTTGTATTCAGGCCGTCTTGTTTAAAGGCTTGAGCATTTGCTGAAGATGTCCTTGTGTAACAGTTTGTTTTTATATTTCAGATGAAGGAATGGATGATGAGACCTTCGGAGACCAAGATGCAGCTATTCCTGCTGATTTAGAATGGCTTGAAGATCTGTGAGTTAGTGGCTCCCACAGTATTTACCTGTGAATCATTATCTGTTAAACGCTCAGTTGGAACAAAAGGCTATTCCATCGTTCTCTCGTAGCATCCATTGTTGCAATATAGAAAAAGTCATACTGGTCAGGCTGAACACCATAAGTCACTATAATTAGTAATAGTACAAGCTCTATTTCATACACAAATAATGTTCCAGTATGTTATGGGTTACAATACACACCGTCATCCATGTGTCCCATTTCAATAATCCCAAGTTCCATTTGTGGAGTGACACCTCCACGACCTGCAATCACATAATTGTATGCACAGTATGTACAGTGTGACTCTGTTTTCACATTAACCATGCAACCTTTTCCATATGTCGTTTCTGCATCTGCCCCAAAGGGATGACAGTGACGGTGACCTTGTGGTGGCGGACAACGATGGTGGAGACAGGAGTTACGCAGCGACAGCACGGATGTTCAAGCTGAGACGAAACCTGGACCAGCTGGACACTTTTCACCGGCAGAAGGAGCATGACGTGCTGAAAGTCAGGTCTGGACATGGCAACCTCCAGACCTCTGGAGTTAGCAGCAGCACCTTAAAAACCCTCTAGTCTTAGTGAAATGGACCTGAGTTGCAACTGTACTAGGACCGTTTTTTTCCATCTACACCAAATCTCTTAGCCAAATAATACCTGAACTTGTCGCAAGTCCATGTGTTGTGAGCTTGTAGATGTGCTATTTTTACTTCGTAAAAACGTTCCCCCATAGCATTTTGTTGGATATTCTTAGTCCTTAAACGATACAAAGTAACCACATGAACCCTAGTGTCCATATTCTGGGCATGTCATAGTAGGCAAACATTTGGCGAAAATAGAGGATCTACATACAAGCTAACAATGTGCCGCATTGCGACACGTTGTTACAGTAGCTTGTAGATTGGCAATTTTTGTTAAAGAGATTTTGTCTAGAGGGAAACAGTGAGGGGGCCAAGTACTGATCCCTGGGGGACCCCGGTCAATGAAGTATATACATGCAAGTATACACATGCATTTACATACTGTAGGTAGGGTTTAATTGGTTAATAAAAAAGCATTTATTTCAGACCCTGAACAGAAATCATCTGCACATTTTGTGTTTGAAGTTTTTTGGGGATGATACACATTAGTCCATACCCTTGGGGGGATATGCGCACATGATCTGGCAACCCGGGAGGCAGTTTGTCCCATAGCTTGCGGGGCCATCCCACAGCTGGGCAGCCGTAACCATGGCAACATTCTTTTACACAAAACGCTAAGAAACAGCTGAGATTTGGTGAAATTTGGCGAAAAACGGGCTTCGCTGTTCCGTGCACATGGTAATGGTCAATGGCTGTGTGCAAATTCAGATCAATTGCTCCAGCCACTGAGGAGAACCGGGCAGAACAAATTTTGGCCTCACCACTTCACCACCTCACCACCACTACAGAGCTTTGTAAAATTATAGTAGGATGTCTACCGTGAATCAAAAATGCTATGAGAAAAAATAACATACAGATAGGGTTGGAATCAGTTATTTGACTTGTAAATCTATAACAGAGTCAACATGGTCTGTCTATATCTGGAAAGATGATATGCAAGGTTTTAGGGCGTTAAAACATTCAACATATTGTAATGTACAGAAACGGACAGTGCCAAGACAAGAGTTCCAACATTTTCTCTGGCGACCAGGCTGGTGTGACAAAGCAGACCTATACTTGATGTTCAAAGGTTTTTAAATGTTCTGCAACGCATGCAGTTCCTCCATTTAAAGGACTCTCTCGTCTTGAACCTCCTTGACGAGGCCCAGATAATTTCTGTACCAATTGATTTAGCAATTTGTAGAAAATCACTTCAGCCGAGGGGAGAACATTTCCTATAATGTTCTGTCTGCCCACATCTCTTCACTCTGTTTTATGTGTCCGCCATTAAACACCCAATGAACCATGATGCAGGCCATAGCATGGATAAAATGTCTGTCATTTCCCACAAACGCACAGAGATGTAGCGCATGGGGCGATTCATTCTGTGTTCTGACCAACAAAACATCACTCCTAAACACTTCAGCGAAGGCCTTATCCTGGGCACAGATTGTTGAGTTGCACTTCATTAGATTCTCAAAAGAACACTGAGCTATTCAAAGGTGTGTGTGTGTGTGTGTGTGTGTGTGTGAGTGTGAGTGTGTGTGTGTGTGTGTGTGTGTGTGTGTGTGTGTGTGTGTGTGTGTGTGTGTGTGTGTGTGTGTGTGTGTGTGTGTGTGTGTGTGTGTGTGTGTGTGTGTGTGTGTGTGTGTGTGTGTGTGTGCCCGCCCCCAACAGAATCAGCCTCTTTTGTGTCGTTTGATAACCATTGAAGGAATTCATTAGCCATATGCCCTGAACTCGTCCCGGCACCGGTGGCCTTGAAAATGTTCCCTCCGAACGGATTTCAAACTGCGATGTTGTGCTAGCTCAACAGTGAGCCTTGTGCCTTTGGCATTGTGTGTTTTCTCTTCCAGAGAAGAGCTCAGAATCTGCCATCAGAACATTGCTGACTTGGCGAAACAGAGGGACAAAGTGGAGGAAGAGATGGAGCGTCAGAGAGAGGCAGATAGCAGGTTAACCCCGATTTATACTTCTTCGTATGATGGGATGCGTTGTGAGCTTGTAGATCGGCTATTTCCGCCTTAAACTTAGACTTGGTAAATTAAGTTTTAGTTGTTCAGTCGTTCCGAACTTGCAAACGCTGTCAAACTGCTTACAAAACTAAGCCAGCCAACCATCTGCCTGCACTGTTTGCAGCGCGGCGGCGTTCCGTCTACGAGCCCAACAGAAGCGCCTGTGTGGAGAGCTGCAGAGAGAGGAGGAGGTGGAGGCCCGCATCAGCACCGCTCTGAGGGAACAAGAGTGAGTTTCAGCGGATACACACAACAAAATCCGGAGTGTTGATTAAAAAATTTGCATACGTAGATCCACAATTACATGTCTTAAACCCACCATCTGCCTCATCAAGTCCCCCTCCCCCTTCCTCCCCGTCAGGCTGCAACTGTGTGAGGTGGAGGTGGAACTCGGCAGGTTCTCCTCACTGCGACAGGAGGTGCAGGAGGAGGAGAGATCCTACGAGACCCGGAAAGCCCAGAGGGCAGTGGCCCGGCTGCAGCAGGAGAACACCACCACCCACAACCTGCAGCTGAAGATGCAGAATCTCAAGGCGTAAGGGAAAAGAAAGTACATTTGCACATTTTCTATCATGCGAAAAAGAAAATGATTGGTCCTATAATTACACTTATAATATATTTCTAAAAAACGATGCAAAGCATTAACATGTTAAATAGTCATAAATTACTGGTTCGCCTAAAACAAGATTCCTCTAAACCTTTTCTTTTTAGTTGCTATAGTTTCTCTTCTTTCTAGGAGATTAGTTACTGGTGATGACATTTTTCGAACCCTGAGATTTTTGCAGAATATGGGCTATAGAGAAGACTTTAGGGTGTCGGAAAAGGTGAGGTAGTGCCAAGAGGATGGTCATGTCCAGATCGATTAAGTGTGTGTGTGTGTGTGTGTGTGTGTGTGTGTGTGTGTGTGTGTGTGTGTGTGTGTGTGTGTGTGTGTGTGTGTGTGTGTGCGCGTGTGCGCGTGCGTGTGCGTGTCTGTGAATGCGTGTGTTCACAGGAAACAGGCAGCCATGCAGAAGAAAGAGGAAGCTCAGTGTCAGAAGAACATTGAGCAGGCCCAGGCCAGTCGGAAGAGAGTTGCCAAGTACCTGAGAGAGACCATTAAAAGGTAACCAGGCTGGCAAGTAGCCAATCATTGAGTCATAAACATGAATGAGAATACACTCACTAGAATTGTTAGTGACTCAAAGAGCGTACAAATGTAACCAAATAAGGGTCAATTTGGTTCCATTTGTATCAGAGTTAAATTAACTAAAGTACTCGCTATACAGGGTGTTTGCATGCCATAGACAGGGCAAGAGTTGTCAACATGCTGCAGGCATCAATACCGTTAGCCCAATGCACGCTTTTTACAGTAAACATATCATCTTGGAGGTATACATGTTTTGATGTATTCTTAGCTGTGTGTGTACTGCATGTGCTATATTTATTTCCTGTAACATTCAGGTTGCATCAGCGAGAGGCTGAAAAGGAGCGTCGGAGGGGAGAGCTAATGCAAAAGCGAATGCAGGCGGTGACGACACTGAAGGAGAATATAGCAGCTACACAAGTAAGCCAGCCCACACGGTGCAAAATACCAGTATGGGAGACCAAACGTCAACCAGTCAGTGTCCTACCCAAAACCAGGGTCTAAATTTCTCATTGGAAGAATACGGAGACCACCTGCAACAACTGCAGGTTTGTTATATTGTATTGACCCACTCTACGGACAAATTGGATAAAATGTCCATTAAAGTAGGTTATAAATTGCAGCTTTAGTGGGATATGATGAACTGTGGACACATTATCATAATAATAGTTCAGTAAGAGTTCAGCGGAACTTGCTCTTCTGTTAAGTCAATTAGCTGTGATTGTTTCACATGCTTTACAAAGTAAAGAATTCAATTATGTGATTTCTCCAGGAGAGCTTGCAGGCTCAGCAGCGCAGAGCCAAGGCTCATGCCCAGAGGAAAGAGCAGGAAGAGAGACAACTGAAAGCATCTCTGCAAGCTCAAGGCTTCAACAGTATCAAGCATTTAGTCCAACAGAAGAAACTACTGGAGTTCCAGCGAAAGAAACAGTGTGTGCTCCTCTCCTCTCCTCTCCTCTCCCACATGTTTCTTTTCGACACCCACTCCATGCAGCATTCGTGTGGGTGTTTTCTCTCGCTGTGCGCTGAGCAAAACATGACCCCGTTTCACTATAATGTGATGTTGTTCGATTTGTTCCTCTCAGACAATTCGAGGAGAGGCAGAAGTCAAAGAGGGTGGAGATTGTGGCCAAAATCCTTCAGGAGGATCAGCTGGCAGAGAGAAGCAAGAGGCGCCAGGCACTGCGGTGCCCACGCACCCCTCCCTTGAACCTGGGAAGGGCCAGGGAGAAGGTCCTACACTACCTGGATCCTAAACTCCCACCAGCCAGAGAGGAGAGGACCAGAGGAGTGGGTGGCTCATAATGTCTGAATGTGATTTGTAACATAGAGAGATTAGATTTGCCCAACGAACAACCTGCACAAAGACAGATGTTAGTGTCGATTGGAAAATGTAAACTGTAAGAATACATTAAAATGTAATTCTGAAAGTGTAAATTGACAAAGTTATAGTTAAAGGGAATGAAACACTGAGACGATTTTGTACTTTTATTTATTTATCCTGTACATGTTAAAAACTACAGAAGGGCAGGCTGCATACTCTTTATGCAACGTAGCTGTCGCCAATGCGTTCACTATGTATAGTAGTTTCCCACATAGAACTCCCTGTAGACGGAGTACAGATTAGTGAATGAGTGAGGCACTTCGGACTCAGCCACTGTGTACTATAAGGTCAGTCTGCCATGTTTTTACCCTTCTGTAGTTTTTAATGTACACAAGTAACTTTAAACAAACTACAAAATCAGCGTAGGGTTTCATTCCCCTTTCAATCACTTTGTAACACTCGGACATTGCTGTTTGTATCCTACCATCAGGAGAGAGAGTTGAGTGACGATGACGGCTCTTCGTCGGATCTCTCCGACCAGGAAGGCGTGCAGGAACCCAGGGTCCAGGAGGAGGAATTGGGTGGGGCCCAGATCCTTGCTGAGCCTGAGTTTTTTGGCCTTTGGGATCAAACGCATAAGGTAAAAATGAAATCTATGCTGCTTTCCAGCAACAAACAGTCCTTCCCAGCAAACCATAGTCCCAAGTTTTCAGAAGTTGGCATACCCGTTTCCTGTTCCAGTTCATTCTCCAATGGCATTGTTTGACTGGCTTGGCAGCAGGTTTGAACTGGAAACACATACTGTATGACACATTTGCATCCAGTTCAAATCTGCTGAGCCAATCAAACTAAGCTAGTGCATGGGAATGTGAACAGGAAATGGGTATGCCACCTTCTGAAAGCCAGGGACTACAGTTATGCACAGAGCCTGTTAAAGCTATTTCCACCCACTGTCCATCTGGGCAACTGCAGATCCCAAAGCCTGGGGTGAAAATGCAAAAGAAAGAAAAAAATAAAGAAACAGCTTCCTTACTCCAAGTTGGGTGCAAATTGAGATTGATTGGTCAGCCAGAAGCAAAAAAATGGATGAGGATGGAAGGACTGACTGATAGAGTTTTGTTTTTATAGTAGAATGTATGTTGAGCATGTACGCCATTGGTAAAAGGTAAAGATGCACACAGAATACACCATGCATGCTGTCCTGGTTATCCTGTCAAACCATTTTAAATAATGGATACATACTTTTACTTAACTCCTGGGAGCTGGCCAGTACAACCGGTCCATTTAAGCCAGAGTTATACTTACTGTAATTGCGCGTGGGTGTTGTGAACCAAATAGCAGATGTACAAGCATACAACGCACAGCGCTGCGACGCATTGTGAGCTTGTAGTGCTGCTATTTTTGGTGAGCAACTTGCTTGCGCTGTTGGATACTGAACGATGCAATGGAGGAGCATGTGTGCTCAAGAGACAGCCACTGGTCATTAATGAAGCAGAGGAGCTTCTCTAGTTCCATCAGAGAGGAGCACAGGCTCTCTCTGTCTGTCCCCCTACACTTAAGCTCTGCGGTGACAGGCGTCGCTACTAATTGTGCCAGTGCCGTCGAGGACTCCGAAGGAACACAGCACTACAGCAGCTCAGACCTCTACACTAGTGTGAAGCCAAGTGGAAAAGGATCTTTCCTCCTATACACAGGGTAATAATAATGTTTTTTAAATGGTTCTTTGAAAGGCTATATGGTTCCATGAAGAACCATCACCGACTATATAACCTTTTTTTTGTCAATGTTCTTTGAGGAACCACAAATGGTTCCTCAAATAACTATTTTGATCGTACTTGGAGGCACCTTTAACTACTTAAACAACGTCTTAATAGGTGGGCATTCGCTGAAATTGGCAGCTATGTTATTTTGTAGCAGAATGTGTTGAAGGTAGGGCAGGATTGTGTAGCTTAGTTCTACCTGGATCATATCGTACTGTAAGTAGGCAACTAGTACACAGCAGAGACATGCGTGGGCAGCGTGTTCCTGGGGTCATCTGCTTGGAGAAAGCCTGTACTGCACTATATCATCTGTTGGGAACAGCTGTGTAGACACAGATTGTGTCTAAAGAGAAAGAAAACAAAGTGTTCATGGTAGTGCATATAAGCATTTTGTGTATTGTGAAACATTATTATACAGTACATAATATATATTATTTTGATGTTGAGAGGTTATTCAAGAAATGACAATGTTTTGCTAGTTGTATTTAATGGCCTAGAGGAGGAGGTGTGCATACTGTGTAGTAGTTCAAATGCAACCTGTCTCATTCTTGTACACAGAATATTTCATAAGTTATGTATGACAATGTATTCAATCAATCATTTACCTGGTTGACCAAATTGGACCACATGTCAGATATTGAGTTGGAGATCTATGAAGTTTCAGGGCCTTGCCTTGTGGTTCAGTGTCCCCACCCAAGTTCTGGCCTAATTTGTATGACATTTATTCGTAAATACGATGCAAAAGTGGACAAAGGTGCTTGTTATATTATTTATTTTGTGTAGAAGAGCACTGTATCTCTTCAAAGTTTGACGTCACGAGTCAAGTTACTGTATGATGAAAGTAAATATTGAAAATGACATTAAAATTTCCAGGTACAATCAAAGAGGAGCCTAGATGAGGAGGCTCTGGCTAAGCTGCCCCAGAAAACAGCAGAGAAGCAGAACGTGCCTGCAGTGCCAGTGCCCGCTGGGATTCTCACTATGCCTGCTAAAAAAGTTGTTTGTGGGAAAGAGATGAAAGGGCCACCATTCATCAGTAAACCTGACGTAATCATTTTCAAGGTACTACAACGCTATTTTTTTTTTTTTTTTTAAGTTTAATTTATAAATGTATGTGTGATTTGTACACACTCCTTTTACACTACAAAAAATGGGAAATATAATTAGAAATTAGAAATCCATTCCAAATTCCCCAATTTGTATTGTCCCAATATTTCAAATGATGTATGATTTTCATAGTTTTAACTTTTTTATGTTTATTTTAAATGTGTTTTTACACACAACATAAAGACAGGCAAAACAAAACCAATCCCTATCTCCCTCCCCCCTCCCACATCTTTTCTTTAGTCTTTTTTTCAGCCTTTTGTTTATCGATCATAATAGCCTTAGACTCACTGTCACTCAAAATATGCAATCACAGGACTTTGAGGTGGGGAAAACATACAAAAAGAAGGTTCTCCTGACTAACATCACCTACGCCACAAACTACTGCAAGCTTCTGGGACTCTCCACTCAACTGATGGATTTCATCTCTATCAGGTAAGAGTTAGCTGCAGGTGGAATTAACAACCACGCTTTGTACCAAAGATAGCAGATATACAAGCTGTGAGACGCAATCTTTGGCAAAGAGATTTGGTGTTGACGGAAAAAGTGGTCGAAGTACAGTTAGGTCCGTTTTACTAAAAATGGTGTTTAAGTGGTTAAGAAAAGGGACTCCCTGGTGTCTAAGCAACAATGTCTGAAATCAAAGTAATAATAATAATAATAATACATAAAAAATGTATATAGTGCTTTTCTTTGTACCCAAAGTCGTATAACTCATAGGGAAGGGCATGGCCATTTTCCAGGAAAATTACACCTCAAATACTATAGTATCCCTAACCAAAACGCTTTTATAAAAGAGTGACTGGCTGTCTAAAGTAATTCTGGGAAATGGAATAAGTTGGCAACAGATTCAAGTTTATTCTATGTTTGTTCACCTCATATGTTCACAGCATATTTGGCTGGAATTTTCAAATGTTCAATGAAAAGTGAATAGAGAGGATGCAGCAATTTGGAAAGTCAGTCATGTTTGAGAGAATGAAGAGAGATGAAGCCTAGCCGTCCTACAGATGGACACCAGCTTGGAGCACCACGCTCTCAGTTCCTCTCATAAGAGTCAGTGCGGTGAGTCGGTCCATAGAGTCACTGCAATGAGTCAGGCCATAAGAGTGATGAGGCAGACCATGCCAGGGCTCAGTCTGAAGCCTGAAAAGTTGAAAATACCAGATCTACAAGCTCAATGCATTGTATCGCGACAAAAATGTGCAGACACAAGCTCGTCTCCATGCCTGCCAGCAGCCCACAGCCCAAGCAAGCGATACCACAGGTCACTTGATATATATCCATTTCCTGCATGTTAGCTTCATGCCAATTGATGCAGTCCCCCGGCCCTTTCTCTTTGCCATTTCTCATCTCGTCTCTTCCTTTCTGCCTGGCCGTGCCAATTGTCTCCCAGGCTACATTGCGGGGGGAAGAGGAGACTAGTTGTTGCTGCCGCCGTCCAGCCTCAGTAGGGACTGTCTGAACTCATCAGTCTCCACCACTCTGGTCCGCGCACTCTCGCACATCATGGATACTACTGATATACTGTACATTCACTCTTTTAACCACCTAAAACCTTTCTTAACTAATACTTAGTTTATAAGGGTCGGCTCTACAATCTCATAACACGTCAGGTTATGACACGTGCTGGGCTTGTAGATCTGCTATTATTGCCGAATGTAAACCCTGGAGGAGGGATGCTAGGGTTCAAGTGGTTAGAGGTACACCCACACAGCCCGCCCTCTCATTCTGACTGTCTCTGTTTTTAACATGCATTGCATGTAGGCACCAGAAACTCCTGAGAGGTAATTTCATGCTGAGACAATTAGACTCTCAGAGGTAAATTAGCACTCAGGATATTGCAGTGTATAACGTTTAAGTCTCTCTCTCTCTCTCTCTCTCTCTCTCTCTCTCTCTCTCTCTCTCTCTCTCTCTCTCCCTCTCTCCCTCCCTCCTGCCACCAGGCTCACCAAATCTCCCACATGATTCTGAAGTGTCACACTTCATTATTTCCTGACCTGAATCAGAGGAGCACTGTAACCACTGTATTCTACACAGTAAACATCCAGAGTGTTCATTTAACTCGGAGAGTGTACAAATGTAACCAAATGGACCCTTAGGAGTTACAAATGGATACATTTAACTCCTAAGTATTTTTTACAGTGTGGGGTTCTTCACTAAAAGCAACTCTTAATGACCATAACTACAGTATTTTATGTAACTAAATAACTATTATGCAACCATGTTGTGCACATATCCCAGCACTCCGAATATCACATGATTGAAGCCAGTCGTGACCACGGCAAAGTCTTCACGGCTCACGCATCCAATAAGCAACATTTGCACAGCAGCAGAGAAAGAGACAGAGAAAGAGAGAGAGATGTGAACCAGGGAACATGTTAGGCTTTTTTTCACAGAAGCCCATGGTTGTACGCCCCCTGAAATTCTAAAAATGGCTTCCAACACCCAACCTCCTCCCCCCTCAGCATACAGTAGCAGTGCATGTTGCCAGAACGGACTCTCTGACTGCTTTATCGTCTCTCTGCTGGGACACACCTCCAGGTGCATGGCCCATTGGCCCAGGCTTGCTTGCCTGCCATGCTTGGAGAAACAGCATGAACAAAAAGCAGTGGGTTCACAAACTCGCACCTATTGTAGGAGATGTGGCTGGATGAAGGACATCCCTCTGTGCCCTGTGGGATTGTGAGCTGAAGTCCCAGATAAAGGAATAGACACTAGAAAACAGACCTTTTTCACAGCAGTCATACTGACATAATTAGTAGGGCAATGTTACATTATGTTACAGGTGTTACCAGTGATACTAATTAACCACATGAACCCTAGCATCTCTCTATTATTAGGACAGGGTTTCAGCCCGATTCCACCAGCATTCACTATTATAGAGGGCTTGGCTCCAGTGTTGCCAAGTGCGCTTATTATCAGCGACTTTGTGCTTGTTTGTCTATAAAGTCGCTTATAAATATTGGGTGATTGCGTTTTTGACTTTCTAAAGTGTAGTTGCTTATTTGTGCTTGCTTACACGTCATCCGTGCCCAGATTTGCGTAATCCGAGCCCAAATGACTTCCATAATAAGTGTTTGAAGTAAAAATATTTCAAAAAGTATAAAACACATTTGAACAAAAAGTGGTTCCAGGTTTGTCTAGCAGTATGCAAAATAAATGTGGCACTGATTGCTCTGGACAGACAAGACAGACTGACAGACACACACGAGCACACACGCACACGCACACACACAGACAGCTAGCCCCCTTTCAGAGCCACACTTTAAAGATGATTAAAACATGGATTTCACAGAAATGCTAACTTATTGTGCCACAGCTATGCGCAATAATGCAGAATGCCACCACAATTTTCATATTGTTGTGATTTATGATCATAATCTGCTCAGGGTGTTTTAGCTCTGTTGAACTGAATAATAAACTCTTAAGTGCACATTAGTTTACTGTGGCAGAGGAAGCAGCCGGAATGTATAACGGCATATAAAACGGCAACCACTCTCTCAGACATATAATGTACTGTAGCTGGTCTGCTGCACTGGAAAGATGGCCTGGTTTGCAGCTAAAAATACAGCACACCGCCACGTTGTTTCATACGTGGCCTCACTCCTTGTTTAATCTCAAATGAACCATTTATTTGTTTTCTTTCATATTGCGTGTCTCTTTCTCCCCAAAAATAACAGAAATTGGGTATTGTGTATGAACAAAATGAACTAAATCCAGTCACCGCTCAAAGCTTATTTTATTTCATAACTGTCTAATTGTTTTCCTGGTTACACTAGAAATAGTTGTTGTTTTTCTGGATGGTCAAATGTCTATGGGGTCCATTAATGAGCTTTGTCATACTTGTAGAGTACCAGTTAACGTATCCCTACAGAAGCTATCTCCACTTCAGAGCTTCATCAGGGTCAGAGCTGGCATCTGTGCTTTAGTTTGAACACGTTCACATTTATGATGTTTCTTAATTCTCTTTACCTCTGAAAATTACTGAAACTTTTAGTTTCAGTAATAGAATATGATTAAATATACAGTAATTAAGATGTAAGGGACATTCCCACTAAGCACTATAACTGTAATGATAGCTATAACTATATTGTTCTCCATTGTCTTGCCTGTTATAGTTGTGGTGTGTATTCTGCATCCACTGAGGTTAGAATGATTTTTAAAACTATATCTTTATAGGGCTTGATGTGAACGCCACTTAAGTCATCTTAAGAATTCTGAGCACCCTCAATACTCTTGCACTTTCCATTGTTTCGATATGGCAGCATTTTCTTTCCGTTCTGGTTTTCTTTGCAGGGCAAATTGAGCATCAGGTTGACCGTTCACCCGGTTTGTCCTAGTTGTGCTGGAGAATCTCTCTTTGTTCCATGTTGCATACAGCACATGTGAATGTGTTGTAACTTGTGTGTGTTGCTTGGAACTGATTGTGTTTACTTCATTATTCATCATTATTTGTTTTCTCAATTTCTCTCCTTTGCATTTCAGCTTTGAGCCCCCTGGCTCTGTGCCGGCTGGAATGTCCTGCGACATGCACGCAGTTTTCCAGCCCACGGTTTGTCACACCAACCATTTCTTTTTTATATGCTGTTTACTGGATCTTCTTATGTCTGCTACTTTTGAAAAAAATTACAACATTTTCGAAAATCTTCGCCTACAGTACATGCCCAAAATAGGGACAAAGTGGTTAACAGATTTCTGCAGGTGGAAATGAAGGAAGCTCTCTTGCTAACCCAACACAGTGACCATTTTGCACTTTTACCATAATTAACACAACATTTTAGCCTCGCTAGCGGCAGCGTTTTGGAGAGTGGCACATATGCGCTGACCTCATTTACATGACAGGTATTAGCAAACTGGGTTAAGCAAGAAACAGCTGCATGCACTATTCTTTTTTGCACTAAATAATGTGTGCCTTACTTTCTTAGTAGATCCAGGCCAATATACAGTACCATGTCCATTATCTAAACAAATACCAGCATCATTTGATCCATACAGATTCAAAACATTTTGATAGTAAATTCCACGTCAGCGTAACACATCAACCCTTAACTATCCCATTGTTCCATCATTTGATCCCCACAGATCAATGCGGATCTGGAGGGAGAGGTCCACTTTGTGTCAGCCACCGGCCCCTTCTCTGTGGCCATCAGATGCACTACAAAGAAATGTGATGTGAGTATTGGTGCAGCTTTGATTAGGGAGTGCAGCAGATATGAATAACTTCTGTGAAGACTACAGTAATTCATAGCACAGAACTGTGTATTTCACAACACAACACTGGGAACACTTCGACCCACTTCGATTGTGTTCCTGTGTGCTGTTAAACCCATTTCATTGAAACAGTGACGTACATTGAATGCATAAATACTTTCCTAAACTGCCCACTACTGCCCCCCCCAGCTGGAGATTGATAACCACCTCATAGACTTTGGGATGCACGTGGTCGGCCAGACTATTTCACGGACCATCACCTTGACCAACAGGGGAGCCCTGGGTACTCTGTTCAGCCTGGACCCCTCTGCACGTCTCGGGGGAGAAAATAGCAGGGCAGAGGCTCCGACCCAGTCGTCTATCAGCATACAGCAGGTCAGTGAGGCTGAGGCTCTGTCCCAGTTGTCTATCAGCACACAGCAGCAGGTCAGTGAGCAGGTCCTACAGAACAGGTTGTTCTGTAGGACCCGAGGGCAGTTGTTAGAACAAAAATAAATAATCACAATGCAATATGATGAATGAACATTTGCCTTTTGCATCAGTGTATTTGATTACCATATGTGTTGGGCTTACAGGAGACTTGTAGTCAAAACCTGTCACCTGACAACCAGCAGAGCCCTTCATCCAAAAGCGCCAGAGAACTGCATTCAAAACAAAACAGTCAGGAACTCTCCATGGCCTCACAGCAGGAGCAGTCAGGTAACGCACGCACGCACGTACGCACGCACGCACGCACACACACACACACACAGGTTCACCACTGCTGGTGTTAGTGGAGGCATTTCTCTTCTTGTTAATTGTAATGAGATTTTATTTTTTATTTTGGCAGCATCTGCTTTGCTTGTAATTTAGGTGTAAAATTTCTCCATGCAGTCAGAGTGAAATTAATTGCTATTTCCTTTCCGGTTGCTCGCTCGCAGAGCATAGAAGCAACAGATAAAGATGATCGACAATATTTTAACTTGTGTCATGCGTGGATGGGTAGCTACAATCCAAGCTTATACCAAAGTTAACAGCATTTTAATGCCTGAAAGTCGTGTGGCACTTCACTCACCAAAAATGACTTATTTCCAAGAATTGAAAAGTGTGGAGATGGCATCCTGTTAATTACACAGACTTCATCAGTCCACTCAGCACTTTCCACTGATGCCTAGATAAGTCATTTTGCCTCCACTCTGTTGTTTTTGGGCCCTGTAGCAATGACTGTGCTCCACTGTCTTGTTCTTTGTCTGTAGAGGGTTCATCGTTTACAACTTGGCGTCACTGAAATAAATTACTCAAATTAGTCATACTCTACTACTGTACAATATAATGTTGGAAGGAATAGCTCTGCTACACATACTGTATACAGTAGCAACAGTTAAACACCACGCAAATAACACTGTACTGGCTCCAAAGCTGAACTGACAAGTGTAGTGGTCAAGAACCGACTGTAGAAAGGGAATAGAAACATGTAATATACCGTAGGTAATTTGTTCAACAAATACACTCCATGCAACACACAATGCAAACATTCAACACAAACTTCATTTTATTTGTCACATCACATGTTTACAAAAGTAAAGTCGGTGAAATAATTATTTGTACAAGCTACACAAATTGCGGTTACTTTGAATAATACTAAGAATAGAGCGGGGGGGAGAACATATCAAAACAAAACCTTATTAAATATAACCAAGTGTGTACTCAAAAAAATTAAATACAACAAAGTGTGTGTACTCAAAAAACTAAAAGCATGAGTACCTCAGTCTCTTGGACAAGTATGACATCACATAGCAGCAGATATCAAATATGTATGAAATGTGTGGGAATGGTTGTATTCACAGTTATATACTGTATACATAAAGTGATAGTGCCAGTGTAATGGGAGCGTGTAAGACTGACATGGTGACAGGGCTCAGCGCCTGTTCAACAGCCCGCATGACAGTCTGGCTGTGGAAATTCAACCTTAGTCTATTTGTTCAGCATTTGATACTTAGGTATCGCCTCGCCTGCCTGACAGTAGCAGCGTGAACAGATTGTGGCTGGGCTGGTGATTGTCGTTGATGATCCGCTTAGCCTTGGCTACACGCCGTTTGGCATATATGTCGTGGAGGGAGGGAAGCTCAACTCTGACGGTGTGCTGGGGCGTCTGCAGCGCTCTTTGTAGAGCGCTCTGCGGTGGAGGGTGGTATAGTTTCCATACCAGCCGGCGATGCAGCTTGTCAGGATGCTCTTGATGGTGCTGCTCTCAGGAGCTCATGTGAATGTCTTCAGTACAGACATTGTTCAGCCTTATTCATCCCATGCCTGGCGTGTGTGGCAAATGGGCTCCTCAGAGGTGTAGAACCAAGGAAGCCGAAGTCACTGACTCGCCACTGCAATCTTAGTGTTTTGTCTATTATTTGCGAGTCCACTTGCACTCACGTTCCACTTATGGTCCCCAGCCCATAGGTTGGGAATCGCTGGTTTATGGTAGGGATAATCAGCCGTGTTGAGAAAAGTTCAAGTTGATAGTTATTCTTTTCTTGGAGCGGGTGGTTTTACACTCAATGCCGATTATCATTTCTGCTTTGAAGACAGTATCCTGCAGATTTTTACCTGTGTGCACTGTGCAGTGATCCAGGCTTCTGTTCCAGACTGCAATTAAGGATGGAGGTGTACTGGTGGATCAGCCAGTTACCGTAATTAAAATGCCCTCAGTTGGATTCCTGGCTCTGCACCCATATTGCATCTTATTCCTCGTCCATTCCCTGCCTTTCCTGTCAGAACAAAACAATGCTCTATGCACAATACGTATGTATGAACACGATGAAAGTGTTGTTACCTAGTAATACATACTGTAGTGTCCCTATTCTGTGATGAATATTTGACAAAAATAGCAAGCTCACAATGCACGATAACGAGCCGATGTGAGCTTGTACATTGTCTAATATCTTCTGTGAAGACATTTAGTGTAGCGTAGCCTGGAATAGAGCCCTGGGGAGGGGGACTCCTGTCAACTAACTGTGTGTGTGTGTGTGTGTGTGTGTGTGTGTGTGTGTGTGTGTGTGTGTGTGTGTGTGTGTGTGTGTGTGTGTGTGTGTGTGCGTGTGCGTGCGCGCCTAGCTGTGACTGAGGCTCCAGATCCAGAAGCACCTGCTGATGTTTCCATAGAGCAGATGGAAGCTGTGTCAGACACCAGTGACATCACCATAGGACAGGTACACCGATAATCCTTTATCTATAAGTACAAAGATATTCACAAGAGCAATATAACTATAAAAGAGATTCACTGAAATAAATACATTTTTTACATGCTACAACGTACACATTGTGCAGACCGTTCACACTGCGTTCGTTTATGGACAGGTTTATTCTGTGATGATTTAACGGTGTCGAGGGGGCTGTGATTATACAACCACACTTTAAAAAATAAATATACATTTAATCAAAAAACAATCAAAGATTTAAACGTGTTGCAATGCGTTGTGACCTTGTAGATCTGGTATTTTTGCAGAATGTTCACCTTTTATGCCATGCTATAATAGGGATGCAAGGGTTCATACGGTTAAGTATATTAGCCTACTTAAAGGAAATTGACAACATTGTCATATTTAGAGTAACACACAAGTATTTGTCTACAAATAGAGATACTGTAAATACAATGTTTTGTATGTTGCATTGTACCTATACACAGTGAAATCCTCAGTGTTCATATATCCATTAACTGAGAGTGTACAAATTGTGTGTACACTCATCAGAGTTAAATGAACACTGAGGATACTGAGAGGGAACGATGTAGGACTAAACGTTCCAATTTCCTTAGAACAGAGAAACAAACATTAGCGGCATGTCTAGAATGTGCTGTTCTCTTTCTGCAGCACACACACTCACACTAGTTCTGCTCTGGTTTGATCACTTATGTCATGTCTGCCCGACGGCCCGTGTGAGGTTCTGGAGACGTTCTGGGCTCATTACGCCTCTGTGGAGGGTAATGGTGCGTCACCTCTCCCTCTGCGATTCGTGTGTGTGTGTGTGTGTGTGTGTGTGTGTGTGTGTGTGCTGGCGTGCTGATGGCTCCTATGTCGATTGTCATTTTGACTGATTCTTTCACATTGTGTGTATGAAGGCTGGCCTGTTAAACGGTGGATTACCAGACGAGTCTTAATAGCCCTGAAATATGTAGTGTGCATGAAAAGACATCTTATGTTGATCGTTGATATTTTCCACCTCATTCCTGTGTAGTTCAGGAGATGTACAACTATTGCTTATAGGTTGCTTAGAATTGTAAGTGTCATTGGGCCTATCACTGCCTGGTGTCACTGACATAAATCAGTCGAGAAATATTAATGAAAATGAACACATTCTCACTCCCAATTCGTCATGTTTCGACACTTGCTCAGGTAGTTTTGTATCTGATGCTGATGCAGAGGAGGCCCTTTCATATACCATGTTGACGATGACGGATCATAACCGATTCCCACCCCAATCGGATGCCGCTAGGTTGGCAGAAGCAGGCTTCGCACCGAGTGAGGCTTTTGCCTTACTTGGGCGCACCTCATGGGGCTTTAGCCTCACTCGGTGCACCTCATGGGGCTCAAGCCCGCTTCTGATGGTGTGCCTGCCTTCTTTTCAAAGTGTTTTAATTGTCTTTTAACTTGTTTTAAATTAATTCCATCATCATCAGTCACATGACAGCACAGACTACCCTGCACATTGGACCTGACCAAGCGTCCATAGGTGACAAGTTGGGAGTGAGAAGGTGTTGCGAATGCAGCTTCCAAGCTTCCAATATAAAACAGATAATATTTTAACTAGTTTAGTAGTAGTAAATATATTTTAAAAAGTGAAATATTTGAATTTACATAGTAACTTCACACAACTGTTGCTGTGTTTCATTGGATACACAGGTGCGAGAGGGGAACATTGGACCCTTTGACAGTGTTAAGCTAGAGGTTGTGTTCACACCGACTATTCCAGGGGAGGCCAAGCTGGACTTACACATCAACTTCTCTGACCCAACCAGTAAACCAGTAAGATTTCATGAATGCCCCACACCAAGCCCATCATAGACGCTGGATATGGCTTCAGTAACATCATAATATCAGTACCATTTTCATTTGAAATCTCAGTCACGTGAGTCTTCCATTCACAGATACCTATCAGGTTGAGAGGCCTGGCTCTCAGTGTGCCTGTATGGGTGGTTAAGCCCTGCATCGACCTGAAGATCTGCATGTATGACCGACTCTACCAAGACAGCATCATGGTGCAAAGCAGGTGAGTCCCATGATACCCAGAGAATAGCAATATTGCTGGCCCGAACGGTTGGCGTAACTGTCTGGGCGCCTAGGCTGGTAATCCAACCTGACAGTGTGTCGCGGGTTCGACTCCCGATCCCAATGACCTTTGCTGCGTGTCACCCCGCCATCTCTCTCCCCATTTCCTGTCAGTCTACTGTTCCTATCAATACAGGCAGAAAAATAAACCAAAAAAAATAGTAACACTGCTTTATTTTCACAAAGTCCGGGAGAGGCTCATTCTGATGGTCAAAAATGTTTTATTCATGACTTCATCTTCTCTTTACAGAGTACAGCAAAATGAACACCCACTCTCCCCAAAATAACTAATTGTTGGTTAATGTCTTTTTGAATCTTGCCCATGACAATCCTGGTAGTTTCTCCAAAGCATTTAGTTTTACTGGTCTGGTGCTGGTCTGCGACTAGGGTGCCATGTCATTAGACTGACGGCCCAAAGTACCAATGGTCTGACGTTGCGCATTATAACCAACCCTATCCTAACTCTAACCCTATCCTCACACTAACCTAAAACAATTCTGACTTCTGGGATGTCCGAAAATAATGGGCTGCCCCCTCGAGAAGCACTAACTGAAAACAGGCCTCCCACAGGGCACGCAGCTCAGACAAGGTGGGACGTCACACACCGAATGCCAATATGAGCCTCACTAAATGAATAAATGAATGAGGAAGTATGCAGTTAGGGAGTGAAACAAAACAACCCCTCCCCCGTAACCAAACACCACCATGCATTCTGTCAGTGACTGGCTTGGTCATGGTGTGTTTTGTGTGCTTACTCTTGGATGACAAAATTCTGGAAGATTAAACATTTGCATAATTCATAGGATATATGGAATAATGAGGCCAAAGACCACACCATGGGACATGTGGACAGGGACTTTAACGTCTGTTCATGGCCGCTAAGCAGCTCTGATTACCAGATAGTGCGTTTGCTTTTAACCTTTAGAAATAATTATGCCAGTATGTAACATTACAAAGCCCGACACAGCATTTATTTTAAATACAAATGCCAGTTTCCTGTTAATTTGACTATTTGAAGATCCCGACTATCCAGTCTATATCTTTGTCCTAATTCAAATAGTAATGTCATTAAGATTACATATGTTATTATCCTATTGCATAATCAAGCTTGTTAGTGAAGTGTACAGGTCAAACTGAAAAAGTATTGCTTCATTAAATATGAACACTGATGTGGACAGATAATTCATTAAAAGTCCATTATCTGTGTTTTTTCAAACATGGAATATAAGCTACGGTATCTAACAATTGAAACGAGTCAACTAAAGTCAATTTAGAATAAATGGGGCTTGAGGTGGCTGCACAACAGAGAATTGGAATTGGATGGACAGTATTCTGTCCATTGTTTTTGCCATGCTTGGCAATATAATTGAGATGCTAGTTGGCATCGAGGAATGGACTGCTGACAGTGACACACTGTACCAAACCCATCTGCTAAACGTGACACTGACCCTCCCTCACGTGCTGCCAAAAAGAAGACACTTTCACAGAAAAACAGCTCATGGAAATTGCTTCAATGTGACAGAGACAGCTTACTCCTGAGCGATAAAGAGCAGCATATTGAAATGTATTCTGTCAAATGTGTATATAGATTTAAAAAAAAAGATGTAGAGTAGGCTATTAGGTGGCAACTAACTTCCGGAATGTAGGAGGGTCACAGGGTACCAACCGGTAAGCCAGGTCCACAGAACCCTGCAATCCTCTTTGCTTCATACATGGGATTGGACAAAAGCAAATCCTTTTTGATTATGAATGTGATACATTATGATGCACACGGGGGGTTAAGAACGCACTGTGCTTCATCGTCCAGTGAGCCTTTGTGTCACGTCACAGAGGGGGGGAGGGGGTGGTGGGGGATTTGTGACAACCGCCATCTGGTGCACCAGCACACCAGTGCATTTGACAATGTGACTATGACAGTGTCAGTGTGTGAACGGCAGCTTATTTTAGACGCCAAAAACTAGCAACGCTCGCATTGGCGAACTACACTAATGTGTCATTCCGCTGTCAGGGGATTCAAAAATATATAAATCATAATGGTGATTATATTAACGATAATGAGTGTCACCATACATACCTGGGCAAAGATCTCTGTGTGAACCGTTAATTGCAATGGCCTTTTATTAAAACCCAACCAGTGTGTAGCACAGTATAAAACTCATAAAATCTTTATATGCTTCGCATGATCGCCGCTTGAAGAAGAAAAAAACAAAAAAGATGAGATCAGCAGAGCGACCCCTCTAATTAGCATGTCTGATTCTTAATGGGTTTATGAATATTCCTCGGAGAGCGGTTTGAAGGTTAATGTTTGGCCATAATATAGATAGTGATTTAACGCCCCCCACCTCCCCGATTGTCCCTGAGAAGTCCTTGCCTTGGGGAACTGAAACCATCTGGTTGACCCTGCTATTCAAAGTGGGTCACTTCATTTAAGTGGTGAATTGAGAAACAGAGGGACCTCGCGCTTTTTCGCACTGTCAAGACAATTTGGCTGACGGCAACGGCTCGCTCATCATTCACCTTTGTAGTCACCAGTGACCCAGAGAAATACACAGCACGATCCCGAGAGGTCAATTAACGCTCTGGATTTGACTGTTTTGGGATCTAGCACACACAATGTGTGTGTGTGTGTGTGTGTGTGTGTGTGTGTGTGTGCGCATACTGTACGTCTGCCAATTCCCAAGGTGAAGTGCCATTTATATCACCTGCTCTAACTGAGGCTTCTCGCTAAAGGCTGAAACCATCTGTTGGAACTCCCAGAAATTGGGTCACCTACATGATGAGAACCTGGTGTGCGAGGCAATTCGCACTAAGCAATTCATGTTCGTGTCACTCATACACAAAATCAGCAGACTCTGTCCCTGATAAACGTCTAACTGTAAGAGGGTATAGTGAGATGGTGCGGTGGGGGGTCCCTAGAAGACCTTTGGGTTACCGCAACTTGCTGATTTCTCTTGCCAGAGCATATAATTAACACACACACCTGATTGCTACCGTTGTCTTGTCACGGCACCTTTGCCGCCAGGGGACTGTCAGCACGTTTGTGTCAAAACCCCTGGTAATTTTTCAAATGATGGATTACAGCACTGCGTTAAGGGCTGTCACACTCACACCAGAATGATAAAACTATAACATTTGGCCTAACTATAATGATAAGGAAGTAAGCATCCACATCCGATGAACGATAATTCATAATGTTCATGTTGAACGTGAGGGCTGTCAATTCTGATGGATGTTGATTGGCTGTGAGTGTTTCTATCATTCATCAAATCCCTCTGAAAGTGATCCCAACGATATTGTTCGCCACGGTTGTCTTAACACATACACTGCCAAGGGTTTTCTAAAACGGGCTGTAGCTTCTGCCAGCATTTTTAAGCATTCTGACTAATCTTTCAAGAACCACAGAATATGTATCTCCAGTATGATCGATCCCCTGATGGTTGCTAATCACGTAGGGCTTCACTGTTCGTCCGTGGAAAAAGAAATGTCATCGCGACCTCCCGTTCGCTTATTATAAGCCATTGAAAATAGCATGTTTTGCCAAAAATACATATAAAACACAGGAGCCGAGATACAGAATATTTCCCAAATACTTTTACCAGGAAGTGAATGGAGCAGTAAATCTTTGGATTTTTTTTTTATGACGGAGATCTCCGTCAGTGGCGGTGAACGGGTGGATTTGAAATGACGGAGATCTCCGTCAATGGCAGGGAATGTAATAGTTGTGGTGTGGACTCCACTTGAGTTAGAACGACTACACAGTCTCTTGTGAGTTGGCACGGAGCTAATGAAACCCCACATTCTATACAAGGGCTATTATGGCACAGAGCTATTGAAACCACGTGTTCTGTATGACAGGGATAGCACAGGGCCGATGAAACCACACTTTCTGTGTGACAGGGCTCTAATATGGTACAGAGATAATGAAACCACACATTTTATATGACAACGTGGCACAGAGTTAATGTAACCACGTGTTCTGTACGACAGGGCTAACGTGGCACTGACGCTGACATTTGACGTGTGTCCAGAAATGCGGAAACACATGGAGATCCTGCCGAAGACAGGCTTCATCCAGGCCAAATCCAGCTTCAACGCTCAACTCAAGTTCCTGCCCAGGTAAGGAAAAGGACACACACACACACACACACACACACACACACACACACACACACACACACACACACACACACACACACACACACACACACACACACACAGGACATAATGATAATGGAATCACCGGAGCATATAATCTCATTTTACACCGTAAGCTTGTTATGATTCTATAAACCTTTTATAAAAGTACAAAATGTTGCACTCTAAAGGGGGCTGATTGCACATATTGCGTGAGCCTTAGCAGTCTGCCAGCATTTCGAGTAGGGATGGCACAATATGAAAATTGTGGGACGATATGATAACCAATAATCAATACAAATATCTGCTGGGGAAAAAGAAAAAAAAAAGATTATTTGTGTCAAGCTCAGTGTCTGGATGATGAGAATGAGCACACATTCTTTTTATTATTATACAAGTCATTTGAAACTTTACCCAAAAAAGGAGATGACCGACATTATAGTTGACTGACGTCATAGACTGGCCACATGACATCCGAGGTCCCCATGGAAGACGCGCCCGTATTATTAGGAGTGTCTTATTATTGGACAATGAGGATAGCAATGTTTTGACAGGAATCAAATGCTATCAATTTGAATTACCTGTATTTTTTTTTGTATTGGCCGATAAGTGATAGGGCAAACTTTGGCAATCATCAGATGATACAAACACTAAGCCAAAATATCGGTACCATCTCTAATACAGTATATTGGGGAGATTTTCTCTTTTTGTAAAGGCCTCAATTAGTAGTAGTATAGAATTGAACTCGACAGCCATATGCAAAACACAGCCTACCGAATCCCTACCCCAGTAGGCCGGCGCGGTGTGAAGGCTTAGTTTAATGGTGCCTAATGACTTTAAAGGACACGGTCATTCTTCCTACGAGGATGCATGCATGCTCTATTTTTAGATGGCGAGGCAGTTCTGAAGCGGGATTTGAATGCCGAGGGAACGGACGCAGGACCTGCAGGGCAACAATGAGAGGCGGGAGAATTGTACTGTATGTGTAAAAAAAAATGTGTGTGGGCGTTTGTTTCTGAGTACAGCAGATGGGCGTATCATAGACATTTGTGGACAATACACCGTAAAATCATCAGTGTTCATTTATCTGTAACTCCGAGAGTTACCAACAGATACATACATTTTATAAAATTTGTTCACACTCTGGGTAAAAAAAGGGTACTGTAGCTTAATTAAGAGTTTTGTTATTTTCTTTTACAGTGCATGATAAAAGTTAACAGCCAGCGTTCAGCCTTAATAATCTGCCTGGGTGAATCAGCTGGGGTTTTAAAGGGAGGATTAGAACAGAACATTACCATTGCTGCTGCTGAGATGGTGCAGCGTGCTGCCTCCAAGCCTTCCTCGTCTCACACACTTACTGTTTTTCTGCATCTCTTCTGCCACTGTACTCTCTTTCGTCTCTCACTTCTTTTTTTGCCCTCTCACCTTCGTGTTATCTGCTCCATTTTGGTTTTTAGTTTTTTTCTCTCCATTTCTACTTCAGTTTCCACACATCAACTGACACTCTACTACTCTGCAAACCCTCTGTGCAGATCCCTTTTTCATTTACTGTCTTTACCACGCATCTCGAACGCCCCATCATCCCGCCACCCGACCATTTTCTTATGGAGTAAGCATCGTGTGCTTACATAACCTGGGACACAAAGCCCAGTTTCCACGACTGTTCTTTAAAACACTCTAAGCTCCCCCAAAGAGCATTCTCTGCTCAGGAAATCCATTCTGCAGTGAATGAGGGGGGAAAAATACAAGATGAGTATCAGCATCATCTAAATATTCACGCAAAGCAACACGCGCACATCAGCACAGTGACATGGTGCTGTGTTCCTTGAGGTACTATCTTCTTGTCACAGTGATGGATCTTTGTGTTTCTGTCTGTTACGTTTTCAGAGGGTATTCTTTTCCCCTGTTTTGTGTTCGGGCTGTTGTGGTATGTCTGCCTGTGCCAGCTCTTCCATGGCAAAGTATGTCGAGAAACTATGAAATGGATTCCAGAATCCTCTGTACCATCATCACTGTGCTCTCACTCTCTCGCCCTCATCTCATTTCACAGTCACATACATTAAATCTGGCTCCCAAAATGACTCATAGCCTCTGTTATGGCAGGTGCTCATTTCCTGCCTCCACTTCCCCCGGGCTTAAAGAAGCACGTGTCTCAGTCCCTAACTCACATGGAGGGACCACCATTGCCCACAACATTTACCGTTTCTTTTTTTCTACATGTCTTTATGCCCGCCCTTCTCCAATTTACACACAGGATCGGTGTACTTTTGTATACTGTGTATGAGAATGCTATACGCCCACCAAAGTCCTTATGGTGGTGCCGGCCAACGGCAGAATAAACTAAATAGTGGTCTTCAAGAGACAAGAAGGTGGCCACACACACTTGTAGCCAAAGTGCCAATATTTTATTATAGGACGCAGAGTAAACAAACCACTATACTTTTGTATACCCATGGTATTGTCCTGTCTGCTTTGTAATCCATTAGGTGGTTCACTTTCAGGGTAAATGGCTCTTTTCACATTATCAGGGCCAGTGGTTCATACCAGGATCTCCTCTTTGACCATACAGACATACATACATGACCCTATTCAACCTAAGCCAATAAGTAGGTGAAGCAACATATCCCATGTCGTGACAGTTCACCATAATATTAAAGGCCAGAGCAACGTCGGGTTTATTTGCCAGGGAATTGGATCCTTCCAGCTAACGAATGGTTTTAGGTGTAATCTGTGGAAACGCGGTCCTGCCAGTCATCTCTGGCTGGTAAAAGGGAGATTACATGGGTGATTTACCACAGATTCACTACAGATTACATTGAACAACACTTCCGGTATTCTGACCATGAAGTACACAGCTGAAATGACTATTGGCAAATGTAATGTAACCTAAACTTTCACTGAATTGTGAGCAAACTATATACAGTTTTTCGCAAATTTGTTTTGTTAGTGTTGTTGTTCGGTTATTTGTAGTGTTTTTTTTTTCTTTCTTTCTTTCTTTTTCTTTACCCACCCATTTCCTATGATGAGAAATCCTTAAGCCTCTTAATCCGTTTTGTAATCCTTTTCATAATGACTGTTTTAATGTGCATGTGAAAGCCAAGCAGGGGTCCAGCACTGAAGTGGAAAAGATCTTTACAATATACAATTGCACCTTTTATCACGTTAAAGAAACACACAAGCAGGTGGTTTTGTAAACTCAAGTGGGCGGTTTGTGCTAAAAAGTTCACTTCCCGGACATTGTTCTCATTCTCTGTTTGAGATGGTTTCATCTCCTTCCGTAAGGTGATCTGCACATTACTGCTTCTCGGACTTACTTGGATTTTGCCCTTTCTTACTCAAATGAAGCACCACCCAAAGCCTGATTTATACTTTAGTTTAAGCCGTAATGTGTCATTATTGGTCTTCCACACAATATAATGCGTGCTAATCTTTTTGAGATGTTGCACTACGCATTTTAAACAACTATGTTCCACTGCTTTTTAAAGTAATCTCAGAATTGTCATTCAAAAATACTTTTGGATGAGACTGTGGATAATCTGGCCACATAGAAGAAGAGTGTGCACAAGGCAATCTTTGCAGGGTGCCAGCAGACTTGAAACCTCATCCATCTGCAGATTTCTCCCCAGCATATGGGCCTGGTGACGTCCCACCAGGCTTTTCCACTCTGCCATGCCAAGCTAATTCAAGAGTGACTCTCCAGCAGCGATTCTATTAGCAGGCAAAACAAGAGTGCTTCTTTAAATACACCCTTTGCGCGCATTGGTTAAGCTAGTCCACAACATGGGGGGATCACCTGCACTACATTGTGTAAAATGCAGATATTGAATTTCATAAATGCATTTGATGTGACCTTTTCACACTCGCGTTTAACTATTAGTCGCCTTACAACAGAAGTGCTGGTTGACATCACGTCTGTGCAGCGATGGGGGGGGCGGGGGGCAAATTATGAAACAGTTCTTGGAATCTGACAAAGATTTGCTTTGAGGAAGCCTCAGTCCTAGAGCTTTATTATTGTCATTTGAAAGAAAAAACAACAATCCTGTCATGTGGAAACCCCTCTTTACTTGCCTTGAAACCCCTCTTTAAGTGCCAACCACTGACATTCACATCATTAGCTCTTGCAGCAGCATTAACGGTGTATGAGAAAGAGAAGAAAAATTGATAGGAGAAAGAGCGAGGAAAAGCGAGAAATTAAGAGGGAAAAGTCAAACTGTGAGGGAGGGGTGGGTTGAGGGAGCAAGGGAAAAGGATAGAGAGAGAGAGTGAGAGGAGTGGGCTTGATCTGAGCTCAGTTTCCACTGTGAGCTTGAGCTGACATCTGACCATAGTTTTTTTTATTCATGCTAATCAAGTCTTCGTTTGTGTGAAAATATACATAAATATATCTGTCCTCACGAGAGCAGTTCTCCACACGATGAGTATTGACGGGCTACTGTTTTACATAAGCTCGTGCTTGACTGCTGGGCCTCTTTGAATTGTAGGCTACTTACGTCTCTCGTCGCCATGGCTACAGCCTACAGGAGTGCGGAGGCACACTATTCTTTAGCTCTCACTTGCCTTCCCTGGCGATCCGATCCCACAGCCGTGGGTTAAAATGAAATAATGGGTGTTTGGATTTCTACGTCTTTATCTCTCTCTCTGAGTAGCTTGACAGTTGCTTGTGTCTTTTATCTGTTAAATGTGATTTATTGAAACAATTGGCAGGTCTCAGAACCACCCTCCTCACCTTCCCAGGGTGAGCTGAACTTGCCCACAGAATCTAAATAACTCTGAGGCAGCTACTGCACTCTTATTAAACTTAATTGTGCTCTGGTGTCGCACACTGAAAATAGCAGATCTACAAGCTCACAACTTGAGCTTGTATTGATCTGTTATTTTCGGTGCACCACATGGCACGTCACCAAGTATAAATGAAGTCATTATTAAGTGCGTAGAAAGAATACAAAGATGAACTGATACACCTCTGATGTGAAACGACTAGTTTGTATTCTAATGCCCAACTTTCTGGTTCCTTTGTAGATGCTCCTTGACTGAGGACGCGAAAGTGCTTTTTGATGTAGATACGGGGGTCTTGGAGGTCCCAGTGACTGTGCACGTAGCAGACCAGGTTTGTATTGGACTGACTGCCATATATGTTTTTTCCCAGTCTTATCTGGTGATATAGCAGCTTGTGTCCTACTTTGTCCCTATCAGAAGCCTAGGCACTGAAGGTTGTAACCTATTTTACTTGTGACAAGCTAAAATTATCTCTAAACCCCGAAGGCCCAGTTATTCCATGGACGCTAATGAGCCAAGCATAAAGGTTATGAGGCATTGTTCCGCTGAAAATGTCTCCAGAATCTATTACACATATTACACATAACATATTCTTGTTAGATAGTAATAACGCTACCCTCCCAAACACGCATCATGTCGTTTGTGATTTAGTCACATAATATATAGCTGATTAGACGTGGAACTCATGAGGAGACTTTTCTCGTCTCTGGTGATTACATCTCAACGAACATGAAGTCACATATCCCCAGCCTACAATCCAGCCTGTATATTTCAGCCTGTTTAGACAGCGGCTCAAGTGAGAGATAAAGTGGTTGCATCCGGGACTGAATTCCTTCACACTCATCAGCTGCAGGCTTGGTTTAAATACAGGAGCCAGCTGCCTGGACCTCGGTGCAGTATGTATGCCAGTCCTCTTTTCCAGTTCTGGCTGGCAGTCACGCTCACTATGCCAAGCCATCTCCTCTCCCCTCAACCACCCTCCCCCTCCCACCCCCCCCCCCCTCTCTGTAGCGGATTTGGAGGAGTTAAGGGCTCTGACCATGTGCCAAATACTGGACCAGGATGCTCCTGTGGTGCCCTAAAGCTGTTGCCCCCCCAGCCCCAGGCCCTGAGCTCCTGGCATTTGACCATGCCCGCTCACACGCGGTCACACACGCCCACATGACGGTGTCGCGTGCAGAAAGTAGCGGACCTGCAAGCTCACAATGCGTCGTATCTGCGATGCGTTGTGAGCTTGTAGGTCAGCTATTTTCAACACGCGACACCGTCGTGCAACTTAAGTATGAATCAGGCCTAGAAGTGAGCGGCTCTCTGCATGTATCCTTGACTCTCACAAACGCTGTCGTATGGCCGCCAGACCCCACGCCGGCCAGGAAAACAGTGCTGCAGAGAGCGGGACAGATAAACAAGGTCATGTGCTGCTAGACGCGGCTCAAGAGGATGTTATCGGAACAGGAACAGGATGGAATGCTACTTCATCTAAAGATAACTTTGTTTTCCACAGTGAAGTGCATAAAACGGAATGCATTACCTCATAAAACTTAACTTTCAACCTGGCCTCCCTATTTTGGGTATTTTGGGCACTATACACAAAAGATTTAAAAACTCAGAAAATACCAGACCTATAAGCTCACAATGCATCCTATAACGATGCGTTGTGAGCTTGTAGATTGGCTATTTTCGAACAACACCATTGCACGATAAAGCTTAAGGACCGTACGTTTTTTGCATGTTTTAGCCTGATGACTACAAACATACAAGGTGTGTAAGAAAAGTAACAGAACTGTGGCAGCCACGCTCATGACTCAATGCTAATTGAGTAACCACTTATGTCACTGTGTTGCGCAACATCTCACCACTATTCTGCTATAATATTGTTCACTTCTCTGACTCTGTGCTTCTGTTCCAGGCTGTTGTGTAATTACACTGCTGTTACCCTTCATCACGCAACTGGAGGTGGCACAAACATGGAGCAAAGAATCTGGTTCATTTGGATTAGAGTTAGGGTTTGGGCTACGGTTACCCTAACCCTAACCCTTCCAGTACGACCCGGAAATCAAGAGACAGAGCCTGCAGTAAGCGCGGTGTGTGCGGGCACATTGTCATGGCCACAACTTGTCTCTCCACAGAGCCCGCCTGCTGCACCAAACCTGGTCATGGAGGCGATTGAGAACCTGCTGGTAGAAGTGCTGGTTGACTGTCTGACCCTGAGGAACAAGAATGCGGTCAGCATGACCTTGATCCTTGATTTGGACATGTGCGTCTTGTTGTCTGGGTGAAGTTGTGGTCTTCCACTGCAGGCTCTGTCTCTTGGTTTCCGTGTCGTAATGGAAGTGTTAGGGTTAGGGTTAACCCTAGCCCTAACCCAACTTAACCAGGAATTTCAAATTGATTCTTTGCTCCCCAGTTGCGTGACGAAGGGTAACAGCAGTGGAATTACAGCCTGGAACAGAAGCACAAAGTGAGAGAAGTGACCAATATTATAGCAGAATAGTGGTGCGATGTTGCGCAACACAGTGACATAAGTGGTTACTCAATTAGAATTGAGTCATGAGCGTGGCTGCCACAGTCTGTTACTTTTCTTACACACCTCGTAGATTCTGTTCATGTGTTAGCAATGTGCACGTTACTTAATTTGTACATAACTTGTACCATATGAATGTGCCATAAAGTGTACTGTGTTGGATTACCTATGTCAAGCATGTTTTAGGTTTCTGGAATTTGCTTTTCATGAAGAAAATGTCATCATTTCATCTAAAACAAAACTGTAGTTCAGTTTGCTTTTGAAAATGTACAATGTACAGTATGTGATTTGTAGTCAGCGGTTACACATGCAAAGCCACAAATAATCGTATCTATAATGTAAAATTTCTACTTAATTACAGCAGGTATCATTATTTGTATTATCTTGGTGTTTTGTATTGTTGTGTTGTGTGTGGAAACCTCATGTACAAAACTTACTTTTCAGGATTTAAATTCAAAAATAGGGATGAACTAGGGCATTCATTTACGGGGGAAAAAACATAAAAAGTAAAAAATATGCCGATAAGAGTTTCTGCCCAACAAATGATAATTAAGATTTCTTCAAGAGAATGCAATAACTTTAAATTCCTATATCTGATTCCAGAACGACAGTATTGTTTATCAAATAACAGAACAAGCCACCTTTTTTTGTTGTTTCATGGACAGGCTGGTATGAACCTTTTTTGTGTGAATATGTGGGAGGAAAATCGACAAAATGAAGGTCAAATAGGAGTATTGTCACAAAGCTAGCCAAAGTCCATTTTTCGATTTTGACACAGCAGGCATCGCATCTAGCAAGCATGCTGTTCACAGTTAAATCCTCACTGTTGATAAATCAGTGTGTAGCTCTGAGTGTACAAATGTCTCACTGTTGATAAATCAGTGTGTAGCTCTGAGTGTACAAATGTCTCACTGTTGATAAATCAGTGTGTAGCTCTGAGTGTACAAATGTAACCAAAATGACCCACAGGTCAATTTGGTTCTATTTGTATCCTCTCAGGGTTATAGCACGAGGATTTAATAACTAAATGCATGAAATGTATTCTAGTCCTTGATGTGAGAAAGACATGAAGGTGTGTTTTCATCTCTACGATCCTATAGGTGCAGCCTGTTGTGTTTACAGTCCACGCAGTCATCACCTCCTCTGACCTCCAGTTTGACCGTACCGAGGTGGATTTTGGATGCTGCTCCATTTACCAGTCAGTTCGGACGAGCGTCCGTATCACAAACCTCTCCCTGCTACCTCAAGATTTTGGCTTCTTGGGGATTCCAGAGGTATTGAATGTGTTTAGGTTAGGGTTAGTACACAGTAAAACCATCTGTGTTCATTTAACTCTGACAGTGTACAAACATTTTGTACACACTCTGAGTTACTAAATGAATAAATGAACACTGAGGATTGTGTTGTGTAACTGGCTGGATAACAAAAAGCTGGATATTAGAGGTACAAATTCAACGGGGGATCTGCAATATAATGTTGTCGGCCAGTGTGTCATAGGTTAAAATTTGCATCCATAATGCTGAAATGAAATTCAAATGGATGTTTCCTGATACTTAAACATATGGTCTGTGCAACCATGATGCCCACACACTCCATATTTGATCATTTATTCAGCAGTGCTCTGAAACAGTGGTTCTCAAATGGAGGTACATGTACCCCTAGGGGTACACAAAGGTACTACAGTGAATCTGAATCTGAATTAACTTTATCACAGGTTTACAGGTGTAAATAAGTGGATGAAATTCGTTTTTGTGCAAGCTCCATGTTTTCAGGAAGAGAAAAAGAAAAAGAAGAGGTAGGGACAAGGAAAGCAAGGAGAATCGAAGACTAAAAAGAATGTCAGGGATAGGCAAAAATCAAAGGAAATGGTAGGATTTATTTCACTGTTATGTTTAATGATAAAACATTGCAAAACTTTGCATGAACCTGCTGATCTGTAATGTGTTAATTGAAATCAAATCTAAATCTTTACTAGCACAACTGTTATTGAATAGAAATCAACCTGGCAGTTTTCTAAGCAAAATGACGCAGTCGAAGTCGGTTAATGGGGGTATTTGGATTCAGATATCAGGGAAAGGGTAACTGGAAGCCAGAAACATTTAGGAATCACTGCTCTGAAAGCAACCCATTGGGCATCTGACAAAATACATTCCTTCTCATGGGGCACTTTTGGCAGTGAGACAATCCCATCTTTATTGCACTTCACCTATGCTCTTCTCCTCTGAGACGGACCATTTCATTTGCTGCTTTGCACCTTAATAGCCTTGTCTCAACCTGTACTCTAATCTGTCCCTGTTGAGATCTTCTATTTATAACCAGCCAACAGAATGAGGTGTTTTGTTGTTGTCCCACACTCTAGTTTATTGAGGTTCAGCCCAACGATGGCTTTGGCACTCTGCTTCCACAAGAGACCGTAGAGATGGATCTGATTTTCAGTGCCAGGAAGGCTGAGGACTACCGCTTTCAGCTCAACTGCAAATCTGGAATTAACAGGTAATCTCATGTCCGTCTCCCTTTGGTGAGATAAGTGGAGGACATTAACACTTTATTGATGCAAGCATATAACCTGCAGGTAAATTTGCAACATTATGCTGTCGCCTGCAAATCTAACCGTTCTTATTGTTGTGTTATCAGAGATTTCCCCATATCGTGCAGAGGAATGGGCTTGAATCCACCGCTGGCACTGTCCCATTCCCTGGTTGAGTTCAGGGCCACAGCGCTGGGTGACCGCTCCACTGCTGTCCTCTATGTGATCAACTTCACCACCGGACACGGCGACTTGGGCCAGATGCTGCCTCGGGTAGACAGAGAGGCCTTCGCTTCCGTAGGAACCAGGTTGTTCGCCTTCTCCCTGCCTGAGGGTTCTCCGATCACCATCTCTCCTTCTTCCGGACACGTGCTGCCAGGAGAGGTACTGGAACAGCTGTCATTATGACTGATCCCTGTGGAGGCCTAAAAGGGGACCAGGTTTTGCCCACACTGTAAAATACTGGATCCTTAAGGGTCCATTTCAGAGAAGACAATAGCAACAACTGTTGCTAACCAATTAATTTGAGTAATTAAATGTAGTTATTAATTAATAACTTAATTTACATCATGGTTTCATCAATAATTTACATCATGGAAGACATAAATAATCTCTGCATCTTGACTGTACTTCCCTCTCTAGTGTGACACAACAGAGTCTAGTCTCACTACCAATGATGCAGCAGTGATTGTGATTACAATTTCCATTTTGATATGCATACATATTATTGATACTATGAGTAATCATTGATAGTTCCATTACATCATTAACATTAAACTGACATGTGTGTAATCTACATGGATTACATGGAGTTTGCACAGAGTCAGGTTTCTTTTCTCAAAGAAGAATGTGTTGATGACATCTTCACATCAGACAACCAAAAAAAGAGTTTGAATATTCTGTCATATGTTGGGGTGTTAGGGTGTTAGTATTAGTTATTAACATGATCACAAATCTGGAAATCAAAAAAAAGCTTAACAAATACATTTAGATTAATCTGTATTAATGATCACGCAATACATACACTGATTATGGCATTATTTTAACATGATATGCAGTTGGATTATAGCTTTAATTGAATTAAGATTAGATCATTACTGTCCATGTTAAATTTAGCCAGTAATAAAACCATCCATTACAGCTAATCTGAGAGCAGCAGCGTAGTGTGGTGATGCTCTCTACTGGACACCTGATAAAAGTGAACCATAGTCTACTGATGGGCTTACTATTCAAATCAGCTCATATGTCAAGGCAAGCCCTATGTTTAGCCCTATGCTGTATTCATTGACTTTTTGTGCCCAAGGCACAGCAATGGGGAAATCAAAATCTTAAGCCGTTGTTTGTAGATTTTCACAATATTTGAAAAAACCTGCAGTTTCCTCTTTTTTTTTTTTTTTTTTTACTGTCATTCCAAAAATATAGATGCCAGGTTGAAAGAACAATATCCTCAATATCAGGTTATAAATGGTTGGCCATATTATTATAGTGTCCTGTTCTCTGAAAGTGTTCCATATTTGATCCATATTTGTCTCCCTGTGCAGAGATGTCTTGTCCAGGTGACTTTTAGACCCACACTGTCAGAGAGCCAGATCAGAGACGAGGCGGCGCGTCTCCTTTGTCAGTCGCTCCGTCAGCAGGAGTTGGAGATGACCCGCACCGAGTCAGGAGTAGCCGCTGAACAGGAGGTATGGGGCAGTACAATAATACATTGTGGCCAAAGCCTAGCAGACCCAATCTGGTCTGTCCTAAGTTCTGCCTCAGAAGTTTGATCCTCTCTTCAAGCATCTAACTACTTAAAGGTTTCATGACATTCAGTTTTACCACACATTAAAAGTCTTTGTCATGGTCCTTCAAACGTGTATAAAAAGTTGCCTGTCAATCATCGCCTCTGCTCGCCCCCCCCCCCCAGACATAAAGGTAGAAAAAAAAAAAAAAAGTGAAAATTAATGTCATAGAACCTTTTAGGCCTTCGGCGTATGATGAATAGCAAAATAGCCAATCTACAAGCTCTCACTTATGACATTGTAGATCTGCAATTTTCGCCATTATTGGAAAAAATAAAATGTGGACACCTTCGGCGTATGATGAATAGCAAAATAGCCAATCTACAAGCTCTCACTTGTGACATTGTAGATCTGCAATTTTCGCCATATTGGAAAAAATAAACTAAAATAAAATAGGGACACCAGGGTTAATGTAGTTAACCCGAAAGCCTAATGTATTCCTCCTCATACAACCTTGTTGCTCGGAAAAAGAGAACTGATGATTATATTCAACTGTCATATTGTAGTGAATATGACCTATTAAAGTTTGTTTGTTTGTGTGTTGTCAGATTAAACAAGAACTCCTAGGGGAGGCCAGTAAAGGAAAGAAGGTGCATGTGTCACGGCCACAACACAAACAGGCTGTGAACCCAAAGAACAGCAAGGATTCTATCAACAGCCCCAAGACTGACACGCCTTTCAAATTCCCCACTCCTGCTGACATACAGCCAGGGTAAGGTGCTGTTTCTGTAACAGTTTTTACCTTTACCTTTAAAAAAACAGTGTGTAGATTTTTTTTTACCTTTTATTTAGACAGGAAGTCATACCAAGGCCCTCATTGGAAACAAGTCCGCAAGGACTTTTATGAACGGACCTGTTAGACAAAGTATTTTAAATGTAACTGTGCTGTTTTACATTTTTTGCCTAATAGAATATTCAATATTCAGATAAAAAATCTAGGTTTAGGGAAGAAATATGAAGAAATGAAAAATCTACGAAAGTTGGCGCTTCGAATTCGATACCAGGCAGGAACAATTGGGATGGGGAATTAAATGAGCAACATCACCCTTTCCCTCAATACTCACCTTTGGTGTGCAATTGAGCAAGACGCTCAGTAGCCAACAATACAAGACTAGGTATGTAGTTGTACTGGGCAGCTCCCAGTTGTGAATGTGTAACTGTGTGTGAAGCTGGACAAAGATCATTTGTGCACTGGAATAAGTAAAGGATAAAAATAATAAACAAATCATTAAATTTAATAGTTGCTAAAAGGCACCATAGATGAAAGCTATGCTAAAATACTATATCTTAAGACTTTTTTTAAAAAAATGTCAGTATTTAGAATCCCGTAGGCAGAATCCTAGTTTCTTTGAAGCTAAATTGTTCTTGCACTTGTAAGTCGCTCATGGAAAGATTGTCCACTAAATGCCTAGATTGTAAATAACAAAAAGCTTCCTCTCCATGCCTTCTATAGTTCTAGCCTTTGACCGGCACCAGAAGATCTAAGGAAACTAGTAGACACATACTATATATCTAAGAAGCATATCAGATTAAATTGGCCTGTATCATTGCCGTTTATTGATTAAAAAATGCAGCTTCTTCGGTGTAATGTAATACCAAATTCTGCCGTCAAATTACATAATTACATGTCATCTAGGAAAATGAACGCAGGGAAATTAAATATAATGCAATCATTCTCATTCTTCTAGGAGGAATAGTTCAGAAGTTCACATCGCGTATCAGCTTTATTGCTTTCCTCAGCCTCCCTAAAAGCCTTTCCATGTTGAAAAGTAGAAGTACTGTAGGCTAAAGTCAATTAGTTACTTGGTAGAAGTTGATGGTGAGGAGATATGAACCATCGTGCACTTTGCTCCCGATGCTAAAGTGAATTCATCAATATTTCCATTTCTTTGGATTTGCACTGATTATGCAATGCATAGTATTTTCTCCTGGGCATTTCCAAGTAGAGCAACTTTGCATGTAATATTTAACACACACACACACACACACACACACACACACACACACACACACACACACACACACACACACACACACACACACACACACACACACACACCCACACACTTTATATCGTCACTGTTGGGCAAAAACCTTACATCTCCATGTTTCATCTTTTTATGTTTTTTTCCAGAAATGAATACCCTATTTTCTACTTTGTCGTATGACAGTGTCGCCCAAAGCTGCGATAAGAGCTGATCTGCAAGCTCACAACACATTGAACCACAATGCATTGTGAGCTTGTAGATCTGCTACTGTATATTTGCTATTTTTTGTACATTTCTGAAAATGTTCAAAAATTCTCACCCATAATGGCATGCCCAAAATAGTACACCAGGTTGAAAGTGGTTAAGTCTGTATGTGGGTTATTTAAAGATTTAACCAATGAAAAAAAAAGAAGTATATTGCAGATACTGTATATAGAGTGAGAGTGCACACAGTAAAAATCATTCATGTTATCTAACTCAGTGTGTACAAATGTAACCAAATGGACCCGTAACACAGAGAATTTTACTGTGTAGAGTGCATTTGTTGATTTGTTTTGTTGTGTTAACCCCTCCGCTTCTAGGTCAGAGGACTATGAACTGGGCCGGGCCTCTGTGCTTCACTCGTTTGCATCCTGCTACAGCAGTCACACCGTACCCTGCTTTGTGTCAGACCCTCCAGCCAACCACGCGCAAGCTGAGCCAACATGGAGGTGGTATCTCGTCAGCGTCCACACATCTCCTGTGCTCTAATCCCCCATAACATCAGATTCACACAGTCACAAGTCACCCTCTGAAATATGTTTGTAGAAACCGATCGCAATCACAAAGTCAAACAATGTGTTTTAACGGTGAATTGACACCAGCAGCTGCGAGAGAATGTCTGTAGTGTGAACAATCGTCAAATACAATAAATTGTCTGTGTCCGGGGTATGAGTGCCAACCTCGTAAGTAAGTGAGTTATGCTCTAGCGAGAGCTCTGTGTTCCGAACAGATCAAAGCCAGCAGCTGTGCCCAGGTGGAGAGCTCAGAGGTAGTACAGTACAGTGCTAATGCTTGTCTCTGGCAGATTGTTTGTAAAGGATTTATGCATTTTAGGCATGAAATAGACCATGTAGTTGCTCAATCTTGATGCATTTCACACATATGTATGATATCTCTATTAACAATATTCGTCGGTTTCTGTGGTGTCAAATGCATACACCTTCAGAGCACAGAACGCATCTGATTGGCTTGCCACTCTGTCTCGCCGCACAGCGACAGCGTCAAAGTTTGACACTTTGCTATTTGATGGCTCCGCCCTCTGGTGTGGTGGGGAGAGCATCTGTCTCATCTCCATAGTAGACAATGTACTGAACCTTTCTCAGAAAGCGTTAGCAAAAGTCCGCTGCTGGTGTGAATTCAGCGTAACCCTGGCGTCCCAATTTTTTTTTTTTAAGAAAAACCTTCAAAATAATTTAAAAATGTTTTGTGGTTAACGTTGCCTGTCACTGATTGATAGCGTAAGAAGGACATACATGTAAAAATAATAATAATAATAATGAACAAAGTCTTATCCCAGTCCAAGGTCAGTATCATGGTCAGTATCATGTGTATCATGGACAGTACCATGGTCAGTATCATGTGTATCATGTCAGTATAATAGTATCATGTCAGTATCATGTCAGTGTCATGGTCAGTATTATGTCAGTATCATGTATCATGAGCACTGTGAGATATGTTGTATCAATAGTTTTGGTACATGAATCTCACTCTGTTTTCATCAGTACCCTACTTAATTTATACTCTTGTCATATGACAAAATATAAATCATAATCAAAACACTGTTGTGTAGAGTAACAGAGACATGGAATAAATAACAAGCAATAATGAGGAAAGCTAACACAGAGAACACTGACACTGCAAACTGGAATATGTTCACATATACTCTGAACTATAAGTACAGGGATTATGCAAATACACTGTTATGACAAGACACAGGTGAACACAATCGCAATTCATGGGGAAATTGAAAGTGAGACCAGGGTGACATCTGGTGGCCAAAAAGTGGTATCTCTCACTACTCCTGTTTCATTGCTTGACATCCATGTATTTGTGTTGTTGTTTCAGTCCACTGAACACACTGTACCTGGAGCTGCGTTGTGCTGCCATACAGCCCCACATAGTGGTGATATCAAATAATGGACAGTCCACTGTAAACTTCAATCAAGTAGCAGTGGGTCAGTCATTTAAAGTCTTTATTTAGCCCATAGGTTCATCATATGACATGTGTTACGGTGTTCAAAGTACACCATTTTCTCTGTGTGTACTCTTTGTATTTTTTTAATACATTTATTTTCTTAGGACAGAAAGTGATCAAGAAGTTTACAGTTAAGAATATTTCCAAGGAATGTTTGGATGTATCCTTTTTTCAGGTAAATCCTGCCCAGAGTAGAGCCTGTCACTGAAGTAGCTATTACTGACTAAAGGGGAAAAAACGGTGCTGTACAAGGGTCCGATTTGGGGAAATTCATGCCCCTGATTTCTTATACTTTTCACTTTTACAGCTCATGGGGATACATTTTATCCCTGCCTCTGGTCAGACTAAATTAATACATGCATTTCATTTTGGTATATGTAGCTACAACAGCCCACTCAGCGTTATGGCCATTAACTCTTGAACCGTAACCGTACAATACATTTCTTTCCCCTAGATTCCTTTGGTTCTCACTCTCCATATAGGTCACGGACACTTTCCGCTATTTTGTAACAAAAGAATTGCACAACTAGCCAATCAGATCAGTTTAGCTATTTGTCGTGCGAGAAGTATACTGTTGTAGGGGCATTTTCTTAAGTGGTTAAGAAAATGCCCCACCCCACTTTGTGGTGTTTTTTTTTTCAAATCAAACCATGGTTACTGCATTAGTTGTAATGATTTAGTTTTCATCTATGTATGCTTTTCCTTGACCGCCGACCTTTGCCCAGCTGAGGTCATCAGTGCTGGACCTGAGTGGTCCATTCTCGCTGCTCAACTCTCTTAGACGTTTTGGTCCTGGAGAGGTTCATACCCTATTATTGGCCTTCACTCCCAACCAGGGCAAGAAGGTGAGATGGAATGAGATTCATTCATTCATTATACACACAACACAAAAACACACTATATGGCCCGTTTGATTGGCGGCTGTAGATGAGTGGGTTGAGGCACAGTCTGGTGATCAGAAGGTCACCGCTTCGACCCGCGGCTCACCCATCTGCGTGTTTAAGTGTCCCTGAGCAAGACACTTAACCCGTAACAGCTCCCTACCGAGCGCTCTTCAAAAGCCAACTGAGCAAGCCAAGCCTGTTGGGTGAATGTTGGGTGAATGCAGAAAAGTAATTTCCCCTCTCTCCCCATTTGTGACTCCCATGCCTCCTCTCTCCCAGTATCGTGAGAGACTGGCCGTACACGTTCACTGTCCCAGGACGACGCTGGATGTGACTCTGTGTGGGGAGGGGGTGCAGTCTAACGTAACCTGCTCCCCTGCTGGAGACCTCCTTGACTTGGGCTACGTGTTGGAGCAGGAGAGTATCTCGCGTGTTCTCAAGGTCAGTCTGTGACTATTTTGGGCACATTGTTGTAGACGAAGATTCTCAAAAGTAGCTTAGGCCTATATGCTTAATTTATATTCATCTTATGCCGGTGCTACGTGGTGAAAATAGCAGATCTACAAGCTGACAATGCATCGCGCAGTGACGTGCTGTGAGCCTGTAGATCTATTGGCTGGGGTGACATAACAACAGAATAATAAGTAAATGTTACTTCACTGATTATGGACTGCTTATAGTTATAGCCGAATAGAATTAGGCTGGCTTCATACAGTGAAATTACTTTCACGCTGATGTACTTGAAACCTAGCTGAAACCAAGTTGTACTAGCGTTGCATAGTGTAAAGCCACACACTTTCAGCCACAACAGTTGTAAATACAGCATCTCAACTTTGTGAAATTTGTTTCAAATTAGTCATTTAAGCATTTAGCAGATGCTCTTATCCAGAGCCTTATCCTGCTTAGAAAGTGCAAGATCAGAGTAAATGGCATGAACCCTAGTCATCCAACAACAGGGTAAGTGGACAAATAGAAAATAATGAAGTGATCCAAGCCTCCAAAGTAATTAGGATAGCAAATAAGCATCAAGATTGTAGCTTGTAGATATGCTATTTTCGGTTCATGACACCAGCATGCAACCAAGTATGACTCAAACCTTAGTGGCAGGTATCCATCCTGTTCTCTCCTTCTCGTCCAGCTGCAGAACAGCGCGTGTGTGGCAGTGGGTTTCAGAGTACTGCTGGCCAGCCTGGCTGTGTCCAGGCCTCAGAGTGGAGCTGACTGCTCGCCATTACTGCTCAGCAGTTACCCACACACACGGACCACTGTGGGTAAGGCCTGACCTCAACAAGGACAATAAGTAGTTGCACATTGTGTCGCGCACCAGAAATAGCCTATCTACAAGCACACATGTCACAGCGTGTTGTGAGCTTATAGATCGGCTGTTTTTGGTGCGTAACACCGGTGTGCAACTTAAGTTCCTTACACTCCAGGGCCGCTGTCTTTGTGTAACTAATGCGCACAGAAATATAGTTATTTTTTCATGAATACATCCACAGAACGCAAATATGACATGAGCGATAAAGCAATGCAAATGTTTTTTTGGAACCAGGTTGATTTTCACCGCGAATAAATGCATCAACCTGTATGGATGAGGCATCAACTATAATAGTTTGATGTGAAATTTTTGCTGATGCATTTTTAGATTGTTGTTATTATTATTGTTATTATTCATCATTGTGTACCCGTCCCAAGTATACAATGTGTACATTCTCAGAGTTAAATTGACACCAGACACCAGGGGGATTGTCACAATGTCAAGTTTGTTCATGAGGGTTATTGTTCCATGTTGACCTGTACCAGGAACCCAGAACCACAGTGGGCTCAGTGTGTTCAGTGTGAGTCCCATGAAAGGCTCCATAGCTCCAGGAAAGAGCCAGGAAATCATTGTCACCTTCCAGCCTGACCACCCATCTATCCACTACTCTGACAGACTCACTGTGGAGCTCAGCAACAAGGTCACTAGAACACATACATTAAGCACTTTTTTGGGCATGTCATTATAGGCAAACATTGTTCACAAGGTGTTGTTTGTGTGCCAATACACACAGAGCCAGACTAACCCTCAGCCATTCTCATCCTACAGAGTACAGTGTGTGTGATGGATCTGAAGGGTGCTGCCTGCTCCCACACCATGTATGTGTGTGGAGGAGACCCACTGGCAGTGAACATTGAATCTCTGCTGCCCCTAATAGGGGACAGAAGGACTGAATTCACAGGTAGTCACTGCTGGCAACTCTCAACCTTCTCTTTCTCTTGCTCGCTTTCTGTGGCTTGGTAGATGGTCTGCACAAGTAGATTATCTCTCTTTTTATTCGTGTTTTCATTCATAGTCCATGCTCAGATTCATCACGACTTCAATGATATAACGGGAAGTGTTAAAAGAGTACAATGTTCATTGTTGAGATGTCTATTGAATTGTGAGATCAGCTGGAACTGAGATCTGAAGTGGGAATGTGGGAAACAGAATATCTATTATATCTATATATCTATTAACATCCAATATTATTGTACTGTATTACAGAAGAAGCTAGTACCCTATCCTAAACCTACTTCTCTATCTGGGCAAATCTTTCATTTTATTATCACATCATAGCTTTGATATCTTTTGCGCATTCAATATTTCCAGCTGAAATACAATGCTGTAACCTAACGTGTTGAGCTTGTAGATTGGCTATTTTCGGTATGTGACACAATGGACATCCAAGCAATCAGGCGTTACATTGAGAACACTGATGCATTCGAGCCGCTTTCTTTACTTAAAATCACAAGTGTCGTGGCAGTAACTGCATCTTTCTCTCCTCTCCATGTGTGGTGTGCTAGACTCGGAGAGGTCAGAGAAGCCCATCGTACCTGTGCTCCTGACCCTGAGGGGGGTTTACAGTGACGGGTCCATGAGACCCGCTGTCAGAGAACTGGAAGTGGGCTGCATCCGCTCCACACATCCTGTTAAAAAGGTACAGTAGGCCTAGACCGTGGCGTCGCGGTCTAGGCACCCTGGTTGCAAATCCTTAATAGCAGTGTGCCGCGGGTTCGCGTCCCGTTCCCGTCGGCCTTTCCTGCATGTCTTCCCCCCATCTCTCTCCCCATTCTTCCTGTCAGACTACTTTCCCTGTCCCTCTCCAATAAAAACAATAAAAAAAATACCAAAACAAAAAAAGGTACAGTAAAGGATCAACAGATACAAAACAGTACAGTTATTTTGAGTAGACAGTTCACTCCTGAGTCAGGCAGAACTAATGTCGGTCGGGCTGAAACCATTCATACAAAGCTCATAATGCCTTTTAAAAATGTGTTTTCCACTCGATAACACTGTGCAACATTTAACCATTTATTTTAGTTGAACAGTTATCACACGAATGTCAGTAGTCTACTTTAGTTGATGGCCATGTCTGTTGCCGTAGAATGGAGAGTTTCTTTGGGACAACTTGTTGAACTTGCAGCAGCAAGGCTTCACCGTGGAGCCCAGCAGAGGCACAGTGGAGCCCGGCCAAAGACGAACCATCACTGTCACATGGACGCCCCGTTGTGGCCATAAGGTAGGGAGTAAATCATTGTAAATTAGATACTTTTCAAACCTCCATAGTATGTCTGAAGTGAGAGCGAACTGCTTAGTAAATTCTAAACAGTAGGAAAATAGCATACTGTGTAGTATGTAGTACGTTAGTGTGTGGTTTCGGATGCAACCAATGCATGTGGGATATTTATAACCACAGAGTCCACTGTTGAAAACTACAAAATGACCTAAAGTTAGTATGCATCTCACATACTATTTAGTAGCTACTAAGCTTTTGGACATACTAAAACGTTATTTGGCATACTAAATAGCATGTTAGTATGTGATTTTGGACATGTGTTTTTGCCCACCATGTACAAATTGACAGATTTTGTGTGTGCGCGTGTGTGTGTACTTTTCAGCCCAATGAGGTGGCCCAGGTATGTGCACCTCTCACTCTGAGGGGGGATGAGACAGAGGTTTTCAACATCACCTTGCTGGCTCTGTCCTGCATGGCTCCTACAGAACATCAGTCAGTGAAGGACTAACACAAATAGATTACATACAAAATTATTATGTGATTTTGTACGTATTTATTACATTTGTATTCTGATTCTTACCATGTACAGGTAGCTACACAATGAGAACTTCATTGTGTCATGTGAGACTGTCATTAAATTAAATTGTTTGGCTGGCTAGTCTTGTTTCTTGTTTAACATTGTTCATGTTTAACATTGTTCATCTAAGACTCAAAATTGTGTTTGCTGAAGTAGTTCCATACTTTTACTCCACTACATCTCAGAAGCAAATATTGTACTTTTATGCCACTACAATTATTTGAAAACCTTAGTTACTAGTTACATTGCAGATTTTGATTACAAAACAACCACTTCAGCCTTATTTTCAGAAGATTTTATATATTTGAAAACATTTTCATGCCAATATATTTGTGCTTTTACTCAAGTAAATCTTGAGTAGGCTACAGGACTTTTACCTGAGTATTTCTACATTGTGGTATTGATACTAAAATGTGAGTACAAGTAGCCTATACATGATTTTGTTATGAATGAGCCAAACACACATATTAAACCATTGTACTGCTATGGCCTTTTACAACTGTGCAAACAAGTGTCCGGGGGCCTATTACACGAAAGGAGAATTAAATAAGCCTGGATTTAAGTCAAATCCAGGTTTGACAAAGTCTGGTCCCGTACAGCCTGGTTTATTCCGTTCCATGAACGCCAAGCCAGGCTGAAAAGGAGTGACTTTGTCGAGCGTTCTTCTCTGTGGCTGAACAGCAGCACTGCAGCAGCTCAAGGAACAGTGGCGTTCCCAGGAATTACATTTAGGGCAGGCGAGATCGGGGGGGGGGGGTGGGTACTCGGGGAAAAATCAAGTTAACAACAACACTACACACACTGACTACAAAACTGAAAAACGCTAATAAAAACAATATGCAAGTATAATCAATCAATCAATTATTCAGCGGTGGTCTCTTCATGTTGTAGTTTAGTAATGAATGGCTCAAGCTGCTCTCAGAGCCTCTTTTATGCCAGGTGATGGCCCAGACCCCCACCCCTGGCACTCCTGGTACCCCATGAAGAAATCACTATATAGGCGAGGGTCGCTCTGCTGAATGGATACGGTGGTGATTAGCTGCCTGCCCGCGTGAATGGACGAGGAGGCGGGCTAATGGTCCGACGGCCACTATTCTGTTTGGATTTTTACCAGGTGCTCGAAGAGCGCCGGGTCTACAGACCAGTGCCATCTATTAGAGAGTTACGCCAACTCCGTTCACTTCTACGGGCCAGGTCTTCTACATACACATACATTGGCGAATAGTGACAAATCCCTAAACCGGAAGTTCATGGAATGCATTAAAGTCGACGGCTCCTTGTCACTATTTCCAGCTACATGAACCACGTGACCGACGCTGTTTCTGACCCCTCATTGGCGCAACTCTCTAATAGAAGGCTCTGCTACAGACAAGCTGGGACATAGACGGGTTTCCTGTTAGTAAACATGAGAGGAATATGACCGCGCAGAGGAGGGGGAAGCCTATGGGTGCGTTTGGAAATTACGCACCGGAGCACACTCGCCTATTATTTTGTATTGGCCAGTGCGCTCACTGCCGCTCAGGGCTGTATTTTCGAACGCGCCTTTCACCCGGGCATGCGCAGATTGCGCATTCTGCTCTGTGATGACGTCGCGCGGAAATCCGTCTATAGTCCGACACCTAAGTGACACCTAAGTGTCATTGGCTGTCCTGGCTGTCCTTCACTCCTTTAAGCCAATGGCGACAAGAATGGGGAGACGGCCCGCCCCCCGCAGTAACCGTGCTCCGCTCGCTCCCCTCATTCAGTTGTTGTTGCAGACAGTGCAAGTTTTACTGCAGCCTCAGGCAGGAGGGTTAGCCTAAATGCTAGCGTGTTTCTCATTAGACCTAGTTTGGCTATTAAGTTATTATTTGGCCATGTTCACACTGACTTCAATCTTCGCTATTGTTGGGAAGACCCGTGTGGTGTCAAAACATTTTGCCACCACTTATATAAAAAACATTATAGCGTTTAGCGTCGCAGATTCTGTTGCCAGGTTTGGCGAGAGAAACAAGCAATCCGAAAAACAAGTAATCAGGTCTATGAAAACACACACACACACACAGAGCACCTGGTAGAATATGACTTTTCAAGTCATTTCTTTCTTGTTTTTACTGCCTGTTTTTCAGTCAGTCTTTTACTTCATTTTCTAGGGGAGGCGAGATTTTGGTTCCTGCCTCTACGGTGGGTACGCCACTGATAGCATCACAATCATTTGTAACCACTTAGCTTTGGCTATTCAAAAATAGCAGATCTACAAGCTCATAGCGCAGCGCTGAGTGCCGCTATGAGCTTGTAGATCTGCTATTTTTGAAAAATCTTCGAAATCTGTGCATATCTTTGAAATATATATACATTTTTAAAGCAAACATTTTTAACTCAAATCTCTGCTTCTGGGGGTCCCTGGCACAAAACATTTTCAGATGGGGGTCCGCGGCCAAATGTATATCAATTTAGGGGTCCTTGGCATGAAAAAGGTTGAAAACCACTGTTCTAAATGGCAGTGGTTCACAAACTTTTTAGCTCAAGAGTCTTGAGGCTTGGCTCCCGGGGAGACATCAAATTTCTCTTTTGGGTCTCGAGTCCCAAGACTCGAGACCCAAAAGAGTCTTGAGTCAAGACCCAGGCTCCCAGGGAGACATCAAATTTCTCTTTTGGGTCTTGAGTCCCAAGACTTAAGACCCAAAAGAGAAATTTGATGTCTCCCCGGAATCATACGAGGAAGTAAAATGTATAATAAGCAAGAAAGGAAACACGGCCACAATAAATGGATCCAGGGAGAAAGCATGGCAAAGTATTGCCGACAAATTAAATGCGCAGCACAAGTCGTCCAAAAATATATACAATTTATATACAAGTCCATGAATATATAATTCAGTTCAATTCAATTCAATTCAATTTTATTAAAGTGTCAAATCACAACAAGTTGTCTCAAGACACTTTACATGTAGAGAAGAGACCCAACATCCCACCCTGAGCAAGCAATTTTGCGACAGTGGCAACGAAAAACTCCCTCTTAATTCAACAGGAAGAAACGTCAGGCAGACCCTAGGCTCTAGGGCGGGGGCCTTCTGCCTCGACCGTGTTGGGGGAAAGAAGAGAGAGAGAAAGGGAGAGACAGAGGAGAGACAGAAAGAGATACAGTGCAAGCAGTAACAATAACAATAATAGCAAATATAATAGTGTAAGATACTAGCATATGATAGTATAATATAGTACAGCAATAGTGTGTATGCAGTATATAATGGAATAATATAAAAATGTTTAAGATAATATAATATGCGGTATAGTGTAGTGTAGTAGAAGTCCACGGTCGTGTCCAGGTCGTGCTCCATGGAGAGAGGCCCGGTCCGGTCCGCAGTCACAGTCTTGAGCCGCAGCTGGGGGTCCGTAGTAACAGTCCAAAGACTCCATGGAGAGGCCCAGGCCCGGTCCGCAGTCATAGTCTTGAGCCGCAGCTGGGGGTCCATAGTAATAGTCCATGGACCTGCGACGTGGGTGGTAGAAGAAACTCCGGGGAACGAGTCCCCGGTTGTAGAATTAGTGGCAGGCCTTACTAGAGCGTGAATCCGTACAGGGTTAATTACGATTGTACCAATGGGACACAAACCCACACAACCGAAGGGAGGACGGGAAGAGAGAGGACGAGGGGAGAGAGGATGACTATAGGGGGACTGAGTCTATACACTTCGGCTATAGGCTTTATCATAGAGAAAGGTTTTTAGTCTAGTTTTAAATATACAGAGTGTGTCTGCTTTACGGACTGAGACTGGGAGAAGGTTCCACAGCTGAGGTGCTTGAAACTTAAATGCTCTACCTCCTGTTCTAGTTTTTTGGGGGTTTACTGGAACCGTAAGCATTTTTTCATACTGTGGACGCAGTGGTGTTCTGGCTGGTTTACGGGGCTCGATGAGTTCTTTGAGATATACTGGTGCCTGTCCATTGAGAGCCTTGTATGTGAGGAGGAGAACTTTAAACTCTATTCTGTATTTAACCGGGAGCCAGTGCAAAGAGGCCAATGAAGGAGTGATATGATCTCTTCTTCTGGTTCCTGTCAGTATGCGCGCAGCGGCATTCTGGACAAGCTGCAGGCTATTTAGGGACTTACTTGGGCAGCCTGATAGTAAGGCGTTGCAATAGTCCAGCCTAGAAGTAACAAATGCGTGGACAAGTTTTTCTGCATCATTTTGGGACAGAATGTGCCTAACTTTTGCAATATTACGCAGGTGAAAAAAGGCATTTCTTGAAATTTGTTTTATGTGGGACTGAAAGGACATGTCTTGGTCAAACGTGACTCCCAGATTCTTTACAGTGGCCCTGGAGGTCAAGGTAATACCATCTAGGGTAAAATTCTCATCGATTAATTTATCTCTGAGATGCTTAGGGCCGAGTACAATAACTTCAGTTTTGTCCGAGTTGAGGAGTAGGTAATTACGGGTCATCCAACTCTTGATGTCTATAAGACATGCTTGAAGTTTAGCCAGTTGATCTGTTTCATCTGGCTTCATTGATAGATATAATTGTGTATCATCTGCATAGCAATGGAAATTTATAGAGTGTTTCCTAATTATCTCACCTAAGGGAAGCATATATAGAGTGAATAGTATTGGTCCAAGTTAGGCTTAAACATAAGGAGTGTATAGTGAATATTGGAAGTATCGCCTACTAATCTACAATGCCATAGCCTATTATATGCGCCATGCAGCCTACCAATATGTCTGAGTCTGTGCTCAGGAATGTGTCAAAAACAAAAAAATCTCTTCAAGGCTCCATGGAGTGTGTAATTGATAGAAAATAAGTATTTTTTTTTTTGGTTAACCATTCTTTTAAGTGTCTTCTGCAGGGACACTTTGATACATTTCTGAGGCCTGGGATCGAACCTGGGAATTAAGGTTTGCCAGGAAGGCTCTCTGACCATTCAGCTATGGCCACATCACCATCAGAAATTCTAAGGCAGTTCTACTCTGTAACAGTAAAGGGGTTTCAGGGGAAACCAGCAAAATGAGGAATAATATAATAAAAGACTGTCTTGCTAATAAAGCGTCATGTCTCTCATTTTTTACAATGTATTTGATATTACCTTTATATTATTTAATACATTATGCCTTTCATCCTCTACATATTGTCCAGCAACCTTTATGATAAAGGCGAAAAAAGATAGTAGACCCGTGGGAGCCAGGTTACTCAGATGCAGAGGTTTCTGTGCTGGAATTCGAACCCATGATCTTGTGGTCTGAAGTCAAGAGCTCTTCCGACTGAGCTAGGACCACCAGAATACTGGTCAGTACATCTACTCTGTTAAAAATGTCCTGTGTGGTCAAGAGCCCCCCCCCCCCCCCCCCCCCTGGGAAAAAAACTACTTTTTAATTACTGATTAAAGGGCAAGACCACTTTGGTATAGGAGGTTTGGGTTGTGTAGTTACTGTACCTTGCCATCATGATGTAACTCCAAAGGTGGGCAAGAAATCAAAAATAATTTCTCCATTGACTAGAAATTGATAATTTAAAATATGCTCCTCATTGACTTTGTATAGTGAAGAGGGTCTTTTAAACCCGTAACTAATAATTTGTGTGTATATGTATGTATGTATGTATGTAATATGTATGTATGTATGTACTGTATGTATGCACCTGATTCGGATGCTATCAATGCATTGAATGGGAGATTATCACGTTTTATCAGACCATTGAATGGGCAAAGTAGGCGACCTACTTACCTACCCGCGATTTATCAGACCATTCATTGGGTGTTATCAAGACATACTGACCTACCAACGGAGATGACTTAAATAGTTCAGTTTCGGTTTTGGTTTTGGTTGTTTTGGTTTCGGACCATGACGGAGGCGCGCAGTCTCAGGCTCGCCTGAGCCTACTCAGCGCCGTTGGAGTTATGTACCGATAGGCACAGAATCGTAAATATTGTTGTGGGGACTGCTCCGCCTCCAAAGTACACCCCTAGCTGTACTGTGATTGGCTGACTCTATTGGCTGACTCTATTCAGCACTGTGATTGGCTAGCGAGACACATGATGAAAGTAATAACCTCTAAATAGGACTATGCACTTAAAAAAAAACATGTTTTTTGTGAGCTTCCATCACTGTGATGACCACACCGCTCACTTCACACTGGGTGTGATTTTTAAAATATAAAAAAAAATCTGTAATATATTAACAAACATCTAACAACAATATGAACTAGAAAGTACTGTTCCTGAAGAAACAGTGTGGGATCGCTAAGAATGGAAAATCCCATTCGTTTCAATGGGGAAATTCAAAGTGAAATATCTCTAAAAATTTAATACAGATCAAAAATTCAAATGATAGCCGACATGTCCTAAGTAGCCCGAACGTTGTAGAGTTGGAACGGAGTTTCTAGCTAAAAGTATAAAATGTCCCCATGAATGTTTTATTTTAGCAATTAAAAGTGAAATATCTCCAAAAGTACAAATTATTTCAAAAATTAAAATGATAGCCGACATGTCCTGAGTAGGCCGAACGTTGAAGAGTTGGAACGGAGTTTGTAGCTAAAAGTATGAAGGACTAGTTACGGTAAAAAAAAAAAACGGTGGGAATTATCCTCCTATAATTTGACTAACCTCTGTGACTGTGGTGTCTTGGTGTCTTGGAGCGCTCGCTCGCGACACACACAGCTCCGTGGTGTGTGTGTGTGTGTGTGTGTGTGTGTGTGTGTGTGTGTGTGTGTGTGTGTGTGTGGGTGTGGGTGGGTGTGGGTGTGGGTGTGTGTGTGTGTGTGTGTGTGTGTGTGTGCGCGCGCGCTCGTGCTAAACTGTGTGCATTATGTGTCAAACACTGGGGGATGACATTGCCAGGTTTCGCGCCAGAAACAAGCAGCAAGGTCTGTACTTTCGCCTGCGCCCTTCACCGGGGCTTGGGTGCTCATATCCCCCTACGGGTATGGTCTAGTTGGCAATAACAGTAGTGTGATCGCTTTAGCATACCTACACGTGTTTGTTTAAGGACTATGACTCCAAAATAAAGAATGAGGTAAAACAAAAATTCTACCTTTCTACCATTTTTCTAAAAAAGATTCCTGTCCTAATTGGACTACTGATTTGATATTGTTCTGCCTTTTTTCCTTTCGTTTGCGTGTGTATGTGTTCTCATCTGTGCATTCACAATTTACACAGACATGCATGACATGCACATTGCTGCATGTATACATGCATTGCAGACATTTGACCCATTTGCAAATTAGCCTCCTATTTTGTTAGAATTCATTTTCTAAAGCTACAGTCTGAACGTTTTATGTCCGTTGTCTCACTCATCTGAATGAGATAGGTACAGTAATTGCAGTGATGTCCAAAGTACAATAAAGATGGCAGCACATCAAGTGTCAAATCCGGTGCAAATAACTTTATTGACCTCGTCAACCAGTACGTGTCCTACCAGGGAGACGACCTCCAACCACTGCAGATACGGTTAATTATACGGTTGATTATTCAATTAATTGAATAATCAAGAAGCGCATTTAAAAAATGTAAATTAAAATGTTGTATATATCAATGAATCGACATGACATTTTTTAAGTTTGTGTGTGTGTGTGTGTATATGTATATATATGTATATATATATATATATATATATATATATATATATATATATATGTATATATATGTATATATATGTATATGTATATATATGTATATGTATATATATATATATATATATATATATATATATATATATATATATATATATATATATATATATATATATATATATATATATATATATATATATATATATATAAAAATAGCTACTTTAATATGGACTTTCAACGCAATCATTGGAAATTTTAAGTAGCCTCATTTACACACATTACCTTGTCAAAGCCTTCATTTACATTTGCAGTTTCTGTTGGCTAATTAGTGTCCATTTTTAGTTGCTGTTGAATTAATGTGTGAATTAATTAATTAATTAATTAATTAATGTGTGGCTATATATATATATATATAAAATATAATATAATGTTGACATAAAAAAGTTAGAGAACCACATATAACATAAGTGTTTCAGAAAACTTAGGATTTGGAAGACATTTGTAAAGACTTGCCATGATTTTTCAAAAATAGCAGATCTACAAGCTCATAGTGCGGCACTGAGTGCCGCACTATGAGCTTGTATATCTGCCATTTCTTGCTGCTTGCTGCTTCCAGACACCTGACATCTTTCCTTTAACCAACTTGCAAATGTCAGGGACCAGTTATTTCCATAACACTGCACTACGTTTGTGTTTGTGTGTGTGAGAGAGAGAGAGAGAGAGAGAGAGAGAGAGAGAGAGAGAGAGAGAGAGAGAGAGAGAGAGAGAGAGAGAGAGAGAGAGAGAGAGAGAGAGAGAGAGAGAGAGAGAGAGAGAGAGAGAGAGAGAGAGAGAGAGAGAGAGAGAGAGAGAGAGAGAGAGAGAGAGAGAGAGAGAGAGAGAGAGAGAGAGAGAGAGAGCATGTCCGTGCTAGGCTGACTCGTGTGTGAGGATCACAGAGTATAGCTATTACTACTCGACTAGTAGTTGAATAGGCTGTTAACGAGCCAATCAGCCAGAACATTCCACAGCTGGGTAGAGACAATGCTTCTCTACAGGGCCATCAGAGGTAGGCTACTCGCTGCAGCCTAGTATCAGCGAGTGGGGGAGGGGCAAGCGTCCTCACAGCTGCTTGGACACACAGCAATGCAAACTGCGACTCTGTCTGTTAGATGTAGTATCAATTTACTATTTTTAAAAGTTTTTCGCGGGCCGCCATGGACCTTTCCGCGGGCCGCCACCTTGACAAGCCTGCTTTAGAGAATATAGTCTGTTTACAGACTTTATCTTCAACCTGTACATAAGTCAAGAAGCAAAAGACACTAGTATGGAACTCCTTGTTTACTAGGATGGGGTTCAATTCCCTGCGGTGTCTGCTGATTGCATGTTAAGTGTAGTAAGCAAAGTAATATAGCTTTTTATGTTCCAGTAATTAGTCAGTACCAGAGTATTATAGTTTTGAAAAAACAACAACATTAATGCGATTTCAAAAAGCAATTACTATTACAATTATTATTGGCTATATTTGTCATCCAACTGTTAGCTCAATGGGTTGAGACGCAGTATACATGATCCAGAGGCCATGAGTTCAAATCCCATTGATGTCTTTCCTATGATTCTTTCCTTTGCAGACTGGCTTCCAGAAGATCAACTGAAAACTACCAGGAAGGCTGTACTTGTCAGCCATCTGTTAGCTCAATGGGTTGAGACGCAGTATTCATGATCCAGAGGCCATGAGTTCAAATCCCATTGATGTCTTTCCTTTGCAGACTGGCTTCCAGAAGATCAACTGAAAACTACCAGGAAGGCTGTACTTGTCAGCCATCTGTTAACTCAATGGGTTGAGACGCAGTATACATGATCCAGAGGCCATGAGTTCAAATCCCACTGGTGTCTTTACTGTGATGCTTCCCTTTGCAGACTAACTTCTAGAAAAACAAGTTAAAACCACCAGAAAACCTGTAACTCTCAGCCAACAGCATAGCTCAACTGGTAGAGCGTCTGTCCAATAACATGACTTGACTTGACTTGAGTGGGTTCGATTCCCACTCGAGTCAAGTGTCCCCGGTAACTTGGGGCAACGGATAAATTGACTGATATCCTTAGTGATGCTTCCCTTTGCAGACTAACTTCTAGAAAAACAAGTTAAAACCACCAGGAAACCTGTAACTCTCAGCCAACAGCATAGCTCAACTGGTAGAGCGTCTGTCCAATAACATGACTTGACTTGACTTGAATGGGTTCGATTCCCACTCGAGTCAAGTGTCCCCGGTAACTTGGGGCAACGGATAAATTGACTGATATCCTTAGTGATGCTTCCCTTTGCAGACTAACTTCTAGAAAAACAAGTTAAAACCACCAGGAAACCTGTAACTCTCAGCCTACAGCATAGCTCAACTGGTAAAGCGTCTGTCCAATAACATGACTTGACTTGACTTGAGTGGGTTCGATTCCCACTTGAGTCAAGTGTCCCCGGTATCTTGGGGCAACGGATAAATTGACTGATATCCTTAGTGATGCTTCCCTTTGCAGACTAACTTCTAGAAAAACAAGTTAAAACCACCAGGAAACCTGTAACTCTCAGCCAACAGCATAGCTCGACTGGTAGAGCGTCTGTCCAATAACATGACTTGACTTGACTTGAGTGGGTTCGATTCCCACTCGAGTCAAGTGTCCCCGGTAACTTGGGGCAACGGATAAATTGACTGATATCCTTAGTGATGCTTCCCTTTGCAGACTAACTTCTAGAAAAACAAGTTAAAACCACCAGGAAACCTGTAACTCTCAGCCTACAGCATAGCTCAACTGGTAGAGCGTCTGTCCAATAACATGACTTGACTTGACTTGAGTGGGTTCGATTCCCACTTGAGTCAAGTGTCCCCGGTATCTTGGGGCAACGGATAAATTGACTGATATCCTTAGTGATGCTTCCCTTTGCAGACTAACTTCTAGAAAACAAGTTAAAACCACCAGGAAACCTGTAACTCTCAGCCAACAGCATAGCTCGACTGGTAGAGCGTCTGTCCAATAACATGACTTGACTTGACTTGAGTGGGTTCGATTCCCACTCGAGTCAAGTGTCCCAGGTAACTTGGGGCAACAGATAAATTGACTGATATCCGTAGAATAACTTGTAGGAGTGTGCTGGTTCAAATCCAGTACAACAGTTACAGGTTTCCTGGTGGTTTTAACTTGTTTTTCTAGAAGTTAGTCTGCAAAGGGAAGCATCACTAAGGATATCAGTCAATTTATCCGTTGCCTCAAGTTACCGGGGACACTTGACTCGAGTGGGAATCGAACCCACTCAAGTCAAGTCAAGTCAAGTCATGTTATTGGACAGACGCTCTACCAGTTGAGCTAAGCTGTTGGCTGAGAGTTACAGGTTTCCTGGTGGTTTTAACTTGTTTTTCTAGAAGTTAGTCTGCAAAGGAAAGCATCACAGTAAAGACACCAGTGGGATTTGAACTCATGGCCTCTGGATCATGAATACTGCGTCTCAACCCATTGAGCTAACAGATGGCTGACAAGTACAGCCTTCCTGGTAGTTTTCAGTTGATCTTCTGGAAGCCAGTCTGCAAAGGAAAGAATCATAGGAAAGACATCAATGGGATTTGAACTCATGGCCTCTGGATCATGTATACTGCGTCTCAACCCATTGAGCTAACAGTTGGATGACAAATATAGCCTTCCTGGTAGTTTTCAGTTGATCTTCTGGAAGCCAGTCTGCAAAGGAAAGAATCATAGGAAAGACATCAATGGGATTTGAACTCATGGCCTCTGGATCATGAATACTGCGTCTCAACCCATTGAGCTAACAGATGGCTGACAAGTAAATCCGAAATAATCACTAAGTGTGGAGGCCAAAATCGTCCCCCCAAAAACCTGTTAGGAGTACGTTTCAGGCAATTTAGAGTTGATTGGTAGTACTTTGTAGTGACTTTTTTGGTCCCTAACACCACAAATGGTTTACATACTCTTTACGAATGTCTTACGCATCATTTGCTTAACATGAATGATAATTCTAGTAATTGTTTGGTGTCTGCATTCATGAAAGCCAGGTAGTTTGCAACAGGTAAGGAGAAAGTCCACATTAACAGACAGTCATAAATGATGAACTGTCTTCACTTTACTGTAGGGCACATAATAACATGTACAAAGGATTTATAGATATTTTAGGAATGTTTTACAAAGCATGTTAAACATGAACAAACACATTAACAGACAGTTGTAAATGATGAACTGTCTTCACTTTACTATAGGGCACATAATAACATGTACTAAGGATTTATAGATACTTTAGGAATGTTTAACAAAGCATATGTTAAACATGAACAAGCTACCAATAGCTTGTATATATTATGTAACATCAGTTACAAATGATTATTTAATAATCATTTACAGATGTATTATACATGGCTTATTCATGAATAGTTACTAATACCTTTATAGATGATTTGTAACCGTAGTTATAAAGGTTTTAGTAATCATTTACGAATGTCAATAAACAGGTTGTTAATGATTTGTTAATAGTCTACAAACTGCTTATAAACGTTTATAAATGCTTTAGAATGGGTCGTTACAAATGATTTAATAATCTTTCACAGATGTATATAAATGGCTTATTCATGAATAGTTCACTACTTACTAATATTTACAAATGATTTGTAACTGTAGTTATAAAGGTTTTAGTAATCATTTACGAATGTCAACAAACAGGTTGTTAATGATTTGTTAATAGTCTACAAACTACTTATAAACGTTTATAAATGCTTTATAACAGGTCATTATTGTAAAGTGCTACCAAAGTCCAACGCTCGATGAATGTTAGGGACCAAAAAAAAAGTCACTACCAATCAACTTTAAATTGCCTGAAACGTACTCCTAACAGGTTTTTGGGGGAACATTTTTTTTTTTCGTTTCGGTAGTGTCACTACCGAAACGGAAAAAAAATGACTAAGTCCAGAGCTCGATGAATGTTAGGGACCAAAAAAAAAGTCACTACCAATCAACTTTAAATTGCCTGAAACGTACTCCTAACAGGTTTTTGGGGGAACATTTTTTTTTTCGTTTCGGTAGTGTCACTACCGAAACGGAAAAAAAATTACTAAGTCCAGAGCTCGATGAATGTTAGGGACCAAAAAAAAAGTCACTACGGGTAAATACAACATTATGAACATAAAGATAAAATAAACCACATAAGGGGAAATGCAACACTATGAACAAAGAATTAAACAAACCATGTAAGGGTAAATACAACACAATGAACATAAAGAATAAAACATAAAACCATAAAGGGTAAATACAACACTATGAACATAAATAAAACAGACAATATAAAATGGTAAATACAACACTATGAGTAGGGCACTGCAGGGAATTGAACCCAATTGAACAAAAGACGCTTCCTTACACTGTTACATCTTTTCAAAATATCCATTCCTATGCAAGGCCCAGTAGCAAACAAAAAAGCACACAACCCCGCAAGCTATTCCGCCCTACGTACACACAACACTCACTCACACGATCAGGTGGCAATAAGGTGAGTTTGCAATGAGCCAATATTCACAACGCCTCTTTGCAAACAACAGAATTCCACGATCCACCTCCCTTAAAGGAGCATACATCCCATCTTAATGCCCACTCTGTGCTACAGCGACACAAACACAAAGACAGACACACGTAGGCACCAGCGAACGCAAAGCCCCGCGCAACGGCTGGGGTCTCGGGGGGCGTAGTCCCCCGAGACTCTAGTAAATGGACAAAGTGGTTAAAATGTTTATGATGCTACCTTAACTACTCTAGCTGGGAACCCCCTGAAATCCCCCCAAGGACCCCTGGGGGTCCCCGGACCCCACTTTGAGACAGGCTAAGAGCTTGTAGCTGCGTTAGCATTTGGAACCGTATCCATCACACTAAGAGCTGGTGTGTGGACTTCACGTCTGATAAACCATTACAATACCAGTGGTCTTCAAACTTTTACGTTTCAAGGACCACCATAACGGGTCCATTTGTTTCTATTTGTACACTAAAGAGTTACAGACCTGTAATGGTCCATTTGGTCATCAACAATTATAATGATAATGAAGGATCCCAACCCTACACAATGAACATAAAGAATAAAACAAACCATGTAAGGGTAAATACAACAGTATGAACATAAAGATAAAATAAACCACATAAGGGGAAATACAACACTATGAACAAAAAATTAAACAAACCATGTAAGGGTAAATACAACACAATGAACATAAAGAATAAAACATAAAACCATAAAGGGTAAATACAACACTATGAACATAAATAAAACAGACAATATAAAATGGTAAATACAACACTATGAGTAGGGCACTGCAGGGAATTGAACCCCATCCCGGTAAACCAGGAGAACCACACCAGAGCCTTTGTTTTTATGTTGTTATTTACAAATCACATGGTAACATTCACTCATTTACATTTCAACAGTAAAGTCACTTCACAATTTTCAATGTAGATATTCATCTATACTCTTTGACCAGAGTGACTCACAATAAACAAGGTAAACAACATACATAGAAAACAGAGACAGTGTAGTGTCTCAGTAAACTAGGATCACAGGTAAACCAAGAACCTAGCATCAGTCTACACGGTATAATAAATTAATCTGTACATAGAAACTATAGGATGCCGGGTCAACAAATGAACCCAGCATCTGAGGTATTTTTTACTTTACTGGAGTATTTCCAATGTTCAGTACTTTTACTCCACCACACCTCAGAGGCAAATATTGTACTTTTACTCCACTACAATTATTTGAAACCTTTAGTTACTTTGTAGATTTTGATTATTACTACAAAACATACAAACATTAACCCTATTTAAACTTTGGCCATTTGAAAATAGCAGATCTACAAGCTCAAAATGCATCTAAGTGCTACAGGATGAGGTGGAGTCTGAAGATGAGTCTCTTCACATTACAACAATTATGAGCTACGCTGTTGGTCACAGAATTCCTGAAGCAGCACAGCTGTACAGTTACAGATAATGAGCCTATTGAGATCAGATACGGTAATGTTTAGTGATATAGCGCCTTTATAAAAAAAAAGAAGAAAGCAATAAATAAAGAAATAAATACAATAAAAAAAACATCACATTCAAATACAGTAAATGGAAGTTAAAACAAAACATACATTACAACTGAAATATTTTTTGTGCAAATATTACATAATTTCCAATGATATTATCCATCAAAGACTAATGCTAATGTAATTTTGACAAGCCTATGAAGTCATGACGACCAAGAAGAAAACAGGAAAACAATAACCCAAAATACATGTCAATAATTAACATTACAACAATAAAAAAGGAGAAAAACTAAAACAAAATACAGATAAGATACAATAAACTAACAGATATTCAAATTAATATTTGCACAAAAAAAAAAACTTTAGTTTATCCACTTAACAAGGCTGCCATGTTAAAGGACAAGTCCGGACTAGAATAACAGCCTTTTTTCCTACTTTTATTGATCCCAAATGACTGGCCATGGAAAATTCATTAACAGGCCATAAATAGGTAGCCATGTTTTCACTCCACACAAACTTTAAGGAAAACTCCTTAGACAGAGACTAAGAAAATATATTTGCATTTTATTTGTTCATGCTCATAAAGAGCTCCAAGTGCTAAAAGTGAAAAGTGCAGCAGCAAACGTTTGGGTCAAAGGACCATCGTCAGTGCCTCGCCTACTGACCGCCGTGAATAATGAAGCTTTACCCGCAAATGACAACACATAAATCCACATCACATACAGCGCCTATGGTCATATGTGATGTGGACTGACGTGATGAAGACTTACATGCAAATGAATTATAAGAGAAGTGAAATGATAAGATGAGACGCAAATCAAATTACGCAAAATTATACAAGACATAAATCCACATCACATACTACACTACACTACACTACACCAGACATACACTATGGTTATATGTGATGTGGACTGACGTAATGAAGCTTTAACCGCAAATGATTAGATCTGATGATATAGCACTGACGATGGTCCTATGACCTATATGTGTGTTGCTGCACTTTTCACTTTGAGCACTTGGATCACTTTATGATCATGAAAAAATAAAACAAAAATTGATTTTCTTAATCTCCGTCTATAAATCTTCCTCTTTTTCCTTTTAGTTTCCTACAATTTTTAAAATAAAACATTTACAGAAATAAAAAGTTCTTATATTTCAAAAGAACCTCATAGATTTAAGGCAACAAATGGACCCTGGTCCGCTGTTTCCCAAGTTATGGGTCTGGACTCAATTGTGGACACATTTTCTTGAGTCATGAGATATCCGTTGGTTCTGCACGGAGCAGATACGACATATTGGAATATTGTTGCTGTCCCAAAAACATAAAAAGTGAAAATAGCCGATCTACAAGATCAATGTCACGAAAATAATCAAAAACATTCAAAAGAATGTATTTTAAGAAAATGCTAAATAAGAAATTCCATAAAGAAAAGAAAATAGAGTGAAAATCTCCAAGAGTGAAGATCTACAAGCTCACAAGCGCAAACAAATTTCATAAAGTAAATAATAAAAAAAGCAATTCCATAAAGTAGGGGAAAAATATTAGCAAACATTTATTTATTTTCTTCATTAAATATTCCTCTTTCAACTAAAACTTACATTTAGTTGAAATTTAAACCAGTGATTCTCCACCCAAGTCATTGTCAAAAACAAAGATCTAATATAAAAAAGTGATACCAATTAAATAAGTTGGTTCCAATGGATTGATTGGTCATTAAAGCATGCTCTGAAAAGGCCCACCCATCTGTCCACTTCCAGAATAAGGTTGAGAAGCACTGATTTACACATTTCAAAGATCTACAACATCAAAACATAACCCTATTGATTAACGCTCTGTACATGAGCAAAATGTAGTTAAGTTTCACAATTAAGATTGTTTTTTAAAGGGTTTAAAGGGTTATTTTATTCAACACTTCTTAAAGCTCTGTGGATTTTTTGTTTTACTTTTTTTTTAAAATGACAACCTGATAATGCATTTAATCATCGGGTAAACAATACATCATATTTTTATCAAAAAAACAAAGCCAAAATATCCACAGAACTTACAAGTGTGAAATACAATCTTGACTCTTCCAAACAAAAACATTTAGAAATTTGTAATAATTTAATCATTTACAGACCATAAATGTGAAGCCATGTTAACATCTTTATACAAAAGGAAAACCGGTTGAAGAAAAGACTCACTCCACAAAAACCTTAAGAAAAACACCTTAGACAGAGACTAAAAAAATATATTAGTGTTTTATTCGTTCATGCTCATAAAGAGCTCCAAGTGCTAAAAGTGAAAAGTGCAGCAGCAAACGTTTGGGTCAAAGGACCATCGTCAGTCCCTCGCCTATTGACCGGCATGAATAATGAAGCTTTACCCACAAATGACAACACATAAATCCACATCACATACTACACTACACTGCACTACGGTCATTATGTGATGTGGACTGACGTGATGAAGCTTTAACGGCAAATGATTACATCTGATGATATAGCCTGACGATGGTCCTACGACCTAAATGTGTGTTGCTGCACTTTTCACTTTGAGCACTTGGAGCACTTGAACATAGAAAAAATAAAATAAAAATATATGTTCTTAGTCTCTGTCTAAGGAGTTTTCCTTAAGGTTTTTATGGAGTGAGTCTTTATTTCTGCCAGTTTTCATTTGTTTTTGAGATCAGTCAGTAAATATTCCTCTTTCCTTTTAGTATCCTACATTTGTTTTACATGAATAAAATAAAATATTTAGAGTAGTAAAACATTCTTATGTTTCAAAAGAACCCGATACATTTAAAAACAAAAATCAAAGAAATTCCATTTAAAATATTAAAATAAGAGTAATGAAAATAGCAGATCTACAAGCTCGGCTTGTAGATCTGCTATTCTCACTAGGTCCCAGGGAGACATCACATTTCTCTTTTGGGTCTCGAGCTAAAACGCTGAAATGTTTACATTCCAGTGTGTTTTTGCCATGGCTTGTTTATTGATAATTTCAGATCCAGATTCAAACAGTGACTATTTTTCCTGGGGTCAAATAGTAAAATTAATATGAATTAAAAGCACATATAAGAAGCAAGCAAAATAGAACATGTGCTATTTCGTGAAACAACAAATCTAAGCAATAAATTAGAAACAAAAAAAAAAAAGAGGTTGTGAAAATAGATTTACATACTCGTTGTGAGCTTGCAAATCTATTATCTTCACTAGTTTGGGTCCTGAGCTAAAAGGTTTGGGAACCTCTGCAGTGGCACAATGCCTGGTAGCTGTTAAATATAGAGCTTACACATTTTGAATGACATCAGTTATGACTGTAATGTTTAGAATGCAATCACACAGTTATGACTAATGTTTATTTTATTTTCCGGGAGTAATACAGTCTACAGTGACTTAACTGCCTCTTACACAGTGTCACAGTGGCTGCTAGCTGATGCCTATGAGTTCAATTCAAAGTTTACAATTTTAAATGGTGCATTTATCTATAGTACCTTTAACCAAAGCACTTTGTAATGTGCATTACATTCACCAACATACTTACCAGGGGGAGAAATAGAGAGATGAGAGGGATAGAGAGACAGAGAGAGAGATAGAGAGACTTGTATAATTTACATCATTTGTGTACGATTGACATAAATTATACGAGGCGCATATGACGCAATGGCAGCAGCATTCTTTGCTTCATGTTCTCTGCATCAGTCTCAGTCCAGCATCAGTCCATTTTCTTCATTATTCTCCTGCCAAATGACGAGCATTGTACGCAACCAACGTGAAACGAAGTCCACATCACATACTGGTCATATGTATCGTTTATATTATTATTATTATTATTATTATGATGTGATGTGGATTGACGTGATGAAGCTTTACTCGCAAATGACGGCACAAATAACGAGTAACTATACGTGATGCACATGCCGACATCCGTCAAACACCTTCACATCACATACTGGTCATATGTGATGTGGATTGGCGTGATTAAGCTTTAACGCAAATGACGCAACGCAAAATCAATTGTGCCAATATTTGTCAGCAATACAGCAACAGCATGAGTGACATTAGTACACAACATACAACACTATGAATGACATTAGTAAACATACAACACTATGAATAACATTAATACACAACATACAACTGGTTATTCCTGTTGCTTGTGTTGTATCATACAGCACAAGCAACAGGAATAACCAAAGTCATTAACCCTTTAAGACCTGAAGCCGATTCTACATGTCTCCTAAATCCCAACAGTTTTCTGAAAAACATAAGTTTCTATATCAGTGGTTATCAAACTTGTTCATGTCAAGGACCCCAAAAATGATATGTATTTGGCCGCGGACACCCATCAAAATATTTTGTTCCACGGACCCCCCCAGAAGCAAAGATTTGAGTTAAAAAATATTTGCTTTAAAAATATATATATTCAAAGATTTGCACACATTTTCACGAATTTTCAAAAATAACAGATCTACAAGCTCATAGCGCGGCACTCAGTGCTGCGCTATGAGCTTGTATATCTGCTATTTTTGAATAGCCAAAGTGTAAAATAAAGCTTTTTAGCTCAAATCTAAAAATGACACAGTTCCAGGTCTTAATAGGTTAAATGCATATGATATGAATGATGGCCCTACATCTCTCCCTGTTCTGACCTACTGTAAAGAACGGCGTGTACCTCGCCTAAAAGAAAAAATTGCCGACCGATGTGAATGACGAGCTATCCGCAAATGTCGTGAAATAATCACAATATCACATAAATCCACATCACATAAGACCAGTAATGTGATGTTATTATTATTATTATTATTATTATTATTATTATTATTATTATGTGATGTGGATTGACGTGATGAAGCTTTACTCGTAAATAGCCTGAAACGGTACAACGGCAATTAAATTACGCGAAACGACACACAACGTAAACGACGACATGCATCACATACCTCCACATATGTTCATATGTGACGTGGACTAACGTGATGATGTTTTACCCGCATATGTTGTGAAATGACACAACACAACACATACATCACATCAATGCACATCACATACGGCCCCCCTGTACGGTCATATGTGATGTGGGCTGACGTGATGAAGACTTACCTGCATATGACGGAAGCGACGTGAAATCAAATGTAATTTTTACCCGCATGTGTTGTGAAATGACAACACATACATCACATCAATCCACATCACATACTACACTACACTACACTACACCATGGACTTATGTGATGTGGGCTGACGTGATGAAGACTTACCTGCACGGATGTGACGTGAAATCCTGAGACGCGACGCAAATCAAATTACTTAACGCAAAATGCTACGAGACATAAATCACACAAACGCTGGCCGTGACCCAATAATAAAAAACACTGGTCCAGTCCCTTCTTACTTATTCTTCAAGAATGACGGGCATTGAACGCAAACGACGCAAACCGCTGGCCTGCCACCCGTTAAATGACGCAACGCAAGCGGCGCTACGCGAACAACGCTGATAGTGCAAATTTTACGGTTAAAGCTAAAAAAAATGTTTAGTTGATACTATGACAGGGCAAAAAAAGCTATATTTTGAACTTTATCAAAAATAGATAAAGCACAAATAGGTTTAACTATGCAAGTTTGCTATGTGACCAAGAGCCACATATACTATACCCTGTCACTATATTATACAACCTAGTATACATACACTGTACCCCGTCACTATATTATACAGCTTAGCGTAGGCCTACACTGTACCCTGTCATTACATAAACAGCCTGGTATACGTATACTGTCAGTTCTACAAATGGAACCAAATGGACCAGTGACGGGTCCATTTGTACACACAAAAACCACAAGACACACGGAAACAAAAAGGTTATAACTTTATTCAAGCAAATAATGAAGAGAAAAGAGGGGAAGTTAAAGTATGGAGGTCAGGCAGAAACCGTGTATGTCCAAAATTGTTACTTTTTAAAATGGACACAAAATAACCTGTGTTCCAATGGATCCAATGTAATTATCATGATCTTTGCGTTGTGAGCTTGTAGATCGGCTGTTTGTACTGCTTTAGTGTGTGACTGTCACACGGTATGACCAAGTAAAGAAATGTATTTAAGACTCATACATACATATATATACACATACATACATACATACATACATACATACATACATACATACATACATACATACATACATACATACATACATACATACATACATACATACATACATACATACATACATACATACATACATACATACATACATACATACATACATACATACATACATACATACATACATACATACATACATACATACATACACATATACACATACACATACACATACACATATACATATATATATATATAGATACAAGGTTTCTGCCCGACAACCAATGATAGACCGTGTCACTACTATCACTTACCTTGAACAGCAGCCACGACTCAAACAGCAAATGAAATTAAAAAACACTAAGAAAGAAGCAAATGACACATCGCACATCATTTGCCTTCTCTTTTAGTTTGCACAGACCTACAGCATAGATGACTGTAAACACGGTGTTAATGGGGCTACATGCTACCATAATGATACCAGACATAAATCACATAGCTCCACATCACATACATTTGTACACACAAACCACTAGTGAAGAACTAGTGCAATAGACAGGCAAGAAGAAATAAATGTGTTTGTGAAAAGAAAGATAGACAAAAACAAAAAATCGATCAAATAACTCAGACACAAAAGTAAATAAAAACAAATAATTTTGTTATTGCTTTATTAAAGCAAAGAATAGAGAAAAAGAGGAGAAGTTACGACCACATATGGTCGTATGGGATGTGGACCGATGTGATCAAAGCTTTGGGCGCAAATGACGTGAAACAATAAATAAAATCACATAAATCCACATCACAGAAAGGCACATGGTCCTATGTGATGTGGACCGACGTGATGAAGCTTTACCCACAAATGACGCGATGCAAATGACGTGAAACGATAGACGACGCAAATGACCTCATACATGGTATGGTAGCATGTAGCCCCCTTAACAAGCAGCAGCTGCAATCAAAAGGTTCCTACCTTCCTGCCATCTTCACTTACGGACGTCTTCTTCTTGTCATCTTCGTGTTCTGTAAAGACACAAAAAAGAAAACAAAAACGTTGAGTTGAGCAGGCCTTACAGGGTGACATTTTGGAAGCCAAGAAGATGGTCTGTAGAGCCATAAGCTGGTCACTGACAGGGCTGTGCCACCATTATGGCATTTTACTTGAGTAATTGTCACAAATAATTGCGATTAAGGATTTAATTGTATTGTACATGAACATTGAATATGTTTGAAAATAAATCAACATTTTTGTAACCAGAAGAGTGGGCACCCGGGAAAAGTGGGCACTTCAACGTGTAATTGGCCATTTCTATTCCTCAAAGTAAGTAATTAAGTAACTTAAAGGAGTAGTTCACCCACAAAATGACTTATTTTCTATCAATTGCACACGCCATGAAGCCTTGAATTCATGGATTTGTTTTTGTCGCATTCCTATGCCAATAATTAGATTCCCGTCTCCTAGCGGCTAATGTATCCGGTACCGGAAATACACCCGGTCATCAAATTATTGGCTTAGTAATGAGACAAACTAAAACAAAATCATGAATTCAAGGCTTCATGGGGTGTGCAATTTATAGAAAATAAGTAATTTTTGGGGTGAACTACTCCTTTAAGTACATGATTTGAAGATGCTTGACTGGCCTACAGCCACTGTGGGCATAAAACAATACATTTTAGGTCTGATAATGATGTACTCACCCGTACATGTTCACATCATGTATACTTTACATTACTTAAAAAGGGATAGTTCACACAAAAACGTCCTTCTTTTCTATCGATTAGTCACCCCATGGAGCCTTGAATTATGGACCGGTAGGCAGCGCTTCCGGTAGGAGACACAAAGGAGACTCTTTGTGTCTCCTACCGGAACCGCTGCCGGTCATCAAATTATTGGTTTAGGAATCAGACAAAAACAAAAACATATTTATTCAAGTCTCCATGGGGTGACTAAGCCATAGGAAAAAGTGTTTTAAACTATCCGTTTAAGACAGGGGTCATCAATGTTTTCAGGCCAAGGACCCCCTAGCTGAGAGAGAGATGAAGCAGGGATCCCCTCTATATTGTATAAAATTGTGTTTGAGATAAACTTTTGCTGCTCTTTTTTCCCTCTACACCTATAACTCTTTGCTAAAAATAGCCGATCTACAAGCTCACTATGCCTTGCAGCGCGAGGCGTTGTGAGCTTGTAGATCTGCTATTTTTGGCTTAAGTTCTCCTCAGCAAAAGGATGCTAGGGTTCAAGTGGTTAATGTAAAAAAGATTTGGTGGACCCCCTGTAGTAACTCTTTGTCCGGAATTCAAAAATAAATTACATTTGTATTCATAATGTTCCAATGCTCAACGACTAACACAGTTAAATCTTTGATCGCAATCATTTATGTGACAATGAATCGTCAACTTCCATTTTGTAATGGTGACACAGCCCTGGTTTATAATGGCCAGCAGTGGTGGAAAAAATACTGATTTGTTTTTACTTAAGTAAAAGTATCACTACTGCCATGTAGAAATACTCTGTTACAAGTAAAAGTCCGGAATTCAAAATTCACTTGAGTAAAAGTACAAAGGTACTGGTATCAAAATGTACTTAAAGTACCAAAAATAAAAAGTACTCATTAAGTAGAATATCCCCTTTCACAAGTTTTCAAAATATATTAAAATCTTTTGAAAATAGCAGATCTACAAGCTCACAATGCGTCGCATCGCAACGCATTGTGAGCTTGTAGATCGGCTATTTTCAAATGGCCGAAATGTATGTAGGGCTGAAGTGGTTAATACATTTTTTTGTAATTATAATCAAAATCTACAAAGTAACTAAAGTTTTCAAATAAATGTAGTGAAGTAAAAAGTACAATTTTTGGATCCGAGATGTAGTGGGAGTAAAAGTTAAAGTATTGAAATTTGGAAATACTCAAGTAAAGTACAAATCCCTTGAAATTGTACTTTATACAGTACTCAAGTAAATGCACCTAGTTATTTTCCACCACTGCTGGCCTGGTGTGAACCAGGTACGTACCGTGTGGGGTCTCCCGCCGCTCGGTTGAAGATAGCTGGTATTAATAGAGCCGCGTAGGTTGTATGGCACCACGTCCCGAGCACCGTACGCCTTGTATCTCCAACGGAGAACGTTCGTTGGCACCGTTATACGTTTCAGCTCTCAGGGCTCGTTGCTGTGTGTAAGTTCCATCTTCCTGCCCCTTGTCCTGAGTTACAGACACTCTATTACCAGCTATCTCCTGATGACTCCATCCATCCAGGACCTTCACTGAAGAACTCATACAGCGAGTCAAACGCTGAGTCATAGCTAGAAGCCATGACTCAGCGTTTTTAACTAACTGTATGAAGTAGATTTAGTCCACTCTGCAGAAGGTCACCACATGATTAACCTGCAAGACACAGATATACACCAATATTACATTTAATATATTGTAGAATATTAAGATTGTAAAAAAAAGAAGAACCAAACAAAAGACATTATATACTCCTTAAAGGTAAGGGTAATTTTTGGTATTTTTAGTTTTTTTGTTTGTTAAAAGGTTAAAGTATTATATTCTGATAGTAATCATTGCTACAGAGCGTTTGTTTGGTCACAGGGGTCTCTCCAGCTCTTTAATAAACAGTACATGTTCAGGTAGGTGACAACATTTAAGCCAATCAGGAGAGGGCACTGAAAATGCATGTTCTGTTTAATAAAGAGCTGGAGAGACATGAAGACTCCTTTTACTGAACAAACACTCTATAGCAATGAGTACTATCACAATATAGAGCTATTTAACACTTATTTTAACCAATGTAAATCACTTACCCTACCTTTAAGTTTTTTAGGCTAGTGTTCGAAACTGTCGGGCAGAAATCTCTCGTCCTACTAGATCTATACTACAGCGTCGCATAAAGCATCAACAGTAGAAGATCTACAAGCTTGAAACGTGGCTTAAAGCGACACGTTTTGAGCTTGTAGATCTGCTACTTTTGCCATTTTTGAATCCTGAAAAGGTTTTGGACATAATGAGGTTTCATCCCGATGGAGACAATATTATAGTTTCATCTTAGCCTTGGATCAAGACTCCTCATTATTGTTATCGATTTTGATATCGATATTCATTTTAGATTAATCTAAAGAGTAAATAGAGTTTTGAATCTCCGGTTACAATGTAGCACTGTTATCTCTCCTAATAGGCTTTTACATTTGTTTTGTTCTAGATATTTTATGAAAAGTATGACATGTGAAAGGTGCTGTACAAATAAGGTTTTATTATTATGATCTAGCCCTGGTCCAAAGCGTCAGTGAGTTCTCTCTAACGCTCTGCCAGGAGCTCTGCTCTGCTTATAGACAAGGAATTCCACTGCCCTGCGAGGGCTCCAACTGTAGTACAAATAAACAAAACCCCTTCACTACTCTCCAAAACAGAGGTTGTTTTATGTTGTTTAAAGTCGATTCTCGGAGGTGGGAAGCCTCTCAGCACCCCACCTTCTCTGTAAAATACACTTTTTGGCCAGAAAAGAAAATATTTCACCGGAAGAAAAGGATGTTTTTGGTTGCTCCACTGCGCCCTCTACAGATCTGGTCAATGGATTTTTTCTATTGACCAGATTTTGCCTTCAGGTGAAATATTTTCTTTTCTGGTCAAAAAGTGTATTATACAGAGAAGGTGAGGTGCTGAGAGGCTTCCCACCTCCGAGAATAGACGTTTAGCAACACAAAACAGTCTTTGTTTTGGTGAGTAGCGAAGTGGTTTTGTTTATTTGTACTACAGTTGAAGCCCTCGTAGCCCTGGTCCAGAGCGTTAGTGAGTTCTCTCTAACGCTCTGCCAGGCGCTGGGCTCTGCGCTTGTACAAGGTAGTGAAAATAAACAAAACCATTTCGCTACACACCTAAACAAAGGTTGTTTTGTGTTGTTGAAAGTCTGTTCTCGGAGGTGGGAAGCCTCTCAGCACCGCACCTTCTCTGTATAATACACTTTTTGGCCAGAAAAGAAAGTATATCACCGGAAGAAAAAAAAGTTTTTGGTTGCTCCACTGCGCCCTCTACAGATCTGGTCAATGGATTTTTTCTATTGACCAGATTTTGCCTTCCGGTGAAATATTTTCTTTTCTGGCCAAAAAGTGTATTTTACAGAGAAGGTGGGGTGCTGAGATGCTTCCCACCTCCGAGAATAGACTTTCAACAACACAAAACAGTCTTTGTTTTGGTGAGTAGTGAAGTGGTTTTGTTTCTTTTTTACTACAGTTGGAGCCCTCGCAGGGAAGTGGAATTCCTCGTCTATAAGCAGAGCCGAGCGGCTGGCAGAGCGTTAGAGAGAACTCAACTCACTAACGCTCTGGACCAGGGCTAATCCTATGATCTATTACATTCTTGAACACTCCAAAAAAATAGTGTGTGTAGTTAGTTCCATGTTAAAGTCTCAAACATCTTGATAAATGTATATTACTCTATATAAGTGTTTATCCCAAAGCTACAGATGTTATCCCACCATACGGACCCTTTGTGTTCAGTAATATTCCGTATTATTCAATTAATACATGTTGCAATCTGGTCTGTCAGAATATCACTGTATATATTAGCCCCATTTAGAACCTCTCCCTCCGCTATGTAGCTCCGAGGTGAGGTCCTACGTGGCCCTGTGCCGTTTGAGCAGGACATTTTCGAATATTTTCCACTTTACATGTTTCTTACCCCTTTCTGCACATCTTATCCAAAAAGTAAAGGTTTTCTGAAATGCTCTCAGATGTTTTAACTTCTAGCGCACAATAAAATCTGTCCAACGAGTTGGAAAAAAAAAACGTTTAAATAGCTTCTCTCCTCGGCCGGTTCCATAATATTATGCATTAGGAAGGTGCAATTCAACTTTTCACCAGATGGGGAATCAGCAATGTAGCCTATGCGGGAGCAACTTCCGGGTATGTCTTAAAAACATTTAGGAGAGAAGCTATTTAAACACTTTTTTCAACTCGTTGTATAGATTTTATTGCGCGCTAGAAATTAAAACATCTGAGAGCATTTTAGAAAACCTTTACTTTTGGATACGATGTGCAGAAAGGGGTAAAAAAAAAACAACAACATGTAAAGTGGACACTATTCGAAAATGTCCTGCTCAAACGGCACCCACAAACGTGGAACCTCATGTCGGAGCTATACAGCGGAGGGAGAGGTTCCGATTGGAGCTATGTATGTACATATCATTCAATGGGTGTAAGTGGCGCTGATGCAGCAGGTAAACGCCGGTATTACACCCCATGTAATCCAGGAAATACAATGACGTTCATCCACAGACGGGATTAAAACACTTCTTTATTAAACTATACTGAACATCAAGAGAACACCAACACCCCGTATGTACGGATAACATCTGTGGCTTTAAGATAATCACTTTATATTTACAATGTATACAGACATGTAGACGCACGAGCCTTAAAACACAGAACACCACACTGTTTGTGAAAGTGGCGCTGTTGCAGGTGACCGCAGGTATTACACTCCAAGTGAATGAGGAAATAGAACGGCGTTCAAACACACGCGTGATTAAAACACGTCTTTATTCAACGTTAAGTAATATTACGGAACAAAGCTGACCCATATGGACGGGTAACATACGTGGCTTTGGGCTTAAACGCTTTATGTGTTGGATTGGGTTCATTTATGGGGATTTACGAGCCGTTTAAAACTACCAACTAACATCAGCTCAGTCACCATAAATAAAATCCCTGCACAGTCTTGATCCAAGGCCTAAATAGATTATAAACCCAAATGAATGTAATGCATGTATGGCGGGGTTAGATCAACAAACCCCCACACAGTGAGTGTGGTTTAAGGTTTAAACTTTGGGTGACAATTTAGTTGTGATCATTTGGAACAAATGTTTGTTTGATGCAGTAGCCTTGGATCAAGACTTATAATAGATGTATTTTATCAATGTTGACTTATTTGCATATCTATGAGGTAAAAGTCAGACTCGACATAAAATTACTAGTTTGATGCATTTTCTCCCTCGGTTGTAAAACACAATATTTGATATTTATGTCCAGTTTGCTGTCATAATAATTCACAGTCCTAGAACAACTCGAATGCTTAAATAATAATGGTGTTAGATATCGGTGGATAAAAACGTGTCATGTTGATATAAATCAAATATCATTTTACCTTCTTCAGAGCAGAGCAGCGTGGCGTGCAAACAAAACTGCAACTTGGAACCAGCCGTGATGCGCCTCGTCCAATTTAAACCCGTATTCACATCCGGTCTAGAGCCCCGCCTACTGGATCCGGTGTGTTGAACGCGTACATGGAGGCATTATTTCCGTTTCCGTTTTCCAACCGGATCTTCACCCTTCAGAGTGAATTGATCGCCAGACTGCTTTCAAGTCATCAAAACTAAATCATCTACTCCTGTGTGGAGGATGCAGTGGTGTAAAGTAACTTAGTACATTTACTGAAGTACTGTACTTAAGTACAATTTTGAGGTGTTTGTGCTTTACTTGAGTATTTCCAATTTCCAATACTTACGTCTACTCCACTACATCTCAGAGGCAAATATTGTACTTTTACTCCACTACAATTATTTGAAAACATTAGTTACTAGTTACTTTGTACATTTTTATTATTATTACAAAACATACATTAAGCACTTCAGCCCTATGAAAACAGCTGATCTACAAGCTCACAACCAGTAGCAAAGCAATGTGTTGTGAGCTTGTAGATCTGCTATTTTCAAAGCATTTTTATACATTTTGGAAACTTGTGAAATGGGACATTCTGCAAAATGAGTAGCCTACTTAATTACTTTCAGTACTTAAGTATATTTTAATACGAATACTTTTGTACTGGTAAATGTTGAATTCCGGACTTACAGATTATTTCTACATTGCAGTATTGATACTTAATAAGTAAAAAATGTGAGTACATTTTCCACCACTGCTGGTATGGAGTCAAAAAAACAAACACGAAAGTGAAAGTGGAAAGTAGGAGAGTGGTGGAAGAAGTAGCTTATATTCAAACTTTTATATTAACTTAAATTATTATGAACAAATGCTAAACTTGTTATAGTAAAAGTAGTGATAATATAAACATAGCTACTCTGTTACAAGTAAAGTCCATCTATTCTCAATTTACATGAGTAAAAATAATAATAAAACATGTTGGACATTCAGCTGATATGTGATTCTTCTTGTAGTTTAAATTGTGCATATTTAATGAGACAATTTACATATTTGAATAAATTGTCTATTTAAAACGACACATCAATATGAACTTGTTTTATCTATAGCTTTTGTTTCTCAAAGTGGGGTCCGAGGACCCCCAGGGGTCCTTGGGGAGGTCTCAGGGGGTCCCCAGCAAAATTATTTAATACAGCATCAGCATCACAATCATTTTAACCACTTTATCCATATTAAATATCAGATATACAAGCTCACAGCACCACTGATATTTTAGAAATGTTTTGAAAAATCTCAAAAATGTGTGGGAAACGTTTAATAATGTTTAACTTCTTAACATAAATCTTCTTGTCTGGGGGTCCCTGGGGTCCCTGGCACAACATCATTTCAGATGGGGGTCCGTGGCCAAATGCATACATTCATTTGGGGGTCCTTGACATGAAAAAGTGTGAGAACCACTGGTTTATAGCAGCCATAGTCAGACACATGTAGTGTCTGATGATGAACAGCAGTTTTGCCAAGTGCTGCTGGAAAAGGAAACCAGCATCTTATCTCCATTAAGATGGTCAAGGTAGGAAGAAAAAGTACATTTAGATTCACATGTATGAAATATTACCCAAACTATTCTCTGACAGTGGTGGAAGAAGTACTCAGATATTTTACTTAAAAGTAGCAATACCGCAATATAAAAATACTCTTACAAGTAAAAGGCCTGTGTTCAAAATGTTACTTGAGTAAAAGTACAAAAGTGTTGGCATCAAAATGTACATAAAGTACCAAAAGTAAAACTACTAAAATGTTTGAAAATAGCCTAGGTATAAAATAGGGCTGATGTGGTTAATGTGTTTTATAATGGAATATATTTATATCTGCAAAGTAACTAGTAACTAAAGTTTTCAAATAATTGTAGTGGAGTAAAAGTAAATATATTAGTAGTAATAATAAATAAAGAAAAACATCACATGGATGCAACTGGGACGTATCATCAGTGTTGTCATCGGATGTTTCGGGTCTCGCAAGATATAACATACACCCTCGCCCAGGTGACCCAGCCAGGGTTGATCAAGCCCCGACTTACGTCCCAGTAGCTACCCACGGTCAGTCCTATAAGGCAAGACAGGGCAGTCCGCTTCTCCGGAAGTACTCTGCCGGGACTCGGGGAGGCTCTGGCACGTGGAGGGACTAGGCTCTGTGGGTTGTCTCTTGGCCGGGCTCCTCCTTCGTCTCACCAGGTCCAGGACCTGAGCGCTGCGCCAGATCACGCCAGATCAGGTGCACCGCCCCGATCCAAACATTTCCTTCTGGCGTGATGGTTTCTTGGGTCGATACCACTAGATTGGGCCGTCTAATGGTATTAGCTCCACTTGCGGTTAGCTGGAATGGCCCTCCTAAAGGCCTCACCGTGGGTTTGTTGGGCTTCTTCCTCACGGAAGACACAGCCTGGGGCGCTAACCCATACTGCTCCCGGGATAAAATAATAGTAAAAGTTAAATATTTGCCTCTGAGATGTAGTGGAGTAGAAGTAAAAGTACTGAAAATGGGAAATACTCCAGCAAAGTAAAAAATCCTCAAAAGTGTACTTAAGTACAGTACTTGAGTAAATGTACTTAGTTACTTTACACCACTACCCAAACTATTATCTGATGCCGATGATGATGATGATGATGATGATGATGATGATGATGATGATGATGATGATATCTTGGACATTTAGACCAGTGTCTCTCAAAATAAATTCATGTCAAGGACCCCCACAATAAAATGTATTGGCCACGGACCCCCATCTGACATGTTTTAATGCCAGGGACCCCCATCTGAAATGATTTAATGCCAGGGACCCCCATCTGAAATGTTTTAATGCCAGGGACCCCCCATACAATTTGTGTTGTTAAAATGTTAAAGAATATATATATATTGCAATTTCTTTCCAATTTCTTCTGAGATTCTTTTTGTAAATAGCAGATCTACAAGCTCACAACATGTTGCATCATGTATATGTAGCAGAGTGGCTCACAGCCCGGTGAGATAAAAGTCTGATATCTATAAGAAATAATAAAGTCTGCACATTAAAAAAAAAGAAGCTCCCAGTCAAGGCTTTTTAAAGCCATGACTGGGAGCTTCTTTTACATTTTTCAGTGTGCAGACTTTATTATTTCTTATATATATCCACTGTTGGTCCTGCACCTGCCGTACAGTGGATGTGCCAGTTTTATTGTTTCTATAAAACTCTGATATAGGCTCTATGCACAGCAGCCATATTGTGAAGACATTCACAGGTGTTGCCAATGATACTAATGAAGGCTCTGTTCCATTCTGCTCAAACAGAGGTCAGGGTGTTGATATTGTGCATGTTGGCTCACTGGAAACACTCTGCTACACTACAAATCCACCGTGCACTAACATAAATGGCCTACTGCACCAAGTGGCTCTAAGATGTGGGTCCAGGGACCCTCATGGTTCCTTAAGGGGTTTCCAAATGGCCCCTTACGAGTGTGTAACGGGTCAATTTGGTTCCATTTGTACACTCTCAGAGTTATGGGGGTCGTGGAAATTGAAAAATCTGAGAACCACTGTGCTACACTAAATGGAACAGAGCCTTAGTATCTTTGGTAACACCTGTGAATGTATTCACAATATGGCTGCTGTCCATAGAGCCTATTCCACCCAGAGTATAGAAACTACTCTTTAGTCTAGCGGTTGAGATGTTGGCTTCCAACGTGGGTAGTCTGGGAGGGTTAGCGTCGGAGCTTGGACAGCAGGGGCGCGGCCACTGCGTTGTGATTCAAATCAACAGCCAATGAAGAAAAGGGGGCGGGATCCACATGCAGTGGGTGATGCATCTAAATAGGATCGACGGGAAGCAATTTCCCCTTGAGAAATTTCGGCCGCCATTGTTGTGTACTGCTGTTTGCCTCTCGTCGGACTTTTTAGACGAGTTGCACAGCTCTCAGACCGGTAAGAGGCGTGTCCGCTCAGATTCAGAGCGTGACGTACATGCCGCCCACAAATACCAGGGCTGTGGCCCAGAAGTTCCTCGCCAGAGCTGGCGAAAACTTCTGGGAACTCAGATTACAACGTGGGAGACCGAGGTTCAAATCCCAGCCATAACATATTTAGGATAAAAGTAGTCAAGTTGATCTTGATGCTGAAATAACTCATTTAGATGGGGACCCCCTGGAACCCCCTCAAGGACCCCTGGGGGTCCGCGGACACCACTTTGAGAACCATGATTTAGACCAGCGGTTCCCAAACTTATTTAGCTGTGCACCCCTTATTACATCCTGACCTAGATGACGCACCCCCCCGGGGCGTCATCTATGCAAACCAATTAGGTTGGTTTGCCTAGATGGCAGGTCACGCACCCCCTGGTGGGCGCTCGCGCACCACAGTTTGGGAACCCCTGATTTAGACAATAACAGTAGTGTGATCGCTTTAGCGATCCCACAACTATAGTGTTAACATAAGATTATATTATAAGTGACAATGACATATCACACGAGTCATTGTGAAGCAATTATGATTCATGGTCACACTCTATTTCAGTAATATAATTAAATTGATTATATCTTATTGTATTTATTTCATTGTATTTGAATGCAGGGTCATTAAAATGAGTCCATATACAAACACATGTGTTGAATTAACTGTGGAAAAACTTGAAGAAGGCACTGGATTAAGTAAGCTTGGCTGTTAGCCTGGTCCCTGCCAGGCTAACAGCCAAGCTTACTTAATCCCTGGTCCCTGCCAGGCTAACTTCACAGCAACATTTCCATGGTAACTAAGGTAGGATTGCGTAAATTTTCTTTCATGAAATCGAGTCATGGATAAAGTTATCCAGGGTGCTCTGGCTAAATTAATCTAGCAAGATAATTCAGCTTTCATGAAACCGATTCATCGCTAATTCTGGCTAAATGAAGACAGGATAGGTATTAAATCCAGGCCTAACCCCTAATTCTGCTTTCGTGAAATAGGCCCCCGGTGCTAGACAAACAGCAGATCAACTCTATGAACAGTGAGTCCTATAGATTTAATCACATGAACCCTAGCATCCCTATTCTGGCCTGGGCAGGTCATTAGAGGTAAACATTTGGTAACAATACTGTAGGCAAACATTCGGTAGAAATAGATCTACAAATTCATGTCGCCATGGCTATTTCTGGCAGAGATTTGGTACAGAAGGAAATATGAGGGGGGGAGGGATACAAACCCTTGGGGACACCAGTCAACAAAGTATAGGGTTTAAGTGGTTTAATTTCACTATTATTTCACTAGCTAGAAGTTAACCCAATGAGAGAATGTATAAGAATTACTATTAGATCATAGGTTTCAATCTCTGCACTGTTTCCCCACCTATATCTAATCTAACAACAAAAATCTTCTCTTATGGGGGTCCCTAGCATAAGCAACTCTTTATGAATGGGGGCCTGCGGCCCAATACGTATCAATTTGGAGGTTGTTGACATGAAAACCACTGATGTAGGGAGTGAGAGGGAGTGTCCATGATGGCCAGGAGTTTGGTCCTCATACAGAACCAGCTTTCTTAATTAGCCTGTTCAGCCTCCTGGTATCACCTTCCTTGATGCTGATGCTTGATGCTCAGAAACACACTTACAAAAGTTCCATCATTGCCTGTCGAATATCTTGTGTACTATGCAGCAAAATATCTCCCTGGTAAACATCACGGTCTGGCTTGTGTGTTGGTTCATTAAGCTCTGTGTTCCATTCAGGTAAGAAGACATCATTGTTGAGTTCACACACATTGTGCAGGATACAACAAGCTGTAACAATATCAGGCATGAGTTCAACATCTACATCATTGCGCTTGAGCAGACATCTCCAACGACCTTTGAGACGGCAGAAGGCGTTTTCAACCACCACACAAGCTGAGCTTAAACGCTTGTTGAAGTTGCACTGTTCCTGGTTCAGGTTGTGATGATTGGTGAAGCCTTTCATCAGCCACTTCTTCAATGGATAGGCAGAGTCTCCGATGAGGTGTACAGGAATTTCTACTCCATTCACCATCGAAGATGTCTGTGGAGACAATGGCAACATTGCTTGCTTGAGTAGGGTTACTCTGGAGAGTGGCCTTGCTTTACCAGAAAGCGTAATTTTCAGACTTTATGCTGTCAGATAGTTTTCAGGTAAAAGGCTGTCACAGGAGTTAGACTACCTGTAGGGTTATATAAATGCAATTACAAATAAATGGCAAACCTCTCGGGGGAACAGATAACCATCTTGGTCTTCAGCCATTCTATACAAGGGGGAGTTGGCCAACACTCGAGCATCATGTGTGCGGTCAGGACAGCTTATAGGCCAGCTTATACATATATCTGTGAAGCTAAGAAAAATGAAAATTGTAGTAATTTAAAATAAAAAAATATATATAAAGCGCATTTCAGACTAGGATATAAAGAATAAATGCAGCTAAAATTAATAACACATCTCCAATTTGGCAAAATAACCACTCACACATTTTTACAATCGTGCCCGTTACAACTTACCAGAACTTGTGATCCACCACAGCCTGCAGCACAATGTGGTCATCCTTGGGACCGATGATAGGAATGTGGGTTGTATCAATGGCACCAGCACACATAGGATAACCACGGTCAGAAAACCCACTAAGTGTCTCCTGAAGACGCTCTCCTTTCGGTAGGCACATGAAACGTTCAGCCAGGTTGGTCTTCAAAGCTGTGGTCACCTGGCATAGGATGCACAGTAAAATCCTCAGTGTTAATTTATCCACTGACAATAACCTGATATCTGCAGCCAGGTATCAGCTTCTTAAATTTAAAAGGACCACTTAACCCACTTCACCCATTTTTATCTTCATATAATTGGTCCTCACTAATGCTCATTATAATATCATTCCATTTTTGTCTACTCAAAGAAACAAAGTTACAACAATGTCAAATATTGCCATTATGCAAGTTTAAAGAGTAAAATTATATAGTGGGTTAATAAATATTTTCGGTCCCCCCCAAAAGTACAAGTTCCGGATTGCAGCTTTATTAACAGTATTTGCCACTGGTTCTCAAAGTGAGGACCGGGGACCCCCAGGGGGTCCCCAGCAAAAGTAGTTAATATAGCATCACAATCATTTTAACCACTTTTCCTGTTTTTTTCCTATGTTGGCTATTAAAAAATAGCAGATGTACAAGCTCACGGCACGTCACTTCGTACCACGCTGTGACATCTGCTATTTTTGAAAATCTGAAAAATATCAAATGTTGTGAAAGTTTTTAATAATTTTGCTTTTTTTAAGCATAAATCTTCTCTTTTGGGGCTCCCTGGTACAAAAATATGTTGAGATGGGGGGTCCCCGGTCCTCGGCCAAATACATGTCAATTTGGGGGTCCTTGACATGAAAAAGTTTGAGAACCAGTGGTATATGCCATACTATACGAGTATACAGATTGTGTGGTTTTCAAAGTTACCTGGCGCACTAACTTGCACACTGTCGATGTTCCCACCCCGAACAGAGAGCTGATGCGCCGGTACTCACTCGGCGTGGCGTACCACCACACCACTATAGCCAACCTCCGTCGGGGCTCGATGGGCTTCCTCCAGTGGGTGGTCTTCTTCTGGAGGCTCCCCTCAACGAGCTGGAGCACGTACTCGAACGTGCTGCGCGACATTCTGAAGTGCTCCCTCCACTGTTCCCCGTCGAAGTTGTTGAGAACGCCGGACCAGAACTTCTGTCCGTGTGGCCTCTCCACCTTCCATTGGTTTCTCTCCAGGCTTCTCGGCCGGAGGAGACAATACACCACCTTCAGTGTTGCCAGGTTTTGCAAGAGACACAAGCAAACGGGTCTATGAAAACAAGCCCAAAAGAAGCGACTAGGCAACATGAGCCCTACTACAAACCAATTCTTCTGCCTACACATAGGTCATGTCCTAGTGTGAGCGAATACGAGAAGGGAATCAACGTCACGTGATTCCCTTGTTTGAACCGGCAAAAACTCGGATGTGTGTCTCAAAGAATATGCAGCGGCTATTTGAAAATAGCCGATCTACAAGCTCACAACGCGTCGCATAGATCTGCTATTTTCAAAAAATCTTGAAGAAAATGTGGAATAATTTTTAAACATTTTAACACCACAAATCTTGTAGTATATGGGTCCAGGGTCCCTGACATAAAATATTTTCAGATGGGGGTCTGCAGACAAATGCATGCCACATGAAAAACCCAAAATAAGCAACAACACTTAAGAAACAAGCAAAAAAAAAAACAACAACAATATTTAGAAGCAACTTTACAGAAAAACAAGCCCAAAGTCGCTTATAATAAGCGGACATGGCAACACTGTTCTCGGCTGTTGGTATTGATTGATTGATTGATTGATTGATGTACTTTATTTAGTAAGAAATGAGAAACAGTACAATACAAGGTCTACTGCATTGGATAACTCGTAAAGCACTAAGCTTGTTTAAAATGAGTTCCCACACACACAAATCATGATGACATATAAGAGACAGACAGATATACACGACTATACAGAACGTCATACAATCAGTTTACAGGTTACTGGTATGAGACATAAGAAATATGTACAAAAGAAAAGATAAGGGGGGGGGGGGGGTTAGGTTAACACTTTGACATGGGCCAGTTTGGAATTGCAGCCTCCTGAAGGTGTTTCTTTAGGGCCGTTTTGAAAGTGAGTAGGGTTTTACACTCCTTTACTCCTTTTGGTAGGGCATTCCACATTTTTGTTGTATAGCATGAGAAAGAGTTCATTCCCTTTGTTGTGCCAAATCTGGGTTGAATACCAGAGGCAGCTCCACGGATCATGTTCAACTTGAACATGACCCGTGGAGCTGCCTCTGGTATTGTGATAGTGGACTTCATTTACGTTTTTGAAGTATTTTGACAGGTACAGGGGGATCCCAATGAATAAAAAAATATATATATATACACTTTCGTTATTTACCAAAACAAAGACGGTTTTATAGAGTTGAAAGCCTACTCTACTAGTAGGACACTTTGCCCCCCACCTCACGTCTAAAATACACTTTTTGGCCAGAAAAGAAAACATTTCAGAAGGAAAAATCTGGTCAATAGAAAAATTCCATTAACCAGATCTGTAGAGGGCGCAGTGGAGTAGCCAAAAACATGTTTTCCTTCCAGTGAAATATTTTCTTTTCTGGCCAAAAAGTGTGTTTTAGACGTGAGGTGGGGGGCTCAGAGTGTTTCCACAAAGTAGAGTAGACTTTCAACTCCATAAAATCGTCTTTGTTTTGGTGAGAAGCGAAAGCGTATGTTTTATTTCTACTACAGACGAGAGACTGCGCAGCCTGCGCTGCCGCGGGTATGAGGGGGGAGGATAGAAAGTCCCATAGCGTTAAGGAGAACTCTTGTCTCCTTCTAATGGTCCATGGACCAGAGCTAGGCTGGAGGAGACAATACACCACCTTCCTCCGCATGTGACGCCTCCATCTGCGGCTCCTGTCCGACTCGTACTTCTCTCTGGAGGTCTTCAGGTCCTCCTCCAAACTCCTCCTGATGTCTCTCAGGCGTTGTTTTGAATCAAATAAATGTCGAAAATGTACTTCAGCCGAAATGATGTTGTGCAGCGCTAACATAATGAACCCAGGGCCATTTCTTCTAGTCTCAACAGATGAGAGACTGTGCTCTACTGGCGAAGCCATGTTGCCCGGATCTGTGTTCCGTGAGCAACAATAACGGGGAAACGATAGGTCTTCCGGTGGACGATCTCTTCAGAATAAGAGTACCCTCTAGAGTAAAATCACACCCAGTCCGAAGTGAGCGGTGCTATTTATGAGTTATTAATTTCATCATGTGTCTCGCTAGCCAATCACAGCACGCCCTGCAAAGCTTAGCCAATGGGCGTGTTTTACACAGCATGGCGTCATAGCGAAAGACACATTTTATATGGCCGTTTCTCAATACCCGAACTTGGGAAGCACGGACTTGCGTCCTTGGAAGTTCAGACTTGCAAGTTCGCCTCGGGAGTATAAACTTGCGAGGTCGCGAGGACGGGAGTACGGTAGTTGGAACGCACCGTTCTCGGTGACGTCACCATCTCAGCTCGTCCACAGTGTGGATATGCTCAGAGCAGATCTGCAAGCTAACAACGCATCGCTGAGCGACGCGGTGTTAGCTTGTAGATCTGTTTTTTGTACAACAGAACATAACGTAGCCTACATTTTACAATATAATGATATTATATGAACATAAGATATATTAACGTATATATATATATATATATATATATATATATATATATATATATATATATATATATATATATATATATATATATATATATATATATATATATATAAATATAAATGTTAAAACATCGTTTTTGTTAATTTAATGTATTTAGCCTACTCTCAGAAACAAACGTATAGAAATATGTCATTTGGTATGTATTTATTATGATACTGACCGATTGTGTTTGTGTAACAAATAAATGACTTACAGACCCACCAGGGTATAACAGGATAGGTGGGCACAAAGGGCATCTGGGCACCTCGATGTAAAATTGTCTATTTTGTCCCAAATGTTAATAAATTAAATATTTGAAAAATGTTCTAAGGTAAAGTAGCCTATATGATTATAACATGCTTAAACATTCGACAACCAAGGTCTAATATTTCTACAATTGCTACAAAACCTGTATATCCAGTCATTTGAGAGCATAAATAAGAAGTTGAAGGATAACGTCTGATAGTTTAACTCCAATCGGGGGTTAAGCGGGCGGGGGGGTCGCGCAACAACGGCTGATAAGTCTATTGAGAATTACCGAGCCATTTCCCCAGGACGATTTTGCCCCTGCACTTTGAGCAGACAGGGCACACAGGGGCAGGCAGGGTGTTACAAGCGTCGGGTGCCGGAAAAGCATCTCTCAGATGTTTTACATTTTATCGTCCAAGTCATTTTCAACGACGGGTTGAATCAAGCGTTTAAATCGCTTTTTTAGTCAGCCTGTGGCCAGTCAACCCCCGTCCGCATGCGCTGTACTGCTCCAGTAAGATTGCACTGGGAAAACATGGCACAGGCTGACTAAATAAGCGATTTAAACGCTTGTTTCAACGCGTCGGTAACATTTTCTTGGCCGCTAAAATGTAAAACATCTGGACTACCTTTACTGTTTGGATACGATGTGCAGGAAAATGTAATAATCATGCATAGTGACCAATTTTCGCCCGTGTCGTCACTTGCCTGCACGCGACGCTGTGGAACCTCATTTCGGCGCAGCCCTCCGCTGCAGAGGTTTCAAATGGTTACACTTATTACTATTAGACTTAATTAAGTCTGATGATGATGTACCGTGCATGTTCACATCATGTATACTGTACTTTAAATAAAACCATATTTGAAATATTTCATGTTTTAACATTTTGGACAAAATAGCCAGTTTTACATCGAGGTGCCCAGATGTCCATAGTGCCCACCTATCCTGTATCCGTTGGCATACCTCATACCTGCTGGAGTCAGGAGGCGATTGCGGGTGAGAAGCCTGGGTTGGCAAGGGTCTGGGAGCACTGGACCAAATAATTACCCGTGTGGAATAAAGTTGATCAGAACGGGAGGCTGGCGAGCGAGGCGACGTGATGTTGTAATATGGCACTTCTCTGGCTTTTAAAAAAAAAAAAAAATGTTTCCCCCTAGGTATCACTTGTGTATTGAGTGAGTGGTATATTATAGAATATAAAACTAAACAGAATAAACATATATAACCGAATAAACATATATACACACACACACACACACACACATAACATTTAGCCTAAGGCTATTAACACATTTGAAAATATAGTGCCGTCATTGTGGATTATATTAGTTAAAAGTAAATAGCCTAAGTAGGCTACACTATAATTAATAATAGGTCTGCACATCAAAAGAAGTTAAAACTTACATTCACACATACAAAAGTCAAAGTGGCCTAGTCAGACAAAATCGCACACAAATAAGAGTGGACCTCAAATTTTATTTCCAAAATATAAATAACCAGAGTGAAATTGATGGAATGACAAAATAAAAAATACATGAATGATGTACAGGCGTACGACATGAATCAAGCTTGATAAATATTAATAAACACCAGTGGTGGAAAGTAACTAAGTATATTTACTGTATAACAGTATAAAGTACCGTATAACTGTATAGTTAGTAGGCTACCTTTGAGGTAGTTTTACTTTACTGGTATATTTCCAATTTTCAGTAGCCTACTCTTACTCCACTATGCCTCAGAGGCAAATATTGTACTTTTACTCCACTACAGTTATTTGAAAACTTTAATTACTAGTTACTTTGTAGATTCAGATTATTATTACAAAACATACATTAACCACTTGAGCCATATCTACATTTGAACCATTAGAAAATAGCCGATCTACAAGCTCACTTGTAGGACTTGTAGGTCTGCTATTTTCAAAAGATTTCTATACATTTTATACATTAGAAAACTTGTGAAATGGGACATTCTGCATAAGGATTACTTTCAACTTTTGGTATTTAAGTGCATTTTTATACCAACTTTTGTACTTTTACTCAAGTACATTTTTAATTCCGGACTTCTGCTTGTAACAGAGTATTTCTACATTGCAGTATTGTTACTTTTACTCAAGTAAAAAATGTGAGTACTTTTTCCACAACTGATAAACACATGAATATTTCTCTGGATGAAGTCCTCTTGCTTGGTGAAAAGTCTCGTTGACAGCTCAGCGCAGAATGAACTCCCTGGACGCATACCTTCAATTGAAGTAAAATAACGTTAATACTACTCGCATAAACACATATCAAACATTAGTCAGAGGCAGTTCTATCTCCCCAATATTGGCTGAGACTATAGAAGTCCAATAAATATATCCACAACTAATTAGATCTCATTTGAACCACTACAAAGAAGACCCAGCTGAACCAGCGGACACTTTCAAAAGGACTGGCCGCAAATGAGGCTTCATAGGCGGGGTACAGTGGTCTGACGGGCCGGTCATCTGCTGCCGGGTTAACAGCGGCTAGCCGGCTACACAAACGTCCGAAAGTTCGGTGCACAAATCAGCCACAGATTTGAAGTTAATTAACAACATTCAAGCCTAAAATAAATCTTAAAATTACATTCTGTGGCAAAACAAAAAAATAATTCGGACATTTCTTACCGCGGTCCGTGTCCGCCATATTGGTCCTGTTTTTCAAGCGCTCCGGTCCGGTGCGGTGTTGCATTCTGGGCAATCTGCTGTGAAAAGTCATCTGCGAGTCTAGTCTGAAGCATGCTCGGTAAAGGGGGCGGATCAAGTTCCCATCCGGGTATTTTGTCTGTACTTAGGCAAATGCGAACTTAGAATTGGAACAGTACTTTGGCAGCGACTGATGACGTATCACGAGTTCGTGAGGACGGGAGTACAGACAAGTTCGGGTATTGAGAAACGGCCATAGACATTTTCACGACGGAAAGAAAAACTTTTACCACGGATGGGTCCTAAACCCACTTATAGGAGCAGTTGCACCGCTCAAAAAGAAGCTCTTGAAAACCATTGAAAAACGGTTAATTTCCACATAAAACTATGCATTACGCATTTAAACGAAGCTATACAACACAAATGATGTTGCCCGGCTTGTTTACAACAACCTTCCGTCGTGCGCCGTGAATGCCAATTTCCCTGTAACATATACACCTCACTCGTACATTATTATGTCATATCCTGTAGAGGCAAAGATTGAGGGCCAGAGCTGCCATATTTAAAAACATAAACAAAGGAATAATGAAATAATAAAGAAATTAATGTAGAAATAAAGGCGCAGGTTAATTTGAAAATAAATAAATATGCACAGAAATAGATAAATAAATAAATGCATTGATTGATTGATTGATTGATTGACATTTTTATTAGGCAAAAGAATGTAAAACAACACAGTTACATTTATAATGCTTTTGTCTAAAAGGTCCGGCCAAAAAAGTCCTTGCGGGCTTGTTTCCGTTGGGGTCCTTGAATTTATTTCATAGACATATATAGTAGCAACCAAACAGTTCAAAAATCAACATAAGAATACAGAGGAAAAAAGATATACCATTATGTACAAAAAAGGCATGAGAAAATAAAAAATATACAAAAAAAACATTAGAAAATAAAATAAAAAGTATGTACTCTATGTGTGTGACAAATTACTTAATTTTGCATTTATTTATTTCCAAATGTATTTATTCCCCTGTTTATTTATTTATCTATTTCCTCACCTTTTTCTTCTTTTGGGTGTTTGTGCGTCTTTTTTTCTTTTTTCCTGTTTTTATGTGCTGGGTTGGGGAGGGGGGACATTGATTGTGTCACATCACATGGATTTTGATGTAAACAGTCTGACAACGTAAAAAAGATGAAAAAAGCTTAATAAGCTGGTGATGTCCTTGTCAATATCCTGGTCAGTAGGCCTACATGTAGCCAGCATAAGAGATGTGTAACTAAAAAGTATTATGGTCATTAGCATTCCAGGGACATTGAAAAAGGAGCGCTCGTTTTCACCCACCCCCCAGGCAATTCTGTAGAACCAACACTAGAGGGCAATGCAAGCCACACCAGACTAGAACGTCTATGCAACGTGCATAGACATGCATAGACATGAACGTGCACGCGCGTGCGCACACACGCTCATGCTTTCAATTTGGTTTATTGAAATGACTTAAGATAATTAGTGTGGTTGCCCAACAGGGCAACCAGACTATAGTACTCTATACTCTTTATTTCTTTATTTATTTATAGATAAACTTTTTTTCAGACGCATCTCCTCCCACAGTTTTTATCCCCTAATGTTGTGCCATATATCAAAATGACCGTCTAAATCGGGAATCGTGCGCTTGTATAGGGCTAAGAGATTGTTTGAATAGTTTAATTGATATTGATTTATTAGTGCATTAAATTTGCCCCATCCGCTTTAATGGAAAAGTGACAAAACTCAAATTCAAGTATTTTTTTCTCAGAAACCGTAAGAGCTAGAGTTATCAGATTTGGAGGGATAATTCATGATATTGTCCGAAATTATTGAAAAAAATATCACACCATTCGGCCTCATGGTGGCGCTATAACAGCCCCCTTTACGTTTTGGCCTGTAACTCTTGAACCGTAGGTCCGAAAATCAAAATTTCTTTTCACCTGGATTCCTTGGGTCACTACGCATCTCCCCATATAGGCCACGCCCATTTGCGTCAGGATAGATTTTTTGATATTGATTTATTTGTGCATTAAATGTCCCCATCCACTTTAATGGGAATTGCAAAAACTCCCATTCAAGTATTTTTTTCTCGGACACCGTAAGGGCTACAGTTACAAGATTTGGAGGGGAGGTTAATAGTTTTTTGAAAAATTATTATGAAAATAATCACACCAGTCGGCCACATGGTGGCGCTATAACAGCCCCCTTTACCTTTTGGCCTATAACTCTTGAACCGTAGGTCGTAAAATCAAAATTTCTTTTTCCCTGGATTCCTTGGGTCACGACGCATCTTCCCATATAGGCCACGCCCATTTGCGTCAGGATAGATTTTCCGCCATTTTGAATTTTCTTCAAAACACACTTTTTGCTCCTTTTCCTTCAATTTTTTTCCAAATCTCACACAAATCGGTACACGTGATCTATGGACCCATGCGATAAACCTATCCAAGCGGAATTTTGATAGTCCGTACCGTCCGTCCGTAAATGGCTTCCAAAGTTAGCGGGAGGGGCCCGTTTTACCAAAAATGCCAGAAATCACGAACGAAACGTCCGGTCAATCCCAAATTCGAATCACATGTCGAGGGTGGTTTACTCAACAAATTCCCAAAAGCATTTCCACTTTGACCCATAGGGGGCGCCACAAATGCGCAAAATGTAACCGTTTGATGCAAAAACATTATTTCGGGGTGGATCGATCCTTTCAAAATGAAACGCAAGCGATCTCATGAGAGACGTGACAATGTCATTGGCGCAGCCTCCGACGTTATTCCTCCCGGCCTATTCCTCGAGTCCCGGCGGCCGCGACCCGCGACCGGCGTCGGCGCAACCACACTCTGCAATTTCCCCGGAATTGCGACGCGTCTAGTTTTATTGTGTTCTGGCTTTTAACATTTGTTTTAGTTTATCCACGACACACACACGCGTACACGTGGATAGTAATCCATGAAAAGATCTATTCTCACTCTATCGGTTTACAACTCGGACGGCGCTGATTTGAGGCCCGTCGGCACGGGCACTCGCGCCTGGAGAGGCGCTCGGGCGCGCCCCCTCGGCCTCAAGCTCTGCTAAGTCGGCGCGCCTCCGTCATGGACAATAACTATTATCTCGTGTGCGTGTGAACGTGTGTTCAGCGTTCCCCTAGCATAGCTTCCTGGTTGCTATGTGGGGGGGAACAACAGAAGCCAGGTCCACCTCGCATCAAAGCCCCGCCTCACGCCTCATCCTCACCTCCTCGCATCAAAGCCCCGCCTCGCGCCTCCTTGTCCTCGCAAGGAGGAGCGCCTCGCGTGAAAAACCCTGTCTCGAAAATCCCTGCATCCAGCTAGCCTATAGGGCAGTGAAAGGAACAGCTCCTTCTTACCTCCAGACTATGGTCAAGGCTTACACCCCTGCCCGACCACTTCGGTCTGCCGCCTCGGGACGACTGATTGCCTCGTCACTCAGGGGTCCTTCTGGACGATCTACCCGGTCACAGTTTTTTTTCTGTTCTGGCCCCACAGTGGTGGAATGAACTGCAGAGTCACCGCCCATCTTTCGCCACAGGCTGAAAACCCACCTCTTCAGGAAACACTACCCTTCCTCTTTGCCTTGCCTACTTGTTGTCAATTAGTTGTACGAGCTCTTGTCTTATTGGATCTTGTTTATTCGATACACTTGTAACCTGGTGTCGAGCAAGGGATCTACTTTTAACAATGATGTATGACTACGCCACCTTGATGATGTTTGTATCAAGGAAATTATAATAAATGAATACCTCTAGATCAGGTTCCCCAATATGCACAAGTTCTTTAATGAGACTGAGACATGAATTCCCCCAAACATATGGAAGTTTATTTAAGTTTAGCACAGAACATTTCAGTTTCAGTACATGTGTTTAATAAAGGACTCTTTAAAATATCAAACTCAGCGTAATACAATCCAATCATAAAACCACAAGATACTATAATATATAACAAATATTGCCCTCCCAAGTAACCAACACAAATAATTACTCACAACAAAAGGACAAGGGGGCTACATCCGGGTTCAAAGGGGGCAGGCAGGCAACGGTCAACCATATGCAGGGGAAACTAAGCCAAGCTAACCTTCACCCAGACTGATGACTAAAAAGACTAAACACGCACACAGTAAACTTAAACACACGGCAAGCAGAAAGACCCTTTGCTTTGATTGGCTAGCGAGACGCATGATGAAATAATAACCTATAAATATCACCACGCACTTCAAAAAAATCCTTCTTTTTTTTAAGTGATCTTCCACCACTGTTGTTTCTAAATAACAACTAAATAACACCGCTCACTTCACACTGGGTGTGATTTTTTTCTGTTTTCAAACTGTTTTTATGATGTTTTGCATATATTGTATATCTGTCTGTCATTAGATGTCTATGAATTGAGTAGAAAGGACCCCAAGGGAAACAAGCCATAGGCTTTCTTGGGTTTTAAATCCTTTTAGCTGACCTTGTATTGAACTGTACTTTCCTGTGCTTTTTTTTGCAAACTGCTAATGAAGTATAAAATTATTCATTTTGCTTCACATGATAACCTATTTCGTTCACCACACAGCTTGCCAACACGGACGGTGCAACGTGTGGATGAGTCTACCAAATAAATCACAAGGGGCGACTGTATGTTAGTGTGTATGTTAGTGGCACGTTAACCTACAGTCACCCCTTGTGATAAAAGAGAAGCTGTCTGGTAATCAGAAGATCGCTGGTTCACCTCTGTGTTGAAGTATGTCTCTGAGCAAGACACTTAACTGCTACCCCTTGAGTGAGTGCTCATTGTAACCATCTGAGTAGCCATCAGCTGGGTGAAGCTGAAACTGAATTCCCCTCATATGTCATAAGGTAGGCCTATAAAGAAAACACGACTGGGATGAAGGTGTCTTGGTCACATGATGTATGACAATGAAGGTTGGACGCTGAAGGGGAGGAAAGGGAGAAGGCCTTAGTGGTCCAGGATGCAGAGGTTGCCAGACACAATTTTATTTTCCAGCATGGAGCCAGGAGGAATATTGATTTGGGCCCCTTGGTTGGCAATGATGATTACTGTTCCCTTCAGTGAAACATGTTTGCCGAAGGTGATGTCTCCAGACACTGTAAGGTGGTCTAGCTCCAGCATGTCAGGGATGCTCTGAAACCTCCTCAGGTACTCCTGCACCTTTTTAAAGGAGTCTCCCAGTTTGATGTGGGGTGTGGTGGGGATCTCTCTGTTGCTGTTCATGATGAGAGAGCCTGCCTCCAGGCTGTACAGGTTGGACATGACCAATAGCAGGTCAGAGGTGGTTTTGACGGGCAGGAAGCGGCCGCGTGGCACATTGATGCCCATGGCGTTGTTGAAGCACTTGATGGCCGCACCCACGGCGGTCTCAAGCTGGATCACGTTCTGACCACTGTACAGCATCTTGGGGTTAACTATGATCTCCATGTCTATGGCATTCTGTTCCTGCAGCCTCTTGATGGCATTTAGAGAGATCCACAAATTGTTGGTGTTGAAGATTTTAAACTTGGTGATGGACTTGAACTCATCAATGTGAGCCTCTGGAACCTGGGAAATTTCCAACAGCCGCAGTTTACCTTCATACTGGACCAGGGTTCCACCTTTAATGTCAGCTTTAGTTCTGTTTGTCACTTCCATGATGAAATCGCAGCGATTGCCATTGGACTGGCTGACCAGGTGGTGCAGGATGTGGAGGTCCACGGAGGCTCCCAGGTTGTCGATGTTGGACACAAAGATGTATTCCTTTCCCAGGGCTATGAGTTGGTCCAGCAGGCCAGAGTTGTACAAACTGGCGAAGACATCTCCGTGGCCAGGCGGGTACCACACATCTGTGTCCTGATCGGTCATGCCCATGGCCACTGGCAGAAGGGACTCCTTGTTGATGCGTGGGTACCTGCTCTGGGTGAAGGTGTGTATCTTGACACGGTGATGAGCATACTTATACAGAGTCTTCTTTGTGTCCTCGTCCGTGTTGAAAGAGTTCATGAGAACAAGAGGAACATCCGTGTTGTACGTCTTGTTCAAATGCTCCATCTGTTGCACAGTGAGGTCCAGGAAGGTGTTCATGTTGCGGACGGTAATGAGGCTCTTTGGGCCCATGCACCCCATGCTGGTCCCCAGACCTCCATTAAGTTTCAACACCACAAGCTTGTTGAGACTGTCAACCACACTGCTGTTCGGGAGGCCATGAGCAGCTATTTTTTCATAGGGCTGGATTAAATCTTCTGCGGGTTGCTGTATCTTGTTCCATTCGATGGATGGTCCCTTCACCTGAAGAAACCTGAGGAACAGCTTCTTGAAACCTTCAAGGTCTTTCCTGCACAGCTCCCTCTCGGCGGCCGTTGATATTGTGTCCAGTAGCTTCTCCAGTTCTCCGTGCATGGAGCTCTCCAGCTGTTGCCGCATCACGTCCTGGAACTGAGACATCATACTGTATTGCTGTTGATGCTGTCGGAAATAATAGAGATGGGTGGCCTGACCAGGTTTACTAATCAAGAATCCCAGAGTTACCAAAATGTGTTATGTGTAAACTACTCAAAACTCGGATGTCTAGTTACTTACACTATTTAGCCAAACTTACTTTAACCTCAGATGAGTTAAACTATAATCTGAATAGGAACCTGTTACAAACTGTAATAGATTTAATAAACTGTAAAATATAATGAATTAATAATAGGAACCTTCTTCCAGTACCAGCTTTTATGTTGTGATGTCACAGTTAGTTCCAACCTGGATGATGTCAGTCTTGTGACATCAGGCATGTCCATATTTCGGCATAATCCAGGCACTCTGATGTAACTGTTGCCTAATAATGTTGATTTGCATTGCTACAGTGTGTGTGTGTGTATGTATGTGTGTATATATGTATATGTGTATATATGTATATGTGTATATATATGTATGTGTATATGTATATGTGTATATATTTATAATATTTATTTATACAATGTCACGATGCAACGCTTGTAGATGTGCTATTTCTGGCTTGCGACACCATCATACTACAAAGTATAAATCAGGCTTAATGTTCTTTCTGGGGCAGGCAAGGGATTATAGAACGTGTTTCTTTGTTGTCCAGTCCTGAGGGGATTTCAGAGATACTGGTATGTGGCAAAGTTCACACAAGCTGACATACCTTTGTGCCAAAGTGCACAGTGTTCCTGTGTGCACAGTAAAGGGGGACGTATCTCAGATACCATACCATTCCATTCAAGGGGATTACTTTGTGGTACCTTCCCCAAAAGAAATAACAAAATTCAGGCTAACGGGGTAAGTTGCACCCTCTTTGATTTGTGTGTGTGTGTGTGTGTGTGTGTGTGTGTGTGTGTGTGTGTGTGTGTGTGTGTGTGTGTGTGTGTGTGTGTGTGTGTGTGTGTGTGTGTGTGTGTGTGTGTGTGTGTGTGTGTGTGTGTGACTTTGACTTGAATGAAAAAAAGGGTAGATCCTGCCTTAGAGACTAGATTTAAATAGCAGCACATTATATCAACAGACTGTCACAGCAGACATTATTAATTTAAACTAACATATTTAAAAAGATAATAACCTGTTACTTTCAGAACTTTGGATATTGGTATATTTTTGAAAATAAATTACACCAACAAGAATGCTCATATACTGTATTCCTATTTCCTCAGCATACCAAACACAGTATGCATTTGCAGGCAGCGGTTCCCCGGTTTCCCAGACCTTTAACTTTGCTTCTCCTGACTGGCATCCTGTTAACTATACCTGTGAAAAGCCAGGCCGGCAAGATACTGGTGTACCCTGTAGATGGCAGTCATTGGCTCAACATGGACATTCTCTTGAGAGAGCTGCATGAGAGAGGCCATAATATAACAATTATACGCTCCTCTTCCAGTTGGTATATTAAGGAGAAAGCTAGCCACTACACCTCTGTGACAGTGCCTGTACCAGTGGGAAGCAACTTTGAGGACCCTAAACACATGTCATCCTATATGAGGAAAAACCTGGAGCTTTGGACTAGAGACAGATCCATATCCTCCTTCATTGCCCTGAATCAGGAATTAATGGGTTTATTGGAGGAGTGCCATCGCGCTAATGCTGAGATGGCTCGTCTAGTGATGGACAACAAGCAGCTGGTGGACCACCTGAGAGCCTCTCACTTTGATTTGATGTTGACAGACCCAGGGTTTGCAGGAGGTGTCATAGTGGGGAAATATTTAGGTCTTCCAACAGTGCTTAATGTTCGATGGATAAGCAGCGGAGAAGGACATTTTGCCATAGCTCCCTCACCTTTGTCGTATGTGCCAACTCTTGGGTCCCTGGTCTCAGATAAGATGAGCTTTGCCAATAAATTGAAAAATGTCTTGCATTATGGTATCGGCCTTTACATTGATCATGTTGTCACTAGGCCACTCTACCAAGGCGTGTGTGATGACTTTCTTGATCCAAACATCAATATCTACTCTCTCTTTCAAGGGGCTGACCTGTGGCTTATGAGAGTTGACTTTGTGTTCGAGTTCCCACGCCCAACCATGCCTAATGTGATTTACATTGGGGGGTTTCAATGTAAGCCATCAAAGCCTTTGCCAGAAGAGTTGGAGGCTTTTGTCCAAAGCTCTGGAGAACATGGGGTAGTAGTGATGTCTCTTGGAACTCTTCTGGAGAGCCTCCTCCCTGAGATTTCAGAGGTGGTAGCAACGGCATTTTCCCATCTGCCGCAGAAGGTAGTGTGGAGGCACCTAGGAGAGAAGCCTTCAACATTGGGCAATAACACGCTGATTGTGGATTGGCTGCCGCAGAATGATCTACTGGGCCACCCAAAAACCAAAGCATTTGTCACACACGGTGGTACCAATGGGATTTACGAGGCCATATATCACGGGGTTCCAATGCTAGGCCTCCCTCTCATTCTTGACCAGTTTGACAACATGGTGCGTTTGGAGGCCAGGGGTGTGGCTAAAGTCCTAGATGTGACATTGCTGCAAGTAGACACCTTGACAGAAGCTCTCACAGACCTCCTGGATGATAAAAGGCCATACAGGAAGAGAATGCTGAAAATGTCACAGCTTCATCGTGATCAGCCCCTCAAACCAATGGAAAGAGCAATCTTTGGGGTGGAATTTGTTATAAGGCACAAAGGGGCAGCACACTTGCGAACAGAGTCATACAAGATGCCCTGGTATGTGTACCACGGTCTGGATGTACTGGCATTCCTCCTAAGTGTTGCAGTCTTTTTCCTGCTTGTAGTCTACAGCATTTGCAAAGTTCTATATAAGGTGTGCAGGAGAAAAGAAAAGCTGCATTAACATTGGGAAAAGTAGAAATGTCAGGAATCGCTTTTGCTATTAATATGAACTATGAAATATATCAATATTGGCACAGCATGTGCCACAAAAGTTTGATTATACAACATTTTATTGATTTTTGAACAAATTAAGTTGATTTGTACAGACATAAATGTACCAGTCAAATGTAACCATGTAAATATTCACATAATACCACAATCTCTTTCTTGGTCGACACAAATAAAATTGAAAAGGTAAAAACATTTGACATAAGGCCAAAATGGGCAAAAGAAAGTGTTGCATTTCCTGCTTCTCATCATTGTGTAATTAATGGTGGCTATCTGACTGAACAGTAAAGGTTAATTTTGAGAGCTCCAATTAAAATTGCTCCATTACAATTGCAGTATGGCATTTGTCTTTCTATTACATAATGAGATTACAGTACTTCCATGTGGCTTGACGCTCCACTAAATACATTTATTCAACACTGGTCAACTGAGCTTGATGTAACCACTGAGACCGCATTCGATATTAAATGTGTTTCAGTGGTGTGAATCATTTGTTTCTGTTTGCTATCACTGGCTATAACAAATATTGTGAATTAGTGTGATCTGAAAATTGGAAATTATTTTCTTAAGCCTTACACCGTCAAACATCTAGATAAATTTCATAGACTAACTTGAACAAACCCATCCACTCAATTTATTAACAGTCAATTGTCTGCTTTGTGCAAGAAATGGTTTTGAGGAGATAAAGACATTTGCTAGCCTATTAAAGTTATCTACAAACAGTTACAGACCTTTGAGTTTGAGTCTTACGTTTTTGGAGATCATAACAGGTTACATGCAGTTAAGTAATAAAGACAGCTGCATAAAACAATGAACATAACATACAACAACCTATATAATAGATACTAGCTTGCAACCTTTATGTGAAATTCCACTAGGGAAAAGTATAAATCTAGGCCTACCTTATCTCATTTCACAGTATTAGAGGCCTTTCAGTCATAACTTATTTTTTCTGGCATTTACCCATGGATTGGAGAGCTAAGGTTAGAGGTTCTTTGCCAGGAAAACATTTAGTAAAAATGTATACTAAACTTTGAACAACATACATCAAGCAAAATGCTGTTCGAACCACCATTTTCCCAATTGATGAAAAAAACCTATACACGGTTACAATATATCCATTTCACGTCAGAGGCATTATCTGATTGCAGAACATTTGGCAAAAACCTGTCATCCATAATTAAGGACAGAGCAGTGCTTCACAATCCAAAACAAGAAAAAATAACTATTTAAGAAAGGAATATGAAGTCATGAGTTGCATCGACGGCATATGTTGATGACCAAGTACAAATTGATGACCGACAGATTTTTATTAACTTACTCATATAAGCCTATACAAGAGTATAAGCCCGAGTATTGAATACACTTTTATTGATACAGACATAAGTCTGTGGTGCATGTCACACCAACATTTCACTGACTGTACATACTTGTATGACTGAGTGACAAATAAAACTTCTTCGAATCTCTTTTGAAATTCATTGCACAGACTTTAATTATTAAGTGTAACTTAAATATAATTTGTCATTTAGTTATCTTCAGTGTCACTAATTAACAATGTTTTGATAATAAACAACTGTCACTAATACCAGTTGCCAACAAAAGCCATATTGGACATTGGGCATGGGCATGCGGCATACTGGTATCAGTGCAGCATTAATCGGATAAGATGCCAACTCTTGATTAAAATTAAAATTAAATCCAAAGCGATATGGACTTTTCGTAGATCATGTAACTGTATCCGTTCTAATATCAGTCCATATACTGCCACTCATTTGTATCTGTAGCTTCTGTGGTCGGTGAGTGGAAAATTTTAATAAAAAATGCACCCCTCTCCATTCACTTCCATTTGTTGCATGAAAGGATATCACAAAAGGAGTCCATGGTATAAATGGATGTGAACATTTACATCATCATAACAACACACACTGCTTTATTACTATTAACCCATTAAAACCGGGAAAGCATCTGTGTCATTTTAGATCTTTGCATTGGCTATTCAAAAATAGCAGATAATATACAAGCTCACAGCACGTCACTTAGTGCCGTGCTGAGAGCTTGTACATCTATTTTTGAAAAATCTTGTGTGAGAACTACTGATTCATGTAAAAAATAATCAACACTCAAAATCTTCTTTTTTGATCTGATCCTTTCCTTTTCCGTTTCAACCCGATACATATTTCAGCTGGAGGTATAGCTTTGAGACTCGGTTTGTAAAACAAACGGTCTTGAAAGGAGAGGGGTAAAGTAAATAAGCTAGTGGCAAATTGAGTTGTGGTATATGGGACTTATATAAGTTAATACAAAATGTCCATGTCACTTTTAAGATCCACGCTAAAATATTAAGTGCATCACATAGCCTACTGCTCCCCAATGATTCCTGTGGTGTTCAGAGAAGCCTGATGGCAAAGAATGTGATGCAGAGTCCTAAGTGACATAGGCAACACACTATAACAGCCTCCTTGCTATGCATCCTTATCTTATGAATATATCAAAACATAAAATGAAGTGATTATCAGCAATATTGTCAAGAGTATTCCGTCACAAGCATTCGTTGAATCGAATGGTGCCTTCAGGCCACCATAGCATATCGACATCAAAGAAATTATATTTAAAATCTGAATAATTGAGCATTATAGCGTCACTTGAAACACTGCAACGGTGGTATTCTGTCTTAATCAAGTGTCTGTATCACAGAACTGAATTGGAAGTTATTGACCAAATTAACGGTATGGCAAGCAGTAAAATGTGGAGAGTCCTTGGACACGTCCACAATATACAGTTGGTCCAAAATAAATCGAACAGCTGATGTTTCGAATTGACAACCATGTAACATCCCCCCTCCCATCTTGTAAATTGTGTAAATGTAGTTCAAACTCGGTCCCTGAATATCTATGTTCAGCCAAGTTCTTTGCCCAAACACCTAGGCAGTCGCTGTGGCATTTTTCTCCCATTTTAAGACAAAGCTTTACAGGTGCAGTGAGTCTAACATTTGGTTAAGTGAGTAGCTACATATTATTTCCAATAAAAAAAGATCGAATTGTGCCGAGTAAAGGGGAAGTAAAGTGTACTATATGTTGACAAAACTGCAACCAAGTAAAATTTGATCAAGACTTCAGTAATCAACACCATTCCATGTTGCATTGAAAAGACGTGAAATACGTCAGAATGATCAAGAAAGCATTAATGACCAGAGACTGCACATTCAAAAATATAAACTTATATCATAATTATCACGACTGTTCATAATATGACATCTTCAGCCACTTGTGAGCACATTGTTGGGAATGACCAAGAAAGGGAGTTCCAGAATGAACACGCATGAGCTAAACATGAAGGATGTGAAGGAGGGGTGGATTCTACAGGCAAGGAAACCTCATATACAAAATCTTGGCCAAATAGCCTACTAGTTTTCCAGAATTAGGAAAACAAATTGTGAGTCAACTATGGGCTGCACCTTTCTACAACATCCAATAATAGATCAGTAATATAGCAATAGGGTTAGTCCAATCAAGCCTTACTAAACCAAATGCAATGAAAATAATGCGCACACACACACACAAAACAAAAAAACAATCAGCGGAACAGAGGCTATCACTCGTTCTGAGATTGACCGACTTGTTTCTTTCTTTTTTCTTGGTGTAGGCATTTGTCTCACATATTTCCATTCCTGAACGGTGAGGGACAACAAATCAAAGTCACTTTTTGTGATTATTAGCGTTCAACGAAGGGGAGTTGACAAGTATGTATCAATGAGCTATGTGATACCAAAGACAATGGTAAACCTTTTTTTTTATGTTCAATGCACAAGTTACAATATTAGCATTGTCCCCCTGCTCTCCCCTTGTAAGAAATAAAAAGCTTAACATTCAAAACACTGTTAACCTGTATGTGGTGCCTTCCTCTTCTTGCGCACACACAAAAAAGAGGTCACTCCCTTCAGAAGTTACGGGGAGGGGGCGGTGGCTGACAAGATTCTCTCAGACTTCAATTTTCATGGAATCAAGTGAATACCGTGAAGCACTCCAGCTCCCTTAACAGCTATGGGACAGCTTTGAGGCATCTCAGAAAACATGAGCACATCTTAGTTCTACACCTAGTGGGACAGGGACAAAGCCGTCCCCTTCCCCGTCCCCTCTGCCACTTTCTGGAATGAGTGTCTAGGATGCGGTCTCTTTACCGCCTCCAGCTGAGCTGCCTCCACCCGTTACCAGGTTGCGGAGTAGCTTGCGGCGCCCAGCCTGGTAATCCTCCTCGTCCACATTGACGAGCAGTTTGATGGCCTCGTGACCCACAGCCTGCTTTAGGGAGTCTGTAATGAAGACCCCCTTGAGGGCCTCTAGCAGTGAGCCGTTGATGTAGTCCCTCCAAAAGGCATCCAGGTACGTGAGCTCAGAGAATTTGATATCGCAGATGATGGAGCCCAAGTCTCGGGACTTGAGGATGGTATTGGCTTGATTGAAGCGTTCAAATTGCCGCTCCACAGCTTCCTGTTTGTTGGAGAACACGTTGCCCTGGAGCGCCGACTCATGCTGGCAGTATTCAGCACGCACCCGGAGACGGATATCTAGGTAAAGGCATACAGAGAGGAGAGGATACAAGGGAGATGGGTCAAACATAGTAGCAGTGAATACTTAAACCCTATTTTATATTTTTTATGACAGTGTGGCACAAGTATCTAAAATAGCTGCAGTCATGAAAAATGTGCCTCGTCACTTTTGGAAGTGGCCAACTCTGGTACAACAAGTTTGGGCGCAAAACATGAACGGCATGGGCTCAACTCACAGGCTTGCATGTGCAATGTGGGCCTATGATGCCATCAAACCCATTGGCCCAAACTCGGAAGGAGGGGAGTATGTGCTGGGTGAGAAACTTTCATTGAAATGAGTGGGTGTGGATTTTCTGTGCCTCCTCCAGATATAATATGTATATATTAAATTGAGATACAAGGTGCCAGGTTTTGACTGTCTTACCGCAGGTTTGCTTCTCTCTGCAGTCCGCGGTGCTGTGGCTCCTCTTCCTTTTACGGCTGAGTGCAGGGGGGGCAGGCTTTGTTTGGACCCCCACCTGGGACCCACTAGGGGAACAGCAAATCACCGGCTGAGGGCCTGATGATATCACACAAGAGGATAGAACGTCATTGATATAATTCAAACAGACTTCTCTTTCCAATACAGAGAGTAATGGACATGTGCACACACCTGTCCTTCTGTGGGGTGGTGCCTCCCTGCTCTGGGCTGCTCCTCTTGGGGACACATAGCGCACTGATGTCTCCTCTAAGTACTTGTCAACAGGGTCTGGGCACACTGAGGAAAAACAGCAGAGTTGAACACTTTCAATCCTGAAGGGAGGGCCGGCCGGCCAGCGGGCGGGCGGACCTCTGACGTCACGCTCATGTCACCATGACTCAGCCATAACCATATAAGGAGTTCCCAGTGCAGCTACGCCCCAAATATGGAGTGTGTTGTCTAAACTCAATGTGTCCATCATGGCATGAGGCGCAAACAAATCAGTCAGCTCCATATCTGGGTGCAAAAGAGGGCATGCCCATATATGGGCATATACTGATGACATCAGGGAACTCCATATATGGGCAAGAAAGGACTTGGACTGACAGATAGAGGTATCCATATATGGGCATATTAGTCGGATCGGCGGTGCGTCGACGTAGGTGTGAAGGCAACGTAGCGTATCTCTAGGTGAAAACTGGCGTATTGAGTGTATTGAGCTTGTAGATCAGCTATTTTCCCCACACGACACCAGCATATGACAAAGTATGAATTATGAAATAGAGCATACGTGGTTAAGGGCTGTCTACACTAAGCACTATAACCATAACTAAAAATATATTGTTTAAAACAATTGTTCTTACTCAAGCAGATGGCAGAGCCCACACCACAACTGTAACGACAACATTGGTGAACGATAGTTATAGTGCTTGGTGTGGACGGCCCTCTAGGCTATGTCAAGGCAAGGACACAAATTCAATTGAGCTTCATCCATCACACTAGACTTCTATTTTAGACTTAAGCATAGGCCTTTGTGGATTTGGCTGTGCATTGTCTTTGGCTCCGACAACAAACCAATAAGCACTTACAGACAAAAGGCATGACAGGATCACAATAGAAAACAATACGTGTGGAAAGTAAGATTGCTTAAATCCAAATGCTACTTAAATATGAGCTTGGTGTCAGTTGTCAGAGAAGTAGGATACTAATTAGTTTATGTGCAGAAAATAACCTTCTATGCAAACTGCATTTGCATAGAAGGAATATGGCTGGGTGTCCATCGTAATTTTTTATGCAAGGAATTATCTTATTAGCAGGGGGGGGTGGGGGGGGGGTTATGAGACTTTGAAATGCATATTTTGAAAAGCCAGAAAAAAAATGATTTACTAGTTTATTACTAGGTTACTTCAAAGGCCAGGCAAGACCAATCAATTACAGATACAGTAGAGACTTCTTGCTGATCTGATGTTTTCAAGAGTATGTAACATTTTCATTACATCAAAAAATGATCTTGGCCAGACAAATGATGTCCACCAATTGAAGCAATTGGTAATTGGCACCCCACACAGTTTAATTCTAAAACATTTTTGGAGATCTCTCCCTCTCTCATGCACCAGCTGCCCAATCGTCCACTGTCTGCCACACAAGATGTTAAAAAGTTATAACAGTTATAACAGAGAAGAGTAATTAATTGCTTGCCAGTAGCCCATATGGATATGGTCATCAAGACTGCATAATATAATATTCTAATTCACCCCTCATTAGTTTTTTTTTTTTTTTATAAACTTATTTTTATTTGAGAAACAGGTGTACAGCAGATACTTGCCCCACAGCACACAGCAATTCTCCTCATTTGTTTATTTAACATATTATGTTAAATATACAAATCGTCAATTGCACCGGATTGTCAACACAAAAGAAACACTTGTCTAATGTACAAACTCACAGTGAGCTTGTATATCTGCTATTTTTGAATTGTCAACGTATAAATGGATAAAGTGGTTAAATGATTGTGACGCTGTATTAACATATTTAACCCCCCCCCCCCCCCCCCCCCCCTTTTGATACCTTAGTGTCAACTAGGGATGAAAATGATCGATTATATCATTATTCACCTTATTGATCGATCATCGATTAATTTATAAGGGGTGATTTGGAACCTGAATTTACTATTACAAGCACAAACTGCATAGTAGCACCTGAGACAGAACGCTGAAACATTTTGTTCTGAAAATACTGGTGTTAAATTAACCAAACGATACAATTGCCCCTGTAAACTAGTGCTACATCAATCAATGTCATTATTAAGCTCTCATGTACAGTATATTCCATGGCAACGCAGTGGAAAGCAGTAGCGGTTGAATTTGTGAATAATATTTTGAGCTGCTCAGATAATACATAGCCTTTGTTTGTGATAATGAATGCCGGGAAATCAGAACCATGGAATGTTCAATTAATTGAGCAAATTCTTAACGACTGATTAATCGATAGTCGATTCATTGTCAACTGAACATCCCAAGTGTCAGCCCATAGACCCCTTAACAGACGACGTCATACTGGCTGCGTGCAGCCAGTATGCGCGCAACGAAACCCATTATATCAGGTCTCGTTAGGACGCGTCTCACTAGCCAACACACACAAGAGGGGGTTGGGGTGTGCTGAAACCAGTGCACCCCGAAACAGGTTGGGAATTGATTGCGTGAAACAATCACCTGTGCGTCCAGGCTCAATGTTAGTAAACAAATAATTGGTCTATGCTCAATGCCCAAGCCGTTCTGGTATAACCCATTAAACCCGGGAAAGCATCTGTGTCATTTTTTCCGTTGGCTATTCAAAAATAGCAGATATACAAGCTCACAGTGCCGCGCTGTGAGCTTGCACATCTGCTATATTTGAACTTTTTTGAAAAATCTTGAAAGAGTGAGAACTACTGATTTAGAGGGCATTTAAAGAGTCTGCCTCAAGTCTTAATGGGATGAGCGCACTGCTCATGTACTCACCGGTCTGTCTCCTTCTGAGCGTAACGTAGGGCAACAGATCGTGGCGTGTGATGATCCGCAGCAGCTGCAGCACATGTCTGAAGTTGGTCTCATCACAGCGTCCCTGCCGCTCCAGGGCCAGAAGGAAGTCCCTGCCGCTCCTGATGCCGCCACGCTCGTACTCGTCAATAACGTCCACAAATAGAAAAGACAGCACCCGGACGTCCCGGTGGGTCAGTTGGGCCCCAACTATGTCAAACATGCGGTGGAGGGAATAGAGCCCGTACGAGTTGTCCACCGCCTCCTCCGGCCAGGGTTCAAAGCGCCCAGACGAAGGTCGCCTAGACGAGGTGGAGTTGGGGCAGGAGGCGGAGGCGTTCCGATTGGTGGCCTCGCCACTGGAGGTGGCCACGGCAGAGGAGCCGGGTCCACCCATCAGGGCTCTGTGGGGGGGAGGATGGGCAGCCACCGCACTGCTCTGAGTAGAGTCCAGCTGGTTAGCGTGAATGTGAGGCCGGGCCTGGTGGGCAGAGGAGTTGTGTGAGCCGAGCTGGGGAGGGCTGATGTTTGCATTAGGTAGTGGCGGCTGCTGTGAGGTCATCTCAGGGCCAGGTGGAGATGAGGGCTGCCGGACTCCCCACAATGTCTGGAGGACGTTCACTACTCCGACCGACTCACTGTGTGCAAATGAGATGTGGGGGAGGTAAAACACAAAACTACCAGCAAACCTAGTAAGGCTGTAGAAGAAAGATAACGTGCTCAGTGGAAGTAATACACCAATTTTAAATACAGTATATGCTAAAGCAAATGCTGTGGGTTTTTTCCATTTTGATTTAGCTCATAAACAAAACTCCCCCTAACCCCAGATGAGAGCTGTGCAACAGACACAGTTGCAGTGCCAAAAATGAATTTAAATCAGGTGGCAAACAATTAAAACCACTGTCTAATGATGACTTAATTCAGGCTACACTGGAGTCGCATATGGCACCAGTGCAGAAAAAGGATAGTCTTTTTGTATTTTATAAAGCAAAATGCCAGAAGCCTTAAATAAGGGGTGGGCAATATTTTTGGGTAATTTGTCTGTAGCACACTTTAAACATCTGTTCCATATGACACATACATCAGTGCATGATAACCATGATTTAATGGTTGCTTGCCGTAATGAGAGATTCGTGCTCTTTAACTGTTTAAGTGCAAATGACCAAACATATGGCATTTTTAGTATCAGTCTTGGGTACAAACATGGCGTTTGAGAATCTTGTAATCTAACGGTTTCGTCCAATGTCTAACAGCCATCACTAATGTCAACCTAAACGACGACTGCTGGAAATCAAACTAATCATCAAAATGATTAATCACAATACAAATGTCAGAGGACCATTATAGTGACTATAACGCTAGCACTTAGCTCGCTAGCCAAGCATAGTAGTGGGTTGGCTAACTTACGCTCTCCATCGCAAGACAGCGTCGCTTGCCGACAAGAACAGCTCTACAGGCTAGCAGTGCGTTGTTAACTAGTAGAGCAGTTCTGGTGGGCAAGAAAAAACCCTTTAAACCCAAGAAATTAGGCACGAGAGGCCGTGATATATCATGGTGATGATTCCACAGACAGCTAACGTCAGCTAGGAGTCCCAACAACTTACCGTTAAGACAACAACTAGCGCCATACAGTGTTACTAAACGTTAGTAACCGTTATCTACACAAGCAGGATCATAAGAACAACTACTCCTTAGCTGACTGTATAACTAACACAGCGGGTGATACATGAGTAATGTTTGTTTGCTTTAGCAGGTTTAGCCTGCGTTAGCTGAGCTTAGCCAAGGTGGCTAGCAATGTTGCCATATTTAGCAAGAGAAATAAGCAACCAGGTATATGAAAACAAGCCCAAAAGAACCGACTAGGCAACGGCTATCTAGCCGATCTACAAGCCCACAACGCGCTTGTAGATCTTCTATTTTCAACAACAACAAAAAAGAGGTAATTTTGGAACATTTTAACAACACAAGTCTTGTATGGGGGGGGGGGGTCCTGGCACTAAATATTTTCAGATGGGGTGGTCTGAGGACAAATACATCAATTTGGGGGTCTTTGCCATGAACATGTCTGCGAACCACTGTTCTAAAGGAAACAATCCTAAGTAGGCAACTACACTTTATAAACAAGCCGAAAAAAACAGCATCTAGCAATATCTACAAGCGACTTCAGAGGAAAAACAAGCCCAACGTCGCTTATAGTAAGCGGACATGGCAACACTGGTTGGCTAGCGGCTACATCGAAAACAAGCGAGCTTTCTTTCACCACATTTACCTTCTCGGCTCCTCTTAAAGATCTCCAACGACGTTACGCAGTTCACTGTGTGTGTTTTTAGACGGTCGGCGTACGCTGCGGGTCCTTCTGGGCCAGGAATGGGGTTTTTTGTTGTGTTATTGCGACTCCTCACACGGACACTGGCAGTGAATTATCATCATGATGCCCATTTTCCTTCTTCAGCTAAAATGAAAGAACTTCCAGGATCACGATGGGAGTCACTTCCGGGTGTATTTGAGCTCAGCTCTCACCGACCGACAGGGGGGCAGCAGAGTGCAGATCCATCCAACCATAGACATAATCCAGCCCGTGGGGCGTAAACTGGGGTCCGAGGCCCCAAGGGCAGCCAGCCAGTGGTGTAAACTAAAGTAACTAAGAAGAACATGTACTCACTTACTGCACTTAAGCACTATTTTGAGGTATTTGTACTTTACTTGAATATTTCCAATTTCCAATACTTTGTTTTACTTCTACTCCACTACATCTCAGAGGCAAATATTATACTTGTACTCCACTGCAATTATTTGAAAACATGCAGTTACTAGTTACTAGTTTGTAGATTTAAATTATTATTACAAAACATACATTAAAGGTAGGGTAAGTGATATTTTTTGGTTAAAACAAAAAGTATTTTGTTAAAAGGTTAAAGCACTATATTCTGATAGTAATCATTGCTATAGAGTGTTTGTTCAGTAACAGGAGTCTTCCAATTTTGCCTGCTCATTTCTTAGTGTCATCACTTCCAATTTCACTTGTTTAATCTATATCCTGATTGAGTTCTCTATCCTGATTGGATAAAATTGGAAATGAAACTGAAACGGAACTGTTTTATAAAGAGCTGGAGAGACAAGGAGACTCCTTTTACTGAACAAACACTCTATAGCGATGAGTACTATCAGAATATAGAGCTATTTAACACTTATTGTAACCAAAGAAAATCACTTACCCTACCTTTAACTACTTCAGCCCATTTACATGTTTTTGATTACAGTAATATTGAGATAATTATCAAAAAGTTTAAAATAACAAAAAGTTAATTTTATTCATTTGTGAAAGGAAAAATCTGTGGCACCAAATTAGTTCATTGTGCATTTTGAGGAATAAATCAAAACACTTTATCAAAGAGTTTACTGATAGTAAATCTTTCAGATTTATTAATAGCATACACAAATCAGAGATAGTCTTTTCTGAAACAGTGCAAAATCTTGGACAATAAATTCACAGTGCAGTTTTATACATTCGTGGACTATTGTAAATCATCATTGGACGGAACAATGAAAGGGCCCTTAGTGTGTGTGTGTGTGTGTGTGTGTGTGTGTGTGTGTGTGTGTGTGTGTGTGTGTGTGTGTGTGTGTGTGTGTGTGTGTGCGTGCGTGCGTGCGTGCGTGCGTGCGTGCGTGCGTGCGTGCGTGCGTGCGTGCGTGCGTGCGTGCGTGCGAGAGTGTACTTGTATGCAAGGAAAAGACTGCATGGGAGTCTAAAGAAAGTGTGGGTGTTAAGGATATTATACAAAGAATAAAGTGTGTGTGAGAATCCGTGGACACACTCAGATTTTGTCCGACAACAGTGATCATCAGTGTCAGAGCAACTTTCCTTTGGAAATTGGAAATAAGTTAAAGCAGGCTCATTTGAATAAGTCCTGAGATATCCTTTTGGAGGCAACGGTGTCCTCGAACAATTCTGTTGCCTCCTCACACTCTTTATTCTTGGGTCTTCCAGGAATCTAGAAGAAATAGCAGAATGAAAAACAGAAGATTCACAAAATAGAATACATTTTTATGTTCCATAGTTCTTTGATTGTTGTGATCTTGATTCTAAACATATAGCTATTTATTTATTTGTTTGTTTGTTTGTTTGCTTGCTTGCTTGTTTAAACTGTTAAACAGACTTTTTATTCTATTAAGAGTCCTTACACTCTGCAGTAGAGGAATTATAGAATAGTATCATTATTATTGCTGTTGCTGTTATTATTACAAGTGGTAGCAGTAGTATAAATCATGGGTGCTCCAAACATAAAGTAGCCTGATGGCTGGTGGGACATACATATTATTATAGGTATAAGACTGTTAATACTAGAATGTAATGATCCTATGGTTTACTATATTGTCACATATTAATAATTCTGATACCATTTCTTTTTAAATTGAATAATAAAATTTCAAAGCAAATTTGTTACCTGGTTGCAGACAGCCTTTCCATATCGTACAAATGTGGCAAAGTGTTCGCAGTTGAAGGAGAACAGATCATATGGGAACTCCACATCAAGAAGGCCATCGAGGCGATTCTGCATAGCTTCCTTTGAGGATGGCTGGAATTCATGGCGATTGTTACTGATCAACACGTGAGCTCCAGTGGGCACAGTCACCACAGACAGTGGCATCCTGCGTATCATGGTTTGCCCGAGAAGAAGGTCCCCACACACTGGGAAAGCTGATTGCAGGTACTCGCGCACATTGGACATCAACCTGCTCTCATCTAAAAGGAGCAGGAGAAATTAGGAAAAGAAAAAGAACGTTTGACAAATTTGATCTTAAACTTACTCAAAGGTTTGTGTTTTGATTTTGCCAAAATAAAATCTAGAAACGAATCAAGAAACTTTGACTACCAGAGTCAAAGAGTCTCCTACTGAGTCTCCTATTGACCGATGACCCGGTCATCAAATTATTGGCTCTGGAATGTGACAAAAACTAAAAAATCTCCATGAATTCAAGGCTTCATGGGGTGTGTAATTGATAGAAAATAAGTATTTTTTTGGGTGAACTACTCCTTTAAGTTTCTTGATTAGTTTCTTGATTTTATTCATTTAGGTTTTCTCATATTCTGTGTAATAACTTTTCTTTAATTATTATGATAAATTATGTATATCCCCTAATAGACGTATTGCAAATAAGAGCTGGACGATGTTGACATACATAGGTAAATTAGGTATTATATCCTCTAAATGCAATTTAAAATGAAAACAGATAATCAGCCACTTAAGCCCAACAATATAGTCTACTTCAATGTTGGATGAATAGCCAATAATAAATATAGGCGAAAATAGCCGGTCTACAAGCTTTACAATGCATCAAATTGTTTGTGATGTTACTGTATGTGTGCTTGTAGATCTGCTAAACTTGGGGGAAATACTCGCCTACAATGACAAGCTCAAAGTAGCGATGCCAGGTTAAAAGTGGTTAATGTGTAAACCTATAGACATTCAATTTAATTGCCCCACCTGCTACAGCGAAATGGATTACATGTCCATCTTCTTCATATACTCCCCAGTGTGAATATCCAATAGGGTATTCAAATTGGATCAAGTCTCCAAACTTGGCAGCGGACACAATTTCACCAACCTGTGTTCATTAAAGAATATTATGTAAACAGCAGAAAAACAACCCTTTGCAGTGATCTCCACCCACCTTTCTAGTTTTAAAGCAGGTTTGGCAGCATTGCATTGTGCATTGAGGTAAATGCACAATATAGTTTCCTGCTTTATATTCTCTCTCCTATGTTTTTAGCAATGGTATAAATTGTATTTAATCACTGTTATTGTCCTAATGTAGTCTTTTTTCAGTCCTGCACACTATTCAATCTTGTGGGAGGAAGGAATCCATCTAGTTGACATACATCTGACAGTGTCATTGACTGCACATTAATTTGTTTAATTGTAATAATTATGAACATGCAGTATAAAATACAGAGGGAATTTTGGATAGATGTCCCTCCTTTCTTAGAGGTTTACAATATCAGTGGATAGCAAGAAACTCACTATGTATTTACACCTGCTGTCATCATAAGTTATAACATCAGATATCAGGTAAACACACAAAAAAACACACTCATATACATTTTAAAAAATGTTCCTGTGCAATTCAAACCATAATTCAATGTATGACTTTTTCATTTCTTACCTGTTCTTGGTACTCCATTATAGGCTCCTGACGAGTTTCTCTCAGTGAAAGACTGACTGAATATCTCTTCAAGTAACCCGCCCTACTGGGTATGTGTCATTCAAATCTAGTTTGAAAAAAATGGTGCTTTGTAAATTCCCTGTGGCAAGAGTGAAGACATCGGATTGGCCATCATGCTGAGAGGCTGGTCCTTGTATGTAAAAAATTGTAATCAGAGTTGGGAAAGTTACCCAGGAAGTGTAATAAGTTACTCTTTACTTATTACTCCTTTAAAACGTAATAATATTACTTGACGCATGGTATCAACAGTAATTAGTTACATTACTTGTTATATTACTTTATTTTCGCTACCCACCATTCTGAACACAATTATGTGTAATACAACCTGTTGAGCCAGCTCTTTTCTTTTGTCACAGTTTGGGCCGGTCCTCTGCTTGCCCCTCTCCCTGTGTTCCTTGTTTGTGAGACTGTTTCCACCTGCGTGCCCAGCTGTGTGCTGTTTTGGCCTAATGACTTCATTGTTTAAAGGTAGGGTAAGTGATTTTTCTTTGGTTAAAATAAGTGTTAAATAGCTCTATATTCTGATAGTACTCATTGCTATAGAGTGTTTGTTCAGTAAAAGGAGTCTCCTTGTCTCTCCAGCTCTTTATAAAACAGAAAATGCAGTTTCAGTTTCATTTCCAATTTTATCAAATCAGGATAGAGAACTCAATCAGGATCTAGATTAAACAAGTGGAATTGGAAGTAATGACACTAAGAAATGAGCAGACAAAATTGGAACTGGAACACTATAAAAATGAAGCTTAAAAATGGGTACTTTCTCCTGATTGGCTGAGATTTTGACACCTATTAAAGAGCTGGAGAGACGGGGAGACTCCTGTTACTGAACAAACACTCTATAGCAATGATTACTATCAGAATATAGTGCTTTAACCTTTTAACAAAATACTTTTTGTTTTAACCCAAAAAAATATCACTTACCCTACCTTTAAGTGTCTTTACTGCCTTTGTTTGCTTGGTGCCAAGAGTATGATCTTCTGCTACAACGCGAGTGGTCCTATGTATATTCTTTGCTTGCATTTCTCCCTGTGTCCGGTTCAATGGTCTCTTCTATTGAGGTTTACCTGAGGTTTAACTTTTGTTTATTCGAAAAGTAAAGTATTATTTCTGCAACTCCTGTTTCCGTCTCCTGCAATTGGGTCCTCTGTGTTCCCCAGTGCGCACTGTGACACTTTTAGAACTGAATCCTCTTTATTGGAACAATAATTTACCTTACAAGATCAGCCAAAATGCACACAATGCAGCCTCTCAAACCTGATGGGATACAGTCTCTCTCTCTCTCTCTCTCTCTCTCTCTCTCTCTCTCTCTCTCTCTCTCTCTCTCTCTCTCTCTCTCTCTCTCTCTCTCTCTACTGGTGAAAAGTCATAAACTTACACTATACTATTAAATAATAAGTTACCACAAGCAGTGCCCAACACTGCTTGTTATAGTAATTAGGCCTACATCAAAGATGTTTCATACAAAAATGACAATGGCAACACAACAACTTTCAACAAAGTTTATAAAGCATTGTGAGTACATCAGATTTTGTATCAACAAGGTCTGTGCTATTATCAATTTTAGGGGGGAAAAGGAAAAAATATATATTGCATAAATTGTATCAGTCAATTGTGGTCAGTCATGAAAACAACTTGATTCATATGACTCATTACCTTCAAAATTACTTCTCTATGTGGATGTGTCCTTTCCATGCACGAGAAGTTGCAGTTACAGTAATAATCAAACTTCAAACAATCATAATGGGTTTTAATGACAGCCTTAAGTTGCCACACAGCTTGCTCTGGTCTCATCCAATGCATGTAAACTCTTAATCTTTCTCATAAAGTTTTCTGGACATCCTGCCTAATATATTTACTTCTGGGTGGCTTGCATTTCCCCTCAGTCCATTACCCACTTAAGGCACTATTTCTTCTGGATATTACCAAACTGTATGGCCATTCTGTCACTGACGCAGCGGAACGTAGTGGGCTGCACCTCCCAGTACTTAACTGGATTGTCAAACAGGCTGATGCCATTGTAGAACGTCCTCTTCATTCCAAAGCCCTGAGGGCAGAAGGCATTCGGGTCCACCTTGCTGATGTTGTTGGAGTGCAGGTATACCACCTTGTGGAGGAAACAAGCACAGGGGATTGGATTACATTTCAATTGGAGATTGGATGCTGCATTCATTTAAAGGGGTTTTATGTGGTTTGGTTTGGTTTGGTTTAGTTTAGTTTAGTCTGTTAAAATAAGTGAGCGGCCTGCTCTAGGATTTAGCTGTGTGAGAAACACTGTCTTTGTGTAGATGTTCAAGCCACTCCTGGACACCACGAGTCTTCTACTACCTGCAGGTACTTCATCTCAGGCAGACCGGCGGGCACATTGGTCAGCAGGTTGTTGTCCAGGTGAAGCTCACGTAGGCGGTGCACGTAGTGCAGACTGTTCTGCTCGATGTGGCGGATCCGATTGTAGCCGAGGCCCAACCTAGTACCAGGAAACATGTGCACTTAAACATGTGAAGTTGCAAACATGGCATACATGCCAGCACAAATGTCATAATGATGGAACATTTTTGATAAGATCCTGCATTTTATCAATGGAAAAATTAAACATATAATTCCTATATACTTTGATGTACTGTATAACAAATAGCGAAAATAGCCAATCTACAAGCTTACAAGCTTGAGTTAGTAGATCGGCTATTTTCGCATTTCTTTAAAAAATCTTTGAAATTCTTTGAATTGTTTTGTCCATAATGATATTCCCAAAATAGAGACCCCGGGTGGTCTAAAAACACTAAAGTATTTTACTATCTGCTATCTTTGAAATCAACTCTGTACCTACCTGTACAACTCCCCATATTGTACCAGGTTTCCCACCTCAATAGCCTGAATTTGATTTTGATCCAGGTGCAGTTCATGGAGCGTATGAGGGAGGTCTGATATGTGGGGGGAAAAAGCAGTTATATAGATTATTAATCGCACTGGTGACACTCACACTGCCCTGTTAATAGCCTCTGTGAATATCTGTAGTCCTAGTTTCCTGAAGGTGGCATACCTGTTACCTGATTGTTCTCTCTTCCCCTTGACCCCCCCCCCCCTTCTTCTTCTTCCCTTTCTCTTATGGAAATAACAAAAACTATGGAGCTTGCACAAAAACTAATTTCACCCACTGTTTTATACCTGTAAACCTGTGCTTTGACAATAACGTTTATTGGGAAAAATGAACCATAACAGGAAACGGGTATGCCACCAGGATAGGCCTACTGGCAGTTATGCACAGAGCCTACATACACGAATCCACAGAAGCGCTGCCTGTAGGCAGCCATTGCTGCGGTGTCAACGCTCCGCGGCCGCGACACCGCAGCAATGGCCGCCTACAGGCAGCGTGTCTGTGGATTCGTCTATATAGATGCTTTTACTGCTTGTATCAGACTTTTACCGTTTGGAATGCCTGTGAGTTTAGCCTCTGAAATGCGCAGGAAGTTCAGTCGAAGTCCATCAAATGCACCTGGCTCCAAGCCACTGTTCTTGATAGGATTACGGCCCAACTCTACATTGAACAGTGACGAAAAAGGAACACAACTTTAACATACTGTACAACACAAAAGTGTCTTATTTGATGGCTTTACCATGATAAAACAAATGTATTACTAAGGAATCAATACAAACTAGACGTGTCGCAATTCTGGGAAATTGCAAAGTGTGGTTGCGCCGACGCCAGTCTTGCTTTTGGGGATTCGTTGGGTAAACCACCCTCGACATGTGATTCAAATTTGGGATTGGTCGGACGTTTCGTTCGTGATTTCTGGCATTTTTTGTAAAACGGGCCCCTCCCACTAACTTTGGAAGCCATTTATGGACGAACGGTAAGGACTATCAAAATGCCGTTTATCGCATGGGCCCAGAGATCATGTGTACCGATTTTTGTGGACAAAATATGTGGGAGGAGGAGCTAAAAGTGTGTTTTGAAGAAAATTCAAAATGGCATCTAGTGAAAAAAAGATTTATATTCTACGACCTACGGTTCAAGAGTTATAGGCCAAAATGTAAAGTGGGCTGTTATAGCGCCACCATGAGGCCGACTGGTGTAATTATTTTTTAAATAATTTTGCACTAAATTATGAACCTCCCCTCCAAATCTTGTAACTCTAGCCCTTACGGTTTCTGAGAAAAAAATACTTGAATGGGAATTTTTTCATTTTCCCATTAAAGTGGATGGGGAAATTTAATGCACTAATAAATCAATATCAATTAAACTATGTAACCAATCTCTTAGCAAAATACAAGCGCACGATTCCCGGTGAAGCCGGTCATTTTGACATATGGCATTGGGAAAAATAAACTGTGGGAGGAGATCCGGTTTGAAATAAAGCTTATGTATAATAATAATAAAGTGGGAAGATTACTATAGTCTGGTTGCCCTGTTAGGGTAACCACACTAATGATATCCACACACCGATAACGTTCATGTTGTCCAGACCCAAGAACGTCCCAGATGCTATTTTCTTAATTTGGTTGTCATGGATACGGAGCTCCACCAGGGAAGGAGGCAGGTTCTTGGGGATGGCGGTCAGCTGGTTATGGGAAAAGTATAGCTTCTGCATGCGTCTGAGGGGTAGGAAGGCCCGAGGGTGGACCCTGGAGATCTGGTTGTTGACCAAGACCAGAGCCTGCGTGTCAGGACAGATACGATGCAAAAAACACATGTGTTAGTGCAGTAGTTCCCAAACTGGGGTTCGGGACCTCCAGGGGGGTCCCCAAATTATTTTGGGCGGTCCCCAGATGATTAACTTAATGTGCAACATTGTTTTTCACTCAACAGTAAACAAACCAACATACAGTCTAAGTGTATACAACGTATCTGCACATTTCTAAAGTTACAATTTAATCACTTGTATAAAGACCTTTATAATACCAAATTGGCCTAACTGTCAAAAATTACGTATGAGGCAAACATTGTGATAGCCCATCTACAAGCTCACAACGCCTCGCTGAGCTTGTAGTTCGGCTAATTTCACAATATTTATGTGGAAAGGAGTAGAACTAAATATTATGCCTACAATTCCAAGTGCTTGTCAAGGCAGGGGTCCCCAGTTCAAATATGATTATTTATCATTACTGTATGTGTTAATTAACACATAAATGTGTACTATTACTATTTGGGGCATTATTTTAAAATCCTCAGAGTTCATTTAACTCTATACAGAAATGGAACGAAATGCATCCGTAATTAAATGGTTCCATTTGTACACTCTCATGTGATGAAGCTCAGTTTGATGCTTACATAGAGGTTGGTAAGTCCCTTGAAATCATTCTCTCTGATCTCAGTAATGTGGTTGCCTTGCAGGTCCAGTAGTCTGGTGTCAGGGGCGATGTCATATGGCACATAATGTAAACCTGTGCAGAACAAACATAGATTTACAATTAGAATGTAGGCACTTAGCAGATGCTGTTAGCAAAGTGACTTACAAGTGTGAAATCAAAGTGAACGGCATGGACCCTAAACAAATGTCAGGGTAAATAGTCAGTAGTCACACACAAGTAGGCTACAGTGCAAAGAGAACAATGTAGTGCTTTAAAGAAACTATACCATGTCACACCTATAGCCTCTGTCTAAACAACATGCGAAATAACATTAACGTCAAGCAAAACAAATTTAGATAACAAAAACATGAAAAAGTAACCAAGAAAGACCTGCATAACTACAGTATCTATCAAACATTTAAGTCAATAGGCAACTTGCTATCAATTCAAATCAAACTGAATTATAGCACATTTTGTTCAGGAATATAATAATAATTATTACACAGGACAATAACAGCAATATCGTTGTTATCAGGCTTTTACATTTTCTGACAGATCTGGACATTACAAATGTTACATTTTACAAAGAGCTCCCCGCAGTCTGAAAGGTTTATGAGTCAACTGGCTACTTTTATCATCAGACTGTAATTTGCTAAACGTTAGGTAATGCTGTGTGGCTACGGGCTGTGAGAGCATGCTACACTTTGTGTTGTTGTTTGGTAGTATGTAATTTGCTACAAAAAGACTGCATCCACGTTGCACTGCCACTGGCACAGGGTGGAAGGAGACAGTGGGATATTGTACTGTAGCTGGGCAGAAACTACTGCACTTTCACCGATACTGTCTGTATATAAACAGGTGGTACATGTACAGTATACAAACGAGTGGAGTTAGTACAGGTGATGCTGTTTCTGCTTAATTGAAGCAAAATGTAATTAGGCGATACAATTTACCTTCATGTAAAATAATCTCCAGCTCATTTACATTTGAACAATTCTAAATGATTAAAGCAACATTGTTATGTTTCAAATCACACCATTTCAAAAACTTTGTCACTTCAATTTCCAAATGGGACCCTGAACCATTTGTAACCCCTTTGAACCTGGCATTACTATTTTGGGCATGTCATTACAGGTTAACATTTTCAAATGTAAAATAATTTAATACAATACTTTTAATTTTAATTCTATTATTATTTATTTTTATTATTGTTATTGATACTTTTTTTTACATGATGCTATTTTTAAAATGGGTCTTAAGTGGTTAAACGAACACTGAGAATGTTACAGTGCTCCGTTTTTCATGAATCACCATCTACGTTCACTCACCCAGGTCAGAGCATTGCACTATCTTGAGGTGGCACTGACATCCGAATGGGCACTTTGGGTGTTCTGAAGGGTGGGACTCCTCGAAGGCTGAGCCGTCCTCCTCATCGTTCATCATCATCATCATCAGGCCTTCTACATCAAAGCTTTTGCCCAGATCGGGGAGGCCCTGCTGTTGGAAGGGCTGAACAACAGAGCGGGCACATAGTGGTGTCACACACACCAGCAGGAGGAGCACAATGGTGATGGCACGCATGTTTCCTGCGTCTGTTGCTCAGGATGTCTTGCCCTGTGTGAAAGATAAGTGGGAGTTTTACTTCATGGATTGCATATTCCAGTGGTTGTCAAACATTTTCATGTCAAGGACCCCCAAATTGATGTATTAGACCACGGACCCCCATCTGAAAAGATTTTGTGCCAGGGACCCCCAGAAGAGAATATTTGTGTTTAAATATGTCTTATTTTGGGGGGAAATCACGTTGCAAGATTTTTCGAAAGTAAAAATAAAATAGCCCATCTACAAGAATGAATAGGTATAAATAGTTAAAGTTAAAGTGGTTAAACTGATTGTGATGCTATATTAACTAATTCAGCTGGGGACCCCCTGGAATCCCTTCAAGGACCCCCGGCGGTCCCCGGACCACACTTTGAGGACAACTGGCATATTCTATTGTCTGTCTTCTGTTGTAAATCTGCAGCTGTGGGTTTTTGTGTTACATTTAACCACTTCATCTTCATCTGTGTTTTACGTCTGGAGACTCCCGTCCAGGACAGGCTTCAGACACGCCACGCGCCTCCTGCAGGAGACTTGGCTCAGATCTGAACCCATTTGATTTGGCGTTAGGGACCTGTTGCGACCGCATGCATGCCCTTGCTGACGTCAACCCAGAGTAGGGTTCGAACCCACGTATGAAAGGCCTATGCTCTCTAGCTAACCGCTACACTAGGGTGTAGTGTACATTTAACCACTTGAACCCTTTATATTTCCCAAAAAATTGGAGACTAGCGAAAACAGCCGATCTACTAGCTCACAACGCATTGCATCCCTACACGTTGTGAGCTTGTAGATCTGCTATTCTCACCATTTTTGAACATTTAAAAAAAAATTCTGTCACAGAGTAACTGCGTGGCTCCAGATATATTTTTGCTTCATCAGCACTGTGCAAAAAACAGTACAGTACTCTACCCCCCCCCCCCCACCCAAGCAAAAAAGAACGAGAGAGAAAAAAAAACTTCATTTCAGTGATGCGAGATGGCTATTTGAACCAACACATATGATCTATCTTCATTGCATGGCCTTTTCTCACTTTAAACCCTAGTCGTCTTATACCCCCCCAACAATTAAGTGGTTTGGGTTGAAAGGCTGTGAAATGATGGAGCGGGGAGGAGATGTGGTCTTCAGGCTGAGCACCATGACATCTGCAGAATGCTCTGAAAAGTGCTGTCCATTCAGAGCAGAGGTGCAGCTGTACTGTACAAATTGTCCTTTTGCTTCAGTTTGAAAGACTTAACATTAAAGAGCAAATTTCACTACTATGCCCCACACATTTGGAACCGTCTAAAATCAGTTAAAGAATTGGAGAATTTAATCTCACTTGATCACTTTAAACAGTTTGTGAAAAACACTCTTGTCTGTACTTACATCCTTTGAATTTCTCCAATGTCTGTTATCTTTATGTCTGTTATGCTATGTTTGCTGCAATCAGGGTGTCATTGGAAAAGAGAGCTGGCTCTCTGACCTTCCTGAATAAATGAAGGTGAAATTAAATGAAAAATAAATCAGAATACACCTTGTGTCTTAGACCACAGAGCTCTGAAAACAGTGCTGCACTAACAACTGACAGTTAACGTGCATTGTTAGCACAGAGCCCATTTAACTCTGAAAGTGTAAAAATGGAGGGGGGACACCTAAAGTTGTGAAACCTTCTCTTTAAACAAAATAGCAAATGACAGCATAGCACCAGCTCAACTTTGTTGAGCTGGTGCTATGCTGGCTCCTTGTGTGTGCCACGTGTTGTGAGTGCCTTTCTGCTTCCCCCTCTCTGCTCTGTCTCCGGGGAGCCCACGCCCACACCCTTTACCACAGCAAGGCTTATAGGAAGCCACAGAACTGGCCGCTCTCATAGAAGAGTTTTATATAGAACAATTCCAAGTCCAACTTGGTCAATCTTTTCCAAAACAGTCAGCCCTGGGTCAAGTCTCTGGAAGTACCCAGGTTTCTGATCTGAGACCCTCCCCTGTTGGGTTTATCAGGGCACTGGGCAAACAGATCTTATTATTTGCATTCCTCCTATTGTTAGCGTGTTGATGGATGCCACCGTGCCTGATCTCCTACCAGAATGAATTGCCACCATGCTTGATCTTCTACCAGACTGAATAAAGTGCCACTATGCCTGATCTCCTACTAGAATAAATTGCCACCATGCTTGATCTCCTACCAGACCGAATAAAGTGTCGCTATGCTTGATCTCCTACCAGACCGAATAAAGTGCCACCATGTCTGATCTCCTGCAGACTGAATAACATGGCTGAGGTTGGTGAGAAATATATTGTAGTCCGTCAGATGCCACTTAATTTCTGTGCTGTACAACTGAAGACAGGACTGCAGGACCTCCTGCCTTGCCCACCCACCCTCTCTCTGCACCCGCTCTCTTACACACGCACGCACACACACACACACACGCACACACACACACACACACACACACACACACACACACACACACACACACACACACACACACACACACACACACACACACACACACACACACACACGCACACACAAATACAAGAAGTTAATTAACACATTAATTTTGCACTGATTTTTTTAACCTTGTTTTTCATTATGTAATGATTGCAATTATTTTTTTACATTTAAAAATGTAATGATAACAAATAAAGGAGCACAGGTACTAGCACATTGAGAACATACGTTGTCCATGTACCAATGCCAAGCTCTGAAACCATGCATATTCTGTCTATTTAGCATCTATGAAATACTAACCACCAATGCACATGAGTCAATAAGCAAAGCTGCTAAAATACATACCGTTACTGAGGCAAGTAAGTCCCACAGAGTGTTGATAGATGAAGATAAAAATTACACATACAGGTTGTACCAAAGTCCTGCTTCACTTTTTCATCTTAATGCTATAGGTGAATATACAACAAGCCTGTCTGCCAGCAGAGAGGGAGCTCTGCTTAGTACCTGCCACAAAGACTATAGAACCAGAGTCACACAGAGAAAGAGACCAAAGGAAGAGACGGTGTGAGAGAGAGAGAGAGAGAGAGAGAGAGAGAGAGAGAGAGAGAGAGAGAGAGAGAGAGAGAGAGAGAGAGAGAGTGGCAGAGAGAGAAAGGGAGGGAGATTATTTTAAGTCATGACCAAAACTTGGCCTGGTCCCCTTGTCTCTGTGGTTTGGGTGACAGGGCGAGAGTATAAGGAGGCAGGATGAGGGAAGAGAGAGAACATGAGAGAGTGAGAGAAAGAGAGAGAGAGAGAGAGAGACAGAGAGAGAGAGAGGGAGAGAGAGAGAGAGAGAGAGAGAGGGGAGGGAGATGCCAATGGTGACAATGGTGAAAATATTTTAGGATATCTCCATGTTTTTATTTTTTCAAAACCATTTACACTAGTTGTTCATTTTCAGACTCAATAATCATCATCCATAGGAAAATAATAGCTTAAAAGTATGGTCTTTTAATTACATATGGAGATTGTCTTAAGTTAAACAGCAGAGGTTATTTTGCATGTACCTACATATGCATGAAATTTAAAAAAGGTTAAGAACACAGTAATAAACATTTACATCGGAATATTTACTTGGATATAAATCATAAAAAAGTTACAACATTACAACAATAACAACTGTGAACTTTCTAACTTCCAACCCAACCTGTTATATCCTTGATACCAAATAAGACAGTAAACGCTTAGTTGGTCATCAGTTGTTAGCTTAGCTACAGTATAATGTCCAGTAGTTATTATGGTGAGAAAGAAATAACTACTGTATACTGGGAGCAATTATCTTGTGGGCTCCCATCTACCCAGACCTCTAGAACAGTGGTTCTAAAACATACATTTTCAAAGATATTTGGAACCCCCGCAAGGAACCCTAAGGGACCCTGGACCCGACTTGGAGAACCTCACTGCACTAGAATCATTTGCCACTTTCAACCTGGTGGCTTTATTTTAGACATGTTTTCACAAATGTTTACAATTTCTCAAACATTCTCACAAATAGTGAAGATCTGCAAGCTCATAAGGCATCATGATGCGACGTGTTGTGAGCTTGCAGATCGGCATTTTTTGTCTGTGACATCATCACACAACAAAGTATAAAATGGGGCTTAAGTGGTTAACGCTACACTAAAATGGGTGATGTCAGCTATAGATAACCAACCAACGGCTGACCGGATGTGACCAAAGGTTTTGGCCTGTCTTCTTGCAACATAAGGCTTTAGATGAAACCACATATAGTATAAAACAACTTTAAACCACACCAGATCGCGCATCACAACCCTTTACGGCTTGAAAACATGAATTAGACCTTAAAGGCCATACATGCAGGGACAGTTCCATATGAGAGACACATTTGTATTTATTATCAGAAGTCTGGAGCAAGTAGACACCTAAACAATTTTACTGTTGGTTAATGCAGGTTTTGTAAGGTTCTTTTTCAAGGTCAGATTTAGAACATTCTCTCCATTCAACTAGGACATGAAGATGTCCAGTAAAATAAATAGTTGACCCTGAATGAGACCACAATGGGATATGGATTATTGCATCCTCTGTGCCGTGGGCATGTAAACAAGCTCAACACCACAAGGGACCACACCTGCAGTTTGACTGACGCATTTATACACTCCTGAAAATGACTCATATAAACGGTCAGTCCCACCTTACTGTTTCTTCCTCTATACTGTTTAGCCTTCCTCTTGTGCGCCACACACCACAATCGCTGAAAACAAATGGCTAATTTGGAAATTGGAGGTTTTATTCAAGGCTTTGAGGCAGAGTTTGAGCAGACCATCTATTTCTCTGGTTTCTCCGTGGTTTCATGTGATTGTTGTAACTGGGTAGAGTAGAAACAAAAGAGCTGGACAACTTCAGACACAGAGGCAGCAGCCAGCAAACCTGGAGTTTCTCAACCAATGAATATGCATTCTGACAGCTCTGATGAAACCATCCTTCGCCATGTGTTCCAACCGCAGATATCCAATGGAATCGTTGCATTGTGTTTGGATGAAATAAAAAAAATACGGTGTTCGGCAAACAGAGGCTTATGATATTCACACGTTTTGTTCAACAAGATCAACTCCACAAATCAACACCCTTTTGAGTTTTTCTTTTAATCTCACACGCAATTTATAAAAGTAAAAAAAATGCTCATAACAGCTTGTTGTTCTTCAACAGGTGTTGTCATACAACAAAACATGAAATTCAGGCTCATGTTAAAAACCCCATAAGAAAAAATGCAATGGAAGTCTGGAGAGGGAAACCGTTTAACTCACTTCCGGGTTTTAGGACTACAAATATCAATATATGCATAATATACTACGCAGTCAAATCCTGTTTGTGTATACAGTAAATGGAACCAAAAGAACCCTTATGGGTTTGTAACTCCAAGTGTGTATGAACGGAACCAAAAGGACCCATATGGGTCCATTTGGTTCCATTCATACACTCAGGGTAAAACATATGGTAACAGTTGCGATGAAACCCATGTCTATAATACATTATCAGCCGTGTATAATGCATAAGTATGTTCATAATGCATTATAGACAGTTTCCCTGCGTCATAAGGTAAAAGACAGAAGCATCACTGTTACATTTTGAAATATCAACACAAAAATTGCAATGGTACATTATGAAAAACAAGGTAAGTTCACTGGTTCTTAAAGTGGCTTCCAAGGACCCCCAGGGTCCTTGAGGGGGTTCCAAGGGATCCCCAGCGAAATGATTGATAGTTAGGAACCAAATGGAACCCTTCTGTTACTCTAACAGTGGTCAAACATTTCATCGAATGGGGGTCCATGGCCTAACATGCATGCTGTCTCTGTCGGGTGGAAACCCCATATGTCCAAAACTATTACTTTTCAGGATTCAAATTCAAAAATAGAAAAAGTAGCAGATGGACAAGCTCAAAACGCGTCGCTTTGTGCCGCATTTCGAGCTTGTAGATCTTTTACTTTTGATGCTTATTGTCTCCGCCAGGCCGAAAGGCATGGCGAGAGAGTATGTTTTACCCCTTGTCCGTCCGTCCGTCCGTGTGTCCGTGTGTCATTCGATCTGTCTGTGTACAGCTAATCTCCGGCACCGTTGGCTTGCCAAACTGTGCACACACATTCCCTGGATACCAGAGCAGAACCTCTGCCCCAAAATTTTCACAGGGGCCTGTTATAGCGCCACCAGGAGGCCAATTTGTGCAAAACACATTTTTTGACAGTACTCCTACAGATTTTGTCCCAAAATCCCGCAAATCGGTACACAGTATCTCTATTGTCATTAAACGAAACGGGTCTTTCAGATTTCTAATATTCCATCCTGATTGGCTAAAAATGTCTTCCAAAGTTTACAGGAGTGCTCCGTTTTGAACAAAATGCCTCAAATCATGAACACAGCATGCAATTTCCGTGAAATTTTGCACGCACATTCCCATTAGGCCGAGGAAGAACTACCATTTGAAAATATTCAAATCAGCCTCATGGTGGCGCTATAACAGGCCGATTCGTGTTTTTACCTATAATTGCACCGATCTGTGTAAAACTTTGTATGCACACTCCCTATAGGTCAAGGAAAAACCTTTGCCCTGCATTTTTCACATCTGCCTTTTATAGCGCCACCAGGAGGCCGACTTATGTAAAACACATTTTTTTATACTACTCCTTCCAATTTTATCCAAATTTCACGCAAATCGGTACACATGATCTCTATAGTCATGTGATCACGATGGATGTGTTTGATTTTTTATATTCCATACTGATTGGCTAAGATTGACATCTAAAGTTTGCATTATTGGCTTGTTTTGAACAAAATTCCACAAATCATGAACGCACCGTCCAATTGCTCTCAAACTTTGCACGCACATTCACACTATGTTGAGGAACAAATGCCACCCTTTTAACATTGGCCTGTTATAGCGCCACCAACAGGTCTAATTTAGCGAAACACATGTTTTTAACAAAATGCCTCAAATCATGAATGCAGTCAGTCTGATTGTCGTGCAAGGCCTAAGAAGAAATGGCACCCTTTTCACGTTGGCCTATTATAGCGCCACCAGGAGGCCACAATAGCCTACCCGACCTGGCGGAGACCTGTGCTCCGAGGAGCACTTTTTCTAGTTGTATGTGTGACGCTGTAGTATGATCGAGTAAGGCGTTAATTTACGAAAAAACACAAAAAGTTAGAATATGGCGATAAGAGGTTTCTGCCCGACAACAGCGATATAAAACTGGCTATCCCTGAAAAGAAAAAGGTTTGAGAACCATGTGCAGTGTGTCAGTTCACTCGTCATAGTCGTCGTGGTTCTGGGGTCGCAGCAGAACACTGTGGTAGTTCCTGATGCAGGAGAAGGCTGTGGGAGGGATGAGGCGGCGCTGGATCAGGTTGTACTGCAGGTGAACTGAGATCAGTGGCGAGTCTTCCGTGGCGTGCGTGTCGCACAGGGCGTTCATTGGGACATAGCTGTGGACAGGAAGGACGGACGTTTGTTTAAAAGAAAAGTAGCAGTTTACGCTCCAACAATAGCCCAGACATTTATTTGCCTTGATGACCAAAAGGCCCACAAGGGTGGAGGTGTAGCCTACTTGAGGGAGTTCAGTGCCTAGTGAAGCAATTTCTCTGTGATAGACTCTAGAAGAACATCATCATTTATAAAAATAAAAAAAAATACCCTTTTGTTAATGAACAATCAACATTCATGTCTTTAGTGATGAAATGCATAAAGTAGTTATTTCCTGGCTGGGACTGTAAGAATAAAGACCTCGGTCTTTGACTTACAGTACAAGAACCCAGCACAGCACTTATCAACCAATGAGCATCCCTTGCATTCCAATCTACTTTCCTCAAGCAGAGCCAGACTAACCGGCAAGAAGTCAAACGTATGTTGTGCATCCATCTTGGAATGGTTTCTTTTTTGGTGACCTTACTTTTGGCACTGACATCTTTATACTTTATACTTTGTTTGTCTTGTCTTTTTGCAGTAGTCGCTGCAAGCCCACACACTTCATGTTTGGCAAGTTTTACGCTGTTGGCTCTGCAGGTGTCTAGCTGTCTGTCTGCGTCTGTATTTCCGGAGCTAATCTCTCAAACAGCTGGACTAATCAGTGCCAACTTTATTGTGCACACTGGCAGTAGGCCACAGAAGTTCTTCACATATTTTATACCTTTTGAAATATTTAATTTTAATGTCATTGTAAAGGGAATGGGATCAGTCCCAAACCTTTGCCAAATTTGGAGTCATAGAAATTTAGAAATGCGAAATTTGGAAGGAAAATATATTGTGCAATAATTAAATTATGAATTCAAATCCTTCATGGAAAGTAGTGGCTTCAAAAATATCCGAAGCTGTAAAAAAGTATACATTTTCGGAGGGTCAGATGAGCTACAGTATATTGCTCCTACGTCTGTGTCGCAGAGAAAACAACAGAGAACAACAGTAATTACATGTTTGATGAGGTAGCAATTTGAGATTTGGATGCCTAGTGATGGTTACTTAGGTTGTGATGAAGATGAGTATCTCGCTGACTCGGGAGAACTGTACACACAGGCAAGTTCTATAGAATACTTTTAGATTGTCTTTTTCTTTGTTACCCTTAGCTGTACAGCATGCACACGTACACATGCAAGCATGCATGAGCATACACACACGCACACACACACATCATCACACACAGGCACGCATGCATGAAGACAAAGCAAGACTGAGAAACAGAGAGATGGATTATAACGGACAGAGTCAAAGAAAGATGAGGGAGGGAGTCAAAAGAAAAGAGGCGGGAGTCAAAAGAAAGAAGAAAGAGAAAAGAAAAAAAGGATGGAAGAAAGTAACAAAGTAAGGAAGAAAGGAAGAAAGGAAGGAAGGAAGGAAGGATAAAGGAAAGGAGAATAAAATAACGGAAGAAAGAAAGAAAGAAAGAAAGAAAGAAAGAAAGAAAGAAAGAAAGAAATAGGGAGGGGGCTCCAAGTGAGCAACGTGAGAGCATTTACCTGTGTGAAAGAAGGGATAAAGGAAAAAAGCTGAGCTGAGAAGGCATTGGTGAGGTTGTGGGTGCATGGAGATGTATGGGTGTTACCTGATGAGGTTGTGGGTGCATGGAAATGTATGGGTGTTACCTGATGAGGTTGTGGGTGCACAGAGACATACAGTATGGGTGCTACTGTATACCTGATGAGGTTGTGGTTGAGCCGGAGGTGCTGCAGGTTCTTCAACTGGAGCAGGCCTCGAGGGATGGACCGCAGCTGGTTGTGGTCTAGCAGCAGCTCGGACAGCGAGGCTGACAGGCCCATGAAGGACACGTTATCGATACCGTCATCCCGGAGCCTGTTGTGGGACAAATGGAGCGAGTCCAGGCCCGGGTGCAAGTGAGCGAACACATAGCCAGGGATGCGCTCGATCTGGTTGTGGTGGAGGGTGAGCTGTCGCACGCCAGAGGGGAGGAAAGAGGGCACGTGCACCAGTTTGTTGTGGGACAGGTCCAGAGATTCCAGCTTCCTAAAATGTGACACAGTGATCAATTATAACAGGGAATAATAGGAAATACAAGCATTGTGAAGAGAAAGGCAACATGTTTTGGACCAAAAGCAGCAGTATTGTATTGAGTAAAATTGACTGATGTGTCTTCACAAAAGTTGGTATTCATGTCCCTTCAAAGTATCGGTTCCAGGAAGAAAGCCAATGACTCCCAATGCTCTGTCTCTCTCTCTCTCACACACGCACGCACGCACACACGAGCATTCACTCATACGTTCACTCACTCAATCTCTGTCTCTCCTCTCACTCTGTCTGTCTGTCTGTCTGTCTGTCATATCTCTCTCTCTCTCTCTCTCTCAGCCTTTAGGCGGATGGCCAGCCACATCTGCAAGCCGTACACAATGCAACTCTCCCTGTATACAGCAACATTCTGAACAGTCAAATAGTCAAAATGAGTGGTTAAATAGCCAAATGGACCGAATACTGTTTGAAATTTAACACAAACAAACTGCAGCACTACAGGTAAATACTGCACTGAGCCATATTTTCTTGCATTTCTATGTTTTCTGAAACTAAGAAATGAGGCATAAGTTAGGTTATGTAAATCACACGTGTAAATCACTTAAGTGTTTTTGAAACCGGGAAACTGATTAGTACAACCCATAGTAAATATGGAGTGCTATTTTAAAACTCTCCTCATGGAGGCAGTAAAGTTTCATAATGGTTCATACTATACTATATTAAACTTATTAAAAGCCTTCATTTATTTAGCTTATTTAATTGAAAACCTGATTTTTGTTCCCCTATATATCACTGAGATAAAAGTCTAAATAAGTTTAACAGATCTATTTTCTACAGTCAGTGAAGACATAATAGAACATTTTGCACCATATCAGTCCTTTGTATTCCAGAGAAGGGTTGTACTGCCAAAAAGATTACACAGTAAAATCTCTTACGATCCATTTGGGTCCATTTAAGTACACTCTCAGAGTTGTAAGACTTACAACAGGTGAATCCAGGCTCGTGGGGCGATGCGGTCTTCACGGATGCGGTTGTGACTGAGGTCCAGGACCCTCAGGTTGAGGGTCTTGTTGAGGATGCCAGCATGGACCACCTCGATTTTGTTGTCCGAAAGGTGGAGAGCCTACAAAAACAAGACACATTTATGCAGTTAAACACGGCTATACACAGTTACACAGAATTACACAAAGTCATACACAGTTACGTATACAGTAAATATACACAATTATACAGAGTTGTATAAAGTTATAAACACAACAGTAAAATCCGTAAAAAGTGTTAATTTCACTTTACAAATGCATAAATTAACGAATTAAGAGGATTTTACTGTGTAGCCTATACATTTCACTGCCCGCTACCATGTAGGCGGGCATGTAATGACATTCTTGAATGCAGGCGCAGGTTTCAAGGGTGTTTAATAAAGGCCAACAAAGGTACAAGTGCAAGGCACAGTTCAGAGAAACGAGAAACAAAGGCAAACACGGACGGGACCGTGTGGGGCTGCTAGTTTAGTCTAGAGTCAAACAATACTGCCTACTGGCAGAGTAGACGAGGGGGGTATATATAGGAGTGCACTAAGGAGGAACAGGTGTGTAAAGTTAATAGGCTGGAGATGAGGACCTCTGGAATGAGGGCGTGGGCGTGGTCGTGACAGTGCATGTAGGGTCAGGGTGTGTTTTTTTATGTACAATGAGAGCTGTAAGGTGAAACACAAGTATGAATTAAATGGCTAAGAAGCTATAATATGCAGAAATAATTGACTTGGTATAGTCACTTGGTAGAATTGTCAGTGGTAAGTGAAATACGGTCACGGTATACAAATCCTGAACCCATGTACTCTCTTCTTTTTTTATTAACCATGAACATGAACTCTATTTTGGGCAAGTTTTAAAGTATGTGCAGTTTAAGAGGTTAATCTGCAATTGCTAAACAACTGTGAGCAATTTTCAACAAGAAAATACCATCAGGAGCATCATGTCTTTTCTATAGTCTCTAATCTTAACAACATGGCATGGTTAGCTTCTACAAACAGACCTGCAGAGAGGTAGGCAGACCAGAGGGGACAGCACGGAACTTATTGTCCTCCAGGCGAAGGTACATGAGTTTCCTCAAGGGGCGGAAGGTCAACGGAGAGACGTTTCCATCGTGGAAGTGGTTGTCCTCCAGTTCCAGGGTCAGAAGTTTAGACAACCCTAAACAGACCATTCCAAAAAGTGCAGTCATTTAAGTAAGATTTTCCTGTGCCTCGATTGATCTCATGCAATGTCCCATATCATAAATGTCCCTGTTTCCTAGCTAATAACACTCACCTCAAATAACACACCTCTGTGTTAGATTGTAAGGCAAGAAACAAATGTGACCTACAGATGAACTGGGTTACATCATCTTGCATCCTATCTCTTGGAGGTTCTCTATTCGTTTTGTCTTTGTACTGTGATGTCAGGCCCTATAAACAGTCAACTATTTCCCTATTGTTTGTCCAGGATCCTGTCACAGCATCTTGTGACCCACTAGTTGACATGGTCAACCAAGCAATCCTCAAACACACATTCTGTATGCTTGGATAAAGCTTCTCTTGTTAGTTGTTAATTGCCCAAGAGAATGTAGGAGGTGTCCCACCTTTGAAACTGCTGGGTGTAAGGCCGCTGAGTTTGTTGTCGTTAATCTTCAGCTCCACTAGAGAAGCTGGGAGAAACATTGGCACCTTGGTCAGATTGTTGCCGTCCAGAATCAACCTCCTGAGTTTAGTCAGATTCTGCAACAAACAAACCAAATCAGAGATCAACTTTTTTTTTAAATCAAGGACCCCAGTTTGATATGCATTAACAGACCCCCATTCAATACATTGTTTAATCTATGAGAACCCAATCTACACTATAAAATCCTCAGTGATCATTTAACTCTGAGAGTACCCCATAAGGGTCCATTTGCGTCCTCTTTCCTAACAATAAACCCCCCCACCCCCCCAACTTCCTGTATTGACATTCATTGTTGGACACAAGACAATACACTCTAAATTATTGCCGCAACATACATCCATGTTATCATCATGGGAAAATGTGAACATTTCAATGAACTGAACAACTCTAAGGGATGTGTGCAACATGGATATGAGGTATTAAATCACCACTGCCAGCTCCCAGATGATTCTTGGCTGTAGCCACCATTGCACCCCAGTGAGAACAGGTAGTAAAAGTCCAAACATGCTGTCTACATTTTATATGTGGGTTTGTCTGTTGACTGTGACTGTCCTCTCCCATTCACAGCAACAATTTGGTGTAATCCAGTGTGAGCGGGCTAGACTGGACCAGGGGGCTTAACTCCACAGTATATAAATAACAACATAGATACTGCAGCCACAAGACAGATGTGCTTAAAGTCAACACAAACTCCCTCCAATGTCTGTTGGGTTCTCCACATAATTTTGTTATACACAGTGTTGGGCAATAGCTATAATAGCTAAGCTACTATAGCTTAACTACCTTTCCCAGTAGCTTGTGGATAGCGTCACTATTGAAGAATGAAGTAACTTTCAAGTAGTTAACCACTCATACCCAAGCATATTCTTGGAAAGATAGTGTACTGTACAGCAAAAACAGGAGGGTGCCTAGAGCCCGTGGGAATCGGGTCAACTAAGTAGGTTTTATTTAGTGCTTTGTTTTTACCATGTAAGGTGGGTAGCTTGACAAAAGCTCCAGCACTGCATTTTCAGTGGCACATCAATATAAATTTAAACAGATGAGTTTTGAGTGAGAGATGAGTTTGTCCATCGAGAATTCTCTGTCTCATCCATTTGTTGCTTTTACACTGTATGTGTTATTCAATCACTCAGTGTCATAACCTGTCCTCAACCACATACCAACCACATTAGGTACAAATTAGCTTCAATAGCTACTTATTTTAAAAGACAGCTTTTAGTGTAGCTCAGTACATTTTTACGAAGAGTAAGTAGTAACTAAATGTTTTAAGTATCTTGCCCAACACTGGTAAAACAGCACTGTACCAAAACAACAGCATAATACATTTTGTGCAAACGTGCCATGAGAATGGTCAATAAAGTCATGTAACATGGGGCTGCTATGTGGGGGAGTGTGTTTAGGGATGGGGTTGACAACACACAAGAGTTTTAACTTTACACAGCCAGGCACCCTGGCTAGGCGTTGACACTACATACAGACAGTTTGTCTTCAGCAATACCAGGTTTTGACAACGGGTATAATGAGGGATCTCAGGCCCACTTAGCTGGAGGTGGTCTCGTGGCTTTAAGTGTAAATTACAGCTCCTTGACCGATTGTGGGAGAGATCTGGATGGTTAAAATAAGAACACCCTGGGGCACGCAGTGGGAGCTGACTGGATAGTGCATCAACCACATAATCGCAACGTCCCTTGTTTCACTTTCGACTGGAAACCTGTGTCACATCATGTCAACCCAATACTCTGTCCTCATGTCTAAATGAAGCAATAGCATCTAAAACAATCCTTCAAAGATTTGTAAAACATTTGTTATACTTTTTTTCAATTAAATGAACACTGAGGTTTTCACAGAGTATGATATGACAGACCTGGAAAAGCATTGGGCTGATGGAGGTGTCGGTCAGCTTGTTCTTGCTGAGGTCCAGCCACTCTAGGTTGGGGAGGCCTGCCAGAGCCCTCGCAGGAATCTTACTGATTCGGTTGTCTGACAGGACAAGAAGAAGGGATAGACAAGAGATCAAACAAGTCAGCCAGGTACGCCATGGGAAACCCTTCAGGAATCTCATCCTGCACAGTCAAATTCTAGTGCAGTGATAGAGACAAGTACACTTGCAAATATAAGTGGCTTGAACAGCAAGGTACAAATAATCACAATATCACATATCCAAAATGCAGAAAATACAACGGATAAAGGAAACAGACAATAAAACCCTATACACACATCCCCAAAAGACAAAAAAAAACGAAATAAAAATATAACCAAAGCAACCAAAAAACATAGAGGTCAGTGTGTGAAGTTAGTTTAAAGAATAAAATGTTATTTCAACCAATGTGACTACAAAACTGGCCTATGGTCTCATGCAGCTTTGATACAAATCTGTTCACACAACAATGGATAAATGAGCACTAACAGTAAGTCTGTCTCTTTGTCACAACACTTCCTCAGTTTGCTCACCTGCCAGGTACAGGGTTCTGACACCCTGGTCTTTGATGATGGGCATGTGTGTCATGCCAGTGCTGCCACAGGCTATCAGTGAGTCTGACAGCAGGCATCCAGCGGGCAGTGACTCCATGAAGCTCGGCGTCTGAGGGAAGGTGACCACCGGGCGCCCTGGTGCCACAGGTACCGGTATTGGTGTCCTAGCCATCGTTACCCCAGGTTTGGGTATGGGCCTCAGGGTGGGCCGGTCCGTCACTTGCACCCGAGGCGGCGGTCCGACGACGTCATCATCGTCATCGTCATCATCAAAGTCATCTTCGTGCGATTCAGGAAAGATGAATGTGGGGGTCCTCGCAGCTGGCACAGCAGGTGCCCTCACCGGCATCTTGACCACCACAGGCACCGCCACCCTCTTCACTGCCGTCCTGTCACGTTGCGAGTCTTGTTTCTTCTTCTTGGCTGCCATGGGTTTGTCCCTCACAGAGGATGGCAACTGAGAAACACACAAGGCACTTTAAGCCTAATTTATTGCGCACTGGTAGCAGATCTACATGCTCACAACGCGTTGCAATGCAACAGGTTGTGAGTTTGATCTGTTATTTTCGGAATGCGACACCACTATACCCTGTCCCTGACACAAACACATATAAATTGTATATATATATTGCATTTCTGTTGTTCTGCCACTCAAAATGATCTGGTGTCTTTGTCTTTGTTTTTTAGCAAATACAAAATGTCTTAATAAAAGAAAAGAAATAGCTATATTATTATTATTTTGAATAATAATAACATTATTATTATTATCATTATTATTACACATTTGTATATTGTTTACTGAGATCTGATCCACACTCACAGGTGCTGCAGGTATCTTTTTGACCTCTTGTACTCTTGTACCACCATTACTCTGGAGACCACTCCTCTGCTCAGGGGTATCATCTTTATCAACCTTGCTATCATCCAGCCTCTTAGCCTTTGGAGCCCTGGACTGCTGGTTATTTGATCCTGGGGAGAGAGAAAAGCGCCATAAAAACAAATGCGTAAGGAATGTGTAGAGGGCTTCTGGACCACAAATAAAGGCATCAACCAGTATGGGGCGGCCGTAGCTTAGCCTCTAGTGGGTACTACTGGGTAGAGACACTTACTTAAATCTTAACTGCTCCCCCCAAGCACTCATCATAACCATCTGAGTAGCCATCAGCTGGGTGAAGCTTAAAAACTGAATCCCCCAGCAGGATTGATAAGGTAATCAAAATAAAATGAGGCATTAATGACAATCATGAATAGTTTTGATGCAAATATTTTCATAATTGTTTGTTTGTCGTGCCGCTGGTGTGCAAAGGCCTTAAGTCTTACATAATAATCATGGATATAATTTGCTCAAGAATACATGTATTTGTTTGAATGCTAAAAAGTTGTACAAGAGGAGAGGAGAGAGGAGATGTGTTGTGGGTGTTGTATAAGTGTTGAGAATAGATGTATAAATAAGACGCATGTAACTAAGGCAAGTGAGTATGAAGGTTGGTAGGTAATCTCATAAGAGGTATGTAAGAACAATTGCAAAGGTGAGAAGGATGATAGCAAGCATGGTCTTAAAGGTAGGGTAAGTGATTTGCTTTGGTTAAAATAGGCATTAAATAGCTCTATATTCTGATAGCACTCATTGCTATAGAGGGTCCATGATGTCTCTCCAGCCCTTTATTGAACAGAAAATGCATTTTCAGGTAAGGATACCTATTTCATCCAATCCGGATAGAGAACTCAGTCAGGATACAATTAAACAACTGAAATTGGAAAAACATAAATGAGCAGACAAAATTGGAACTGGAACATTATAAAAATGAAGCTGATAAATGGGTACTCTCTCCTACCTGAAAATGTATTTTCTGTTTATTAAAGAGCTGGAGAGACTGGGAGACCCCTGTGACTGAACAAACACTCTATAGAAATGATTACTATCAGAATATGGTACTTTTTTTTTTAACAAAAACACGTTTTGTTTTAACCAAAAAAGATCACTTGCCCTACCTTTAAGTAAGGTATTAAGTTAAAGCTTTGCAAGATTATGCTGAACGTTCACAGCAGTGAGCTTCAGGGATCTGGTACAACCAGTGGTGCGAGTATCATAACAGTTACTTCTCACTTCCACTAGGGGCTGCCAACGTTGGAGTAGGTGAAAATTCTCCAATGCAGCTGTAAGGATGATCTTAAGACAATCAGATGTCAGAATGTTTTTTATTTTTTTACGGAGTGGCTCTGTAAGATGCAAGCTTTCTATTATTTGATATCAAAGATCCCTTTGTGAACATTTGGACCTTCCTTTTTGTCCTATGCACCTGTCATTAACCTTTGAGGTGTGCATCAGCCTACTTTTAATGGTTTCTATTTTAGGCCTGCCCTACAATAAGTTTTCTGACCTCTTTGAATCACGCCCCTTACAAATACCCCATATAACAATAAAACAAAACATGAAACAAAACTAGCAAATCCACTTGAAAAACTAATTGAAAATAAACTGAAAAATAAAAATGAAAACATTTTAAAACTATAATAATCTCTGTGTGTGTGTGTGTGTGTGTGTGTGTGTGTGTGTGTGGGGGGGGGGGGGGGGGGGGGGGGGGTGTGTGTGTGTGGGTGTGCGTGTGTGCGTGTGTGCGCGTGTGTGCGTGTGTGTGTGTGTGTGTGTGTGTGTGTGTGTGTGTGTGTGTGTGTGTGTGCGTGTGTGCGTGTGTGCGTGTGTGCGTGGGTGTGTGTGTGCGTGTGTGTGTGTGTGTGTGTGTGTGTGTGTGTGTGTGTGTGTGTGTGTGTGTGTGTGTGTGTGTATCCGGGGCTAACCTTGCGAACTGCGGGGCCAATCAGTGCCAAATTCCATGTGCACGCTGCCAGCAGACCAAGCGAAATAACCCCCCATATATAAATATTGTGAATATTATTTTAATTTTCAATTCATAATGGAAGTCAATGGTGGATCAGATTAAAACCTTGTCCAAACATCGAGTCATACAGTACATACATGTAGATGACTGATGTCACAGAGCACACCACATGAAGTCTGAGATTCACATGGAAGCCAATGCTGTTATTAATCTTGTTTATTTTATTCATATATAGAGAAAGAAGCTTGCGGGCCGAGAAGGGGAAGGACATTGCAACACAGGTCTCTGACCAGGGACTTGGCAATGATGTAGTCGACATACTATCCGGTTATCTACAAGGCACCCCATTTAAAAGCCCTTCAGGAATCTCATCCTGCACAGCAGGAATCTGTAGTGTTAATTTAACCGCCTGGCTCAATAGTATCTTTCAGTTCATCAGGCAACATAATCTTTGTCATAAGCCAAGGGGAACATGATAAGAAGGTTGTTGACATGAGGAGATAGTCATGTTGTTGCGCTAAGGCTTTAAGGCTGAATGTATCAGGGCTACAAAGTGTCTAATGGACTAGCACTTAAGCGGGCAGTGTTGAAGGATAAGCACTTTGGTAAGTGGGAATAGTTTGAGGTTATGCGCGTAAAAAGGAGTTGGGCGGAATTAAGGTTAGGTGCTAATTATGTAAGGATAAGCACTGTCTGTAGAGGAGAGAGGAGAGAGGCGAGGTGGGTTTTATTTCTGTGGACCTTACCGCCACAGGGTACAGCCTGACAGCTGACAATCCCTCTCCTGCACTGGCACAGAGAGCAGGGCTGAGTGGACCACATAGCTCCATCAAACAGAGACATACCATTCACTCGGCATTGACCTGGATAACAGACACGGGTAAACATATACGTACACTGTAAAGTCCTCAGTCTTAATAACACTGAGATTGTAAATTGGAACCAATTGTGCACTCTCAGAGTTCCATTTGCACACTCCCAGTCCCAGAGTTACATTAAACACTGAGGATTTTACTGTGTACATGCATACCTCATACACTGTAATGAAACCTGATACATTGTAATGAAACCTGACTCAAATGAGACAAAGCCTCACTTTAGTCTCACAGTAGCCTAAGCACCAAGAAGGAAAGCTCAGCACTGAGGTGATAATAAAAGTTCAGAAAAGGTCCCACTACAACAGACCTACACCAATACACCGAACAGGCAATATTAGACATTGCGCTTCCCCGCCAAGAAATCGTGACTTACCAGGAATAAAGGAGTCATAGGGTTCAGGTTTGTCCGTGGCATGCCTCAGCTTCGACCCTGCTGGCCTCTCTCCTCGCCGGACGGCCCTGCCGTAAGCGAGCGAGCTCACCGCACAGACACACAGGCACAGGAGGCCGAGTCGGCTCATCTTGATTAGGATTCCCGCTCGATTACCGTCTCTTGGTCAAACTGTGCGGAGGAAGAGCCTTACAAGCAAGTGTGAGGAATCCAGATTCTTGGATCACCCTCTTATAGGCGCTCCTAGACCACCAAGAAAAGAAAAAAAACACAGGTGAACGAAGGATACATGTGTAGGAGCTGAGAGAGGAAGCAGGGGAGTTGGGAGAAGGGAATTTTTTTGGGGGGCGGCTGGGACAAAGGCCCTCATTCATGCACCTTAGAGTAACCACCTCTTCATCCCCCCAGCCCTCCCCACTCACTCATACACACCCTCGTCTCTCTCGTCACCGGCTCTGTATAAACAACCCGCAAAAAGGAGATTCAGTGGATAAGAATGCTTATTGGAGGTCATATAAGTGACACCAAGTCACTGTGTGTGACCTCTCTCTTTGTCTCTCTTCCATTGAATCTGAAATACCCAAGCAGACGGATTATCTGCGGCCTACTGGCTGTCAGCCAGCTGTGGTGGACTGTAGCTGTTCAAGTGAAGGGAGGGAAAACACCGGGTCACCAACACCAACTCTGCTCGCATAAAGGGCTGCTTTGTGCCCGAGCCTGACCATTGGGATGGCGACCACACGCCTGAGAAATTCTTTAAGTGTTTTGAGACTGCTTAAGCGAATACACACCCACCCCTACACACACACACACACACACACACACACACACACACACACACACACACACACACACACACACACACACACACACACACACACACACACACAGACGTCTTACCACTTCCATGTTGACATGAAGAAAGCCAAATGTTTTGTCATTCATACAGTGTGTGTGCTAATAGTTTTCTTATTCTGTCACACAGTACCGAAAGGTATGTCATTTCAACACAAAACGTCATTCCGGAAGTGGGAGTGGACTGTTTTTTTAGCACCCACCAATTTTATCCTCGCGGACAGTTTTCTTTCTTTTTCTTTCCAATACTAATTTTACAGCTTATTTATCCACGTAATGCCACTGTGATCCCCACATCCTGTTTGTGAGAATTAAAAAGATGGCCCGAACTGCTCAGACAAACCAAATATTGCACAACACACCTACGACCTTCCCGTCCTCACAGCAGACGTCCTGTGGTCCTGCTGTGGTCGCAGTGGAGCAGAACAGAACTTACAGCCATTAAATTATTATTAGGCCTATCCATTACTGAGAACATTTAAAACCACTTAATCTTGACCTGAGTTAACTCTGTACTAGTTTCCCTTCTCTAGTGTACATCAAATCTCTTCACCGAAAATAGAAAATCTACAAACTCAGCTTGTAGATGTGCTATTTTCGGCTAATGTGTAAGGAGCTTCTTTAGACATGAGTCACAAAATCAGTCTTTGAGAATGTTCAGAACCACTGCAGTGCTATTTTGCTGTGCACAGCATAAGGAGCAGCGTGAGTACACAAGAGCTGTCCTCATCTTACCCTTTGCAGTTAAACATAAAGTAAGCGCCTCTACGTGGACCTTCATCCAATTCACAGCTGATTACAACCGCGATAAGATTACAGATTTATTGTCCAGTTGGCACGGACAGCTGGCGTAGCGGTCCGGGCACCTAGGCTACAGTGTAGTCTGACATTACATTGTGGGTTCAAGTCCCGATCCCAATGGCCTTTGCTGCGTGTTACTCCCCATCTCTCTCCCCATTTCCTGTCAGCGTACTGTCCTATAAATAATAAAGGCATAAAAGCTCAAAAATACATCTTAATTTTTGTTTTTTTTTGTTTTAGAGTAAACAGGCAATAATGAATGATAATATCAGGCACATCACGTTTTTCCCAGGCACACTTATCTTGGCTAGACACAAAATGTATCAGCTGAGTTGTTGTGATAGGTCACCTGACCTGTGATTAGGTCAGGTGATCTATGAATTAACCCCTTTCAACCTATTGGAAAGCCCCTATTTTGGGAACGTCATTATAAGCATGCATTTGCAAAAACCTTAAAAACGTTTCAATAATTGTATTGTTTAGTAGGCTACTATATATTTATTGTCTATTATGCACTTTTCACTTTTTTACTCTTCTTATTTTGTGCTGTTGTAACACCCTGAATTAATTCCCCCCTTGGGGGATTAATGAAGTGTTCTAAGAATTAAGCTAACAACGTGTGGCATCGCGAAACCGACTCTTGTTTGCCTGAACAGTATCATGACATGGTAAATGACTACAGGTAACTTTACATTTATATCTCACTCTGGGCCTTTTGCCAATAGATTGGCACCTTACTTGTCCATCCATTCCAGCCAGGTCCAAAACCAGAGCTCTGACCTATGAACTGTGGCCGACGCTACAGCTGCTAGATAATGTCAGGTGCTGTCTGATGTCCTGGCAGAGTGCTGGCTTTACAGAGGAAAGATTTATCACCCCCCTACCCGCTCCTAAAGTACCCCCCCCCCCACCCCCACCCACAAACCCACTCCACTATTTCCAGTCAAGGGCATGGTATTTAAAATAGCTTTTACTGTATCTGTGTGTTTATTGCCGTAAAGACAATTCTGCTGTGTCCACTTGCTTCCACATTGAATATGAAAATGGAGTCAGAAAACTAAACGTAATAGTATATCAATTACGATCAATTCGGAGGCTATCATCTATTGTCGATAGACAACAGTCGAACACTATGCTTCAAGGAAGCTCACGTATTTACCGTGAAATGGATATGGGTGACATGATGAATCTACTACTTCAATGATGCCATTGACGTAGTTCTATATGCAGAGTTTGACCCCGGCATCACAAGTTTGGCTATATCATTATAGGCAGGGGGAAAAAAACTAAATATTTTTTACAAATTTCCAGAAATGTTTTATTTAAATATTTTGTGGCTAAGGGGTTAAACACACCACAATGTACACTTGACATTGCACCAGCTTTCCAATGAGGCAGGCATTTCATAGAGGAGGTCATGTCCTAGCTGTAGTGACATCAAAGGTCACTGCTTTTGCCTGACATCTCCGATAACAATGTGCATGTATATAATGATGTTTCGAGATACCGCTCTCCCTAAGGGAGGAAGATTCAGGTGAATTACAACAAACACAGAACTGTTACAGAAAAATGTATCAGGTTTTTCCCAAATCAGACTAAAAGTCAGAGAAAAATCGAATTCCGTGCTTCTGGTGGAGGAAAAGGCTGCTGAGCTTTTATCCTCACATTTGAATGCCAACCCATGTCTAATGGCCAGATGAGAAGAAAACTGAGGCTGGTGTGGACTCCAGCTCCTGGTGGCTCTCACAGTCACTCTGGAGGCTTGGGCTAAGGGACAATGTCACCAATTTAGGTGCGGCTGCCAAAGCGTCCCTATTGTTGGACCCTTGATCTTCCTCTATTTATAGATCTCCCTCTCTCTTATGAGAACAGTGGGATGACGTGGTCAGGCATTTCATTTTACTGCCACACTCCCCCAACAATGATTTCTCTTAGCGTCACACACCCCCCACACACCCCTCCCAACAATAAAGTCAGTGGCAGGTATTTGGTACAAGTCTTTGTGCCTGAGTCTGTCTGAGGTTCGTGGGGGCAACCGTGTGTGTGTATACTAGACAGAGAGAAGACCAGCTGCCATGGATGATGTGTATAAAGCAGCGGTGAGTAAAAATATGATCTAGTTTAATGTGCTGTGAAAGGTATGATATGCTGCGCTACTTCTTGACTGGCTTCAGGATAAAGCTCTTCATACATTTTTTGTTTTAGAGAATGGACTTGTGGTTCTAAGAAGCATAAACGTTTTTTTTTTTTACATTATGTGTTCTTGCTTTGCACAGTAAATGCTTACTTTTAAATTAACTCAGAGGAGTATACAAATGGAACCAGATGTACCTGCAAGGGTCCTTTTGGTTCCATTGTACACTTTTCAAACTTAACACTGGGATTTTACTGTGTGGTTACCTCCGTCACATAGAGTAGCATATAGGCCTAGTTATGGGCTGCTGCGAAGAATGGCATCGGGTGATCTTTCCACTGGCAAATGCGTATCTGTTGGTCTAACGGAGACAGAAGGAACATGTGAAAATAACAAGCCATCCAGACGGACATGTTAACTTTAACACTGGTCCTACAATGCCTCGGAACTTCTCTTATACATACTGTAAAAGTATACATTTGTTAGGGTGCTAGCCAAAGGACAGGACACAATACCTGGAAAACCAAGGAGAAACCGATGTTACTGTCCAGAGCTGAGGGAGCAATACAAAGACGTTAAGGACCCTCCTAGTTGTTGATCTAATTCTGACAATGTGAAAATTGACATCACGGCTCCATTTTTACACTCTCAGAGATATATCATGTGTGAAGTTTTTTAGATCACTTTTTGGTGAATGATCTAGGAAGAAGTGACAGTAGCTCTAGTAAACACTGATATACTACAACTGCGGCTGCCTCTTCCAAGCATCTTCATGACCACAGACAGTTGGCCATGCAGCTAGTCACCCACCATAGCTTTGATTAGTCCCAAATGAATGCCGAAATGCTGCATACGTGGGGAGTCAGCAACTGTCATATCATATGTTGAGAGCATGTGTCATTTAACACTAGCTTTTTATAGAGTTTGTAAACTTGCTTGCTATCAATCCTTGCTGGCTAGAAGAGAATAGCTTTGTTGTTTGAGGGATAACACATTGGAAAAACGGCTTGAAGTGCTTGAGTATCTTATAATGCTAATAGCATTGTTCAAGATTGTAGTTCCTTTCAAGAGCCACTATTAAAGGGTAATGGAGGAAAATTCGGATTAAGAAAAAAAAACGTACATGTTTTTGTTTAGTTTAGCCCTATTTGGCTTTTCAGTCACTGTGTGTGTGTACTTTCTAATTTGATTGGACAGAAATGATCTCCTCATAAACCGTATTTTTATACGCGTGTAGTGGTGTACAAGCATTCTGAACCATGGATCTGAGCAGTACCATCCCCTGTCTCTCTAATGATGTGCTCCATGGACTGTTGAGGATTTCTGGCATTTCCCTGCCTGACAACAATAGAACAAGGACAGAAAGAGAGGAAGAAGAAGGGAGACAGCTGTCAGCTCGAGCAAATGGCCAGCAGTAATGCTGGTGCCAGAACCCCCCCACTTCTCACATCCAACCCCCTGCAACCTCCCAAACCCTCCCATCTTACTATGCCACACGACAGGAATAGTAGGTGAAGAAAGCAGCCTGACATTTCAGTCATACTGTGACAACGGCTGAACAAGGCTGGGAAGTGGTTTGGTGGACATGACAGGTCATGGTCAATAGAGTTCAAGGAGAGGGAGTGAGAGCTGAGAGGTTGCTGCCAGACAGACAGACAGACAGACAGACAGACAGACAGACAGACAGACAGACAGACAGGCTGGCTGACTGACTGACTGACTGACATGTGGTGCAGTGAGTAAGTGCAGTTTCAGGAATGAACTAACTCTTTCTGTTATCTTTAGGTTGAGAATTTAACGGAAGAACAGAAAAATGGTGAGGAGCCCATCAAAAACAAATTGATTTATAACTGATTTATCATAATCATTATTATAATAATGTGTAATTTAATATATTAAGAACTGTTACCATTTAGCATTAGGTAAACATATTGGGATAGTTAGTAGCTCATTTTGTTGTTTCATTTTATTTACTGAGGTATAGGGAACTCATGAACTCTCCTCTTATTAATTCAAGGGGAAACATGGTTCTACCCATTCTCTCTCTGCAGAGTTCAAGGCCGCGTTTGACATCTTCATCCAGGATGCGGAGGATGAAGCAATCAGCACCAAGGAGTTGGGGAAGGTGATGAGAATGCTGGGGCAAAACCCCACCCCTGAAGAGTTGCAGGAGATGATCGATGAGGTGGATGAAGACGGTACATCACTGTGCTATTCACAAAATGTTCCCATAGAAATGTATACAGGACCAATCAAAAAATGCTATTTCATTTTAGTAAACAAACTTAGGGGTTAGCAGTGGGGGGATTGGGAATTGGCACAAAAAGTTAATTCGAAAACGTACCTTCTCAGTAGGCTGCCCCAAAGACATTATTCAATTTTGTGTCAAAAAGTTCAATGTCACAAGCAAGGTCAAGGTCGAAATTACATAATCGGGCATTTCTCAGGAATGGTGAGACAGAACAAGAGACGTGAGCAGGTTTTTTTTTTATTGTGTGTCCTTTATTTCGTTTTATATACTCTGTATATATTTTTTTCTATTTGTTTCGCTGTTATTATGAAGCACGGCAAAGGCTGTTCAGCAAGGTGTAAGCCAAAACCAAATGATTCAAAGCATATTCATCACCAGTACAAGTGCAATTACCTACATCATTATAAAGCTTATTTATAAACTTTACGTTATCAGTGTGAAACATTTAGCACCACCTGGATGGTTCACCTACATAATAAAATGCATATCGTGTAACCTTAACCACTTGAACCCTAGCATCCCCATTCTGAGCATATCATAAGGTGAACATTCTGCAAAAGCGTTGTGAGCTTGTAGATCAGAGAGATTTGGAAAAAGGAAGGGGCCAAGGATCGGGGGATCGGGGGACCCAGGTCAATGAAGTATATAGGGTTTAAGTGGTTAACACTGAAGATTCTACTGTGTATGACATTGGTCATGAGAACTGTCATGTTTATGTTTGTAGGCAGCGGAACAGTAGACTTTGATGAGTTCCTAGTGATGATGGTGCGCTGCATGAAAGAGGAGAGCAAAGGAAAATCAGAGGAAGAGTTGGCGGAATTGTTCCGCATGTTTGACAAGTAAGATTCTTATTGCACTCTAGACCAGTGGTTCTCAACCTTTTCTGGATCAGGGCCCACTTGAAAATCTTGCAAGCGTTCGCAGCCCACCCATCGGACCATTTAACATGCCCGCTGCCGTGTTAAGTGATCCGATGGGTGGGCTGCATGCATTTTCAGAGCTAGTTATATTATATATATATATATATATATATATATATATATATATATATATATATATATATATATGTTACATATTAACAAATGTTATGTTATTCATTAAAATAAGTTATAGATTGCAGCTTCAAGCAGCCAATCCCCATGAGTGTGACTCATTTGTGTTGTGCTAAGGAATGGTGATGGCTACATTGACCTTGACGAGCTGAAGGCCATGCTGCAGTCCACCGGAGAGGCCATCACTGAGGACGATATCGAGGAACTAATGAAGGACGGAGACAAGAACAATGACGGCAAAATTGACTATGACGGTACGAGCAAGGGCCCCAATGACACAACACACAGAGCTTTGTAAAGTAGGACAGCTTATCATCTACAATCTTCTCCTTGCTGGAACATTGAGAATTTGATGTTCACAAGTCCATTAGCAGCAGTATACATCTTTAGGTTAAGCATTGGTAGTCAAATGAGCCACATACGCAGACTGCTATTCACAGAACAGTATTAGTGTAGTCATATCTGCATATGATTCAGATATATTCAACAAGCCCATCGTCTGAGGACATACACAACACCACTCCTATGTATAGAAGTGAATTAACCACTTTCAACATGGAATCCCTATTTTGGTCAAAAACTTTCAAGAACACAATGATTTGGATTTGCCCGATCTACAAGCTTGGCTTTTTATTCACTATTTTTGCATGACACTGTCGACAAAGTGTAAAATAGAGCTTAAGTTGTTAAACTACTTTGCTTCCTTTAGCATCATGAAAGATGGTGAGGCTTCACACATCAACTCAGCCTACATACAATTACCATCTAAGGAACGCTGTTGTGACTGACCTGACCTTGCTCGTTTCCCTTTTCCAACAGAGTTCTTGGAGTTCATGAAGGGTGTTGAATAAAGGAGACCCTGGGGACCTGGATGGCTCCTACAGCAACAGCTGAACATCTATTTGCTGGAAAACCACCTTATGTCATTCCCTCACGAGAAGAAAAATAAATAAATCAAACAGCCCCACCTCCTGTTTAGATTTATAGTTGCGCGTACACACACACACACACACACACACACACACACACACACACACACACACACACACACACACACACACAATGTGCAATGTGTGAATTGACTCGATAATGTATTGACTCAATGTTGGGATGAAATCTGATTTCTGTTTTCAAACACACGTGCACGCATGCGTGCACACACACACGCGTGCACACACGCGTGCGCACACGCGTGCACACACACACACACACACACACACACACACACACACACACACACACACACACACACACACACACACACACACACACACACACACACACACTCTATCTATCTATCTGTGCTCATATAACAACACTGTTCAGTCAATTCTATTCTCAAGACACCTTCTTAAGGTGTGACTGCTGAGTCAATTAATGGACTGCAAATTTCTTAAGGTCTGATTATGATAGTTGAAGAAACATGTCACATTTTGAAAAAACACTGTATATTTTCAATAAATAAAGATTTTCAATATGATATTTTGTGGTTCTTTCTGAATTGATAGAAACAATTGAGAAGTGATGTTAATTTAACCATCAGTTATCAATAGTACTTCCATAAAGGAATTATGAAGGAATTCTGTAAATGCATGAACACAAACTGAATGTATCCTACGAACAAATTCTGACAAAACAATCTTATATTTTTCACCTGAAGGCTGCAAGATCTCCTTGAAATAACAGTATTATTTATATCCTTCCATTTCTTCAACAATACATTGACATTTTTAGTTATTTTTTAATGTCTGCAATATTGACTGCCAAGAGACATTCTTGTGGCAGCCATTTGAGACTGTTTCTTGAAGGCAATTCATGCAGAAGGAAATGAGAAACAAATGGGGTAGCATGCAAGCCTACTTCATTGCTGTTGTTGCTTGATGTCATTTGCACCCACAACAACAATGGAGGAATTCTGTTCCTCCACCAGGTGTTTATGTCTTTGGCAACAGCAGAGCACTTGGGTAGTGGAACATTAGGCCTTCGATAGCTGCTATGTGACGGACAATGGATGATCCGACCTGTGCCCAGGGCCCTGGGGTGGAAGAGGCCCGGACTAGCTCTGATGGGCCACAGTTGTTCCTCCCTCAGCATCTGCTCGAGCACCAAGATGGAACAGACCAGTGTTGTCAGATTTTGCAAGAGAAACAAGCGGCCAGGTCTATGAAAACAAGCCCAAAAGAAGCAACTATGCCGCATGATCACACTCACAGGGGGGTCCTCAGCAAAATGAGTTAATTTAGCATCACAATCACCCTCAACTACCAATATGTACAAGCAACTTTATAGAAAAACAAGCCCAGAGTTGCTTATAATAAGCTTACTTGGCAACGCTGGAACAGGCTCGTCCCCAGTGACAAAGGACCTGTACCAGGCCAAGGCTGAGGGGCAAACAGAGCACGAGATGGGCTTTACCTGTGTGGTAGCACAGATAGATGCTACCACACAGGATATAGATATATATCTACAGGATATAGATATCTTATCTTATCTTATCTTATCTTATCTTATCTTATCTTATCTTATCTTATACATATATATAAGATAAGATAAGATGAGATAAGATTATATATATATATATATATATATATACTTGCTACTATAATTGACAAAAGCTCCGAAAGTTCGTCTGGGATTCGCAAGCACAGGATCACTCCACATGCTTCCAAGACCCGCCACAGACTGTTGATCAGAGCTATGGCTATGATTTAGGCATCTTACCCCACCTCGATAAGTGATCAGACTCTCGGCTTGATTGATTCTCTGATTTGCCTATCAGACCCTCAGCCTGATCTGGCAGGTTGCCATAGCAACCAGATACAGGAAGTCTGACCTCTTTATCACATGAACGAGGTTGGGAGGTTGGGAGGTTGGGACTAGAGGTTAGGGCCGCAAAGCAAAGCGGGGAGGGAGGAGAGGAGAGGAGCCGAGAGGAGAGGAGAGGCCAGAGGGGCCGGACTTCACATGACGCGTGTGCAGTGACTAGGCCAGTGCTGTCTGGACCAACCTCGGACCGGGCCTAGATGTGAGGACATCTAGTATTAATAAACACAATAAAAGCCACGTTAAATTTGTTAAAAACATGTAGCATAGCTGCAGTTGCTCAGCCACAGTATAAGGAACTCCATGTCAAACATGGTTGCTGCAGATGTGATAGAATTCATGGCTAAGGAGACACCAGAGCTTATTTGGGCACGAATATAGCATCTATAACTGGTTGTCTACGTCCTTGGGGTGGGAGAGTTACTTGCTTCAACAGGATTGATCTCACGCAGCACGCTTACTGTCACACTATTGTAGCCTATTTCCTGTGTCCTGTACAAACTACGATGAAAGTAAGGGATGTTAGAGTGTGAGAGCTTTTGAAACGTAGCCTATTTGCTTGGCAAAAAAAAAAGTAAAAAAATACAAAGGTCTCCACCTTTGTGGTAATTTTCCTCTCCCACCCAGGTCTTCTCCTTTACAAACATGTTTCCTGAAGTCCTCTTCCATAACTGCCGATTCCTTCACACAAAGCTCTTTGTTTCTACATTAATTCCTGATGGAGATCAAAGATTCTATTCTTAGAGATCTTAGACATCTCCTTTGCAGCCCATGTCTGCCCTAGCACTGTTCAGTTGGTAGTAGAGTTCTCTTTTACTGTATGATACTGCTTAGTTCTTGGTGGGTATCACTGAGCACATTACTCTGCTTTCTTTGCAATCTGGTTCCAATCTTCGGTTCCATTGCCTGGAACTTGTTCTCTGCCATTTTTTCTGTTACTGTTGGAAGTCATGGCTGCCAGTTCCCACCTGATGTCGTGTGGGAGTTCCCACTGCTCAAGACCGTACTGAATAACTGCTAGCTTGCATAATGTCTTCAGACTAGGACTTAAGTCTAAGATGTACAGGTCATCACGTGTGTATCCTCCAAAGAGGATATGATCTCCCACTCTGCAACAACACATACTAGACTGCCATGAATACGGGCCTTTCCCCTTGGGCTCAATCTTCTTCCAGGAGAAGGTCTCTGGATTGAATTTCCACAGATCATTTAATTTCCGTAAGTAAGAAACAGGAAGAAAGTTGTAGCCACCAAATATGTACAGCTCTCCATTGTAGGCAAAGGCTGAATGACACATGCGTCCTTCTGGAAGTGGCTGTTCAGAAGGCTTGCACAGCCAGCAGTTGGTCTCTGTGTCAAACACTCTGATGTTGTAGTAGTCCTCGTCCCGGTCACCTCTGCCCCCAAATACAAACATCTTTGCCCCAATGATGGTGGCAGAGTGACGTGATGAAACAGGTGTTAGAGAACCTCTGGTGTTAATTAAACACCAGACCATTGTTGCTGTGTCCAAATTGTGGATGTCATTAGTGTATCCAGTAAGCTCATTGGATCCTCCAAAGATATACATGACCTTCCCCAAGACACATGCTGAGTGGTCACGCCTCGCCCCTGGAACAGTCCCAGAAATCTTGGGCTTGAACCATCTGTGGGTGTTGACATCAAATGCATAAAGCACGTTGCAGTACTCCTCTATGGATGTTTCCCCTCCCCAGATGTAAATGATATCTTCTATCAGCATAGCTGTGTGACCCAAGCGCATGGCTGGAACCTCAAGGGGACGGTCTGCGTTTCTAGTTATCACTGGGGGCAACTTCATCCAGCGCAAAGACAATGTGTTGAAGACATGCACCTCAATCTGACCCATGTTGAACATATACAGGGAATTCTCCCATGGACAGTAGTACCCTCCAAAGGAGTACTCCTTGTTCCCCACTGCCACAGCAACAAGATCGGCTCTCTTTGGTCCTCCTTTCAGATGCACTATCCAGCGAAACATTTCACAGACCAGACCAAAGAATGGTCATATTACGCGTGTGCTACAACTTATATTGGTACAGCAGCACAAACGTCACACGATGCATAGCCATTCCACGAAGCCGATGGGTTGGGTTTAGCCTCGTAAACCCCTCCCCCGGAAATCGCATTGCCTTTCTGGGGGGTGGGGGACTTACAAGGCTAGGTTGGGTTGGCCAATCAGGGAAGCCGATTCCTGCTGATTTCTCAAACTGAGATAGCGGAGATGCATGCATGCATGTATGTATCATTCATTTATTTATTCAATGGAGTGCATAAGCATGGTTTATTTTAGCTCCGACTGAACCTCCCCCTCCGCTGTATAGCTCCGAGATGAGGTTCCTCGTTTCTCGGTGCCGTTTTAGCAGGACATTGTAGCACATTTTCCACTTTACCTTGTGTATGTATCTTACCCCTTTCTGCACATCGTATCCAAAAAGTAAAGGTTTTCTGCCATGCTCTCAGATGTTTGAAGTTCTAGCGCACAATAAAAGCTATCCAACGAGTTGAAAAAAGTATTTAATTCGCCTCTGTCTTCAGCCGGTTCCATAATATTTTTTGGCATTAGGAGATGCAATTCAACATTTGACCAGTAGGGGAATCAGTAATGTTATCTCTACGGGCGCAACTCTTGCGCAATGTCTTAAAAACATGTAACCGGATGAGGACAGAGGCGAATTAAATACTTTTTTCAACTCGTTGGATAGCTTTTATTGTGCGCTAGAACTTAAAACATCTGAGAGCATGGCAGAAAACCTTTACTTTTTGGATACGATGTGCAGAAAGGGGTAAGAAACATGTTAAGTGGAAAATGTGCGACAATGTCCAGCTAAAACGGCACCGAGAAACGAGGAACCTCATCTCGGAGCGGAGGGAGAGGTTCCGTAGAGGCTAGGTTTATTTCAACCTGGTCTATTTACTGCTCAGGACTCAGATCTGGTCGAGAGCCCGCCTACTGTATCCGGTAATTTGCATAAACATGCATAGATATATATAAGAAAGGCTAGATGGCTCAATGGGGCGTCGCAAGCGTAGCTCAACCGCGGCCATCTTGCAACAGTCATTCATAACATTATGTCTATGGTGCATGTACTATTGAAATAACCATAGCATGCTCAATTTTCATCCGATTTTCAAACGGTTTGGTTTGTTGTAAACACCAAATATGTAGTTATGATACTGCATGCTTATAATTATAATCATGGATTTTATATGAAAATAACATTAAGTGTGCAGTATCATAACTACGTCTTTGGTGTTTACAACAAACCAAACCGTTTGAAAATCGGATGAAAATTGAGCACGCTATGGTTATTTCAATAGTACATGCATCATAGACATAATGTTATGAATGCCTGTTGCAAGATGGCCGCCATGTGGCAACGTCGTTCTCCATTGGCCAGCAGCGCGGGTGAGTCATCTAGCCTTCATATAGACAGGTTTCCTGTTAGTAAACATTGAGAGGAATATGACCGCGCAGCTGCGGGGGGAAGCCTATGGGTGCGTTTGGAAATTACGCACCGGAGCACACTCGGCTATTAGTTTGTATTGGCCAGTGCGCTCACTGCCGCTCAGGGCTGTATTTTCGAACGCGCCTTCCACCCCCAGGCATGCGCAGATTGCGCATTCTGCTCTGTGATGACGTCGCTCGGAAACCCGTCTATGTAAACATGCAGCACGTGCACACGGTCTTTTCCCGGATCCTGGGTTCCTGACTTCCTGTCAGTGTCTACCGCTTTGTTGGTACGCATGCGCACCTCCGTGGTGAAAAATGGAGTAGCCACTACAGTACGCAAATATGGTACACACTTAGTTTTTCTGATATAGAAAAATATGCCAGAGTATCAGAGCATTTATTAATATTTAGCTCGTCCCAACCACAGTTTGAACTCGAGTAAATCTGATGGACCAGACTTTCCTTCACTTTTGGGCAAATGGCAAACACTACCTGGTCTGATAAAATGCTGCAGCTACTTCGCCGAATGAATAACTTTTATTCACCAGGTAACAACATGCACAAGACAGCTTGCATGTTAACTATTGGATCATGTGCCCCGTGGCCGTGGGAGCAGGGAATGTTGATTTCATCATAGGATTCATTAGCTTGAATTTAAACACGATGAATTGTGACTGACTGTGACTCATTTTATTTTATTGTTATCCACAGTGTCGTCGAGTAAGCTTGAAAGTACAACGTGCATATTGCAATGCCTATAATGTAGCTCTAGAATGGCTGAGTGGAATATCAGCCATTCTAGGGCTACCCCGGCCGCTATAAGCTAGGGCTGGGCAATACTGCACTATATATCGATATTATATTCATATTGTGAAATAAGATTAGTCTGATATGTATTTTCCTGGTTAAGTCAAGTCAATTGTATTTAACCAAAGGCCGACCAAAGTGCTGTACAGCATGACAATTGACAAGACATCAAGGTTAAAACAAACTAAAAAGCTTCAAATATATAAAGTCATAACAAGGAAGACAAATAGCTGAGGATAAGAAAAATGTGGGAACACATGAAAAAGTGGTTAAGACGAGATTACAGTAAAGTTATGTGATCTGAACATACCTGACTGTTATAGCTGCATTTTATTTTTACCTTTACACAGTTATTATATAGGCATTACTGATTATTTTGTATCACAAATATTTTGTGAAATCACCAATAGTAATCCCAGCAATATGGTCACAATGTAGATATTGAGGTATTTGGTAAAAAGAAAAAAGCATATATATATTATATATAATGATATATGATTTTGTAAATATTGTACACAGACACAGCCCTACTATCAGTTGTATGTATGTGACAATAAACACCGTGAACCATGCAATCTAATGTGGTTGCCCTTTCCCACAGGCTCAAGCCGTGCAAGTTGCTTTAGATTCGAGGTGGCTGGAGAACAAGTTGGCTGGATCCCACCCAAAGTTGCTTCCATTTTGGCTCGTTTTCCTGAAGTTTTCAATCCACCACACAGCGGTGCCATTTCACTGTGCCATACTCTAGACTCTTATGGGAGTAGGTCTGAGGCCATCGACACGGTCCTTCAAACCCTTAGGCAAGACAGCACTCTGACAGTTCTGAAGGGATGGCGAGATGAGGTGAGGACCCCTGAACAAGCATAAATTACCTTTTCAGTGATGTGTCATGCTTCACACCCACACACACCTGTTTCTCACTATACCGCCATGGTTTCTAGACAGTATTTCCATACATGCACACACGTGTAACATTATCTTCTTTCAGAAATATCAGGTAATGGAAAAGTTCTGCAACGCTCCTCTGATGTGCATGGAAAGATCAGCCACAAGTAGGTTTTGGTACAAAGTCAGTGACAGTATCGACATGCACTCAACATACAGCATATTAAGCTTGATTAAAATATGTATTTTAGATAGAGAGACAGGAAGCTGGGCGCAGATAGGGGGAATGACATCCAACACAGGTCTGTGATTGGAATTGAACAGGGATGTTGCAATTACGTGGTCGACATTCTATTCCATCAGCTACTGGCACGCCCTCCCTTGGTCACCAGAAGCTTTGCATAAGCCAACAATAATGGTAATGCAAGTGGATCCGTCAGTGAGTGTTGGCACTCCTTAGGCATAGAACTGACTGTGATGTCTGGGCTTGGGTTCCAATTCCCTTCCTGTTACATGTCATTGCCTCTGCTTGTCTGCTTCCTGTCATTCTCCACTATTAACTGGTCACTAACAAAGCAGAAATGACCTCTTATGCAGGTCTTTTCGGAGTGAAGCGTTACGGAGTCCACATAAACGGGTACTGTCGGGATGAAAGTGGGGAGGTGAGGATGTGGTTGGCGAGGCGCTCTCCCACTAAGCAGACCTACCCGGGGCTACTGGACAACTTGGTGAGTGTGCATTGTGCTTTACTCAGCCTACAATAGAGTACACCTAACAACATAATAGCTACACCCTGATGCATGAAAAACACTTGTTATGTTCAGTGATGATAAACTGGACATTTAAACTCAGCCATAGTCGGTACAGAAAAGGGACTTAAGCACTAGCGTCCCTATTCTGGGCATGTCATAATAGGCGTTCATTCGGAGGAAATAGATTTACAAGCTCACATCACATTGTAAAGCGTTGACTTATAGATTGGCTATTTTAGGCAAAGAGATTTGGTCTATAGGGAAAAAAAGGAGAGGACCAAGTATTGACTCCTGTGGGTCCGACTCCTCAGTCAATTAGGTATATAGGGTTTACTTGGTTAATAGTATCTATAGTGGTAGATAATTTAATTCTTACATGGATATACTGCTGTATTGTTTAAGGCGGCAGGTGGTCTGGCTGCAGGTATCAGCATCAAACACACCCTTGTCAAAGAATGTGAGGAGGAAGCATGTATACCTGCATACATTGCTGAGAAGGCCCGCCCTGTGAGCACTGTAAGGTAAATTGATTCCTGCCAGAGCCAAGTAGCAACATGATTTCAAAGCATTTAAAAAATGGTTCAATGGTTAAACTAAGCACAAGTTATTTGCATCCTCCTACTTTTAGATTGGCTATTTATGGTGAATGTTCCCCCCAGAATAGGGGTGCTGGGGTTCAAGTGGTTAATCAAACACCTATTTTCCAGCTATACCTATGAAGATGAGGAGGGCGTGTTCCCAGAGAGCCAGTTTGTCTTTGACTTAGAACTTCCTCCTGACTTCAAGCCCAGGATAGGGGACGGGGAAGTGCAAGATTTTTACCTCTTGCCCATACATGAGGTTAGTGGGTCTTTTTCTAACAGTGTTTAGAGTTTATATAAGAAACATCTTAAAAAAGACTCTTACATTATTTTGTTCAGCTGTGTTGCCTACAATACACCATTAAATGCCCAATCATTGATTTGTTTAAAACATAATTGAGGGTTGTGTTCACAAATAGCTTGATTTGTGACATTACCAGTAATACAAACCTATTACAGCCAAATACAGTTAGTAAAAAATAAATGTATCGGCCTATAATGTTAGTTCTACCAAGAGCCAAGTCTGGTTGGAAGATTCATCAGTTCATCACACCAACAGACATCTAATAGCCCTGCTTTCATAATGCTTTGTATCTCTCATGTACAAAGTTGTTTATGTGATGATTGCAGTTAAAGTTCTCATTTTCAGGTAAAAAAACTGTTGGTCACCGATGACTTCAAACCCAACTGTGCCATGGTCGTCTTAGATTTCCTTATCAGACACTCATTTGTTGAGCCAGACACAGGTATGTTCAACACTGTGTGTGTGTGTGTGTGTGTGTGTGTGTGTGTGTGTGTGTGTGTGTGTGTGTGTGTGTGTGTGTGTGTGTGTGTGTATACAGTATATGTATTATGTGATGAAGCAGAGCACTTGTTGAAATAACATTCTCTCATGCCTTTCATTTCAGAGCCATTTTACCAGGAATTCATAGCAGGACTCCATCAAACACTATAGTCCCTAAAATGACATTGGGAAACGTCCACACTACATCTGAAACTATGGTCTATGCTGTGTAATACATGGTCTGTCACTCACTTCTCTACCAGTGAATCAGAAATACAGTACATGACTTGTAAATAATGACATGCAGACTGAAATTTGAGTATTAAAAAAGGAGCAAGTGAGCAATAATACATTTGGTCATTCCCTATAACAATTTATTTCCTTTAGAGTACATTGAAAAGAGAACTGAAGAAACATGAGGGTGAATTTGTATACAAAACACATTCTGCCTCACATACCCAAGCTCTTTCAGGAGTTGCTTGCATTTTGCAGATGATAATTTGACATCATTTTCTTTTCAAGAGTTTATTTTCAAGCATTGAACTTTTTGTCTGTTTTATGTTGATTTAGCAAAATATGCACAACTAATACGGAATACTAAGCCAGTAGAATGTCACAAAAAGTTAAAACATACAGTACAAGAGAAAAAAAAAGGGGGGGGGGGGTATTTGAGATGTGATGAATGGAGTGGTGGGAATGCCAGAAATGGGTCAACAATAAAAATAAAATAAAAAAATCACTCCCAATAACAGCCTGGCATGCAGGCAAAAAAACTATTCTGAAAGGGGAATATGCCAATTTGTAAAAGTATTAATACCCAACCGTATACAAAACCATATCCCCTCTCAAACCCTGACAGTGTGTCTGACAGGCCACATCAAGTGAATATCATTATACTGACTAGAAAGCCCAAACTAATGATCAACCAAATTCTTAAGTAAAATTAATACAATACATGAACAAGCTTATATAAAACACTAAAAAAAATCTGTTAGTCTTGTTATCCAAGTATGCATTTAATATGTATTTATAGTCAAAGGCAAATAAAAACATTTAGCTATTTAAATAAATCAAAATTGCTTGTATCAAATGAACTATAATGTTGGACCATTGGTTCATAAAAGAGCTGGTCCACATGAAGATAGGTTAGTCTATCTATCCATAGGCAACACGAAGAAAAGAAAAACACCTACGGAATGGCTGCACAGAGAAGACAAGCACAGACAGACACACTGCAAGCCATGGAGGTCACTGACAGAGTTCGGCAAGCACGCATCATTTTGGATGCAATGATGCCACATATCTCTTTCCAAACTTGTCTCTACCAGAGCAATAATGCTGAGGTTTAGAACCATAGAGAATATCAATCTTTGTCATATTCTCTTCAGAGAACAGGCAGGCCTAGTTAAGGGCACCACCACACTTTGAAAAGCTTAAGTGAGAGATGTATTTTTACTCTTAACCTTCTCTTAGTTGAGGACCTAATTGGAAATCTTAACTGCACAATTTTCATCACTTGACAGCTGACAGCAATCATCTTGGCCCTAAATGTGTATACTCCCTTTTATCATATTTGACCTCCAATCTCTATTTCTTTTGGCCTGGTTTGCTATATTTTTTATCCCATGTGAAATCCTTCCACCCTGCTGTGAAGGGGCGTATGATTTTTGCTTGGCCTGGTTCAATCTTCCCGTCCCTCCCACTCCCGTCTCTCCCAAGCTCTCTATAGCAAAACGCAGGCGTTCTTCTTGTTTCGTTTCTTGGCCTGCAGCGCCGCCCTAGTAGCCATCTCAAATACTTCCCTCACGCCATCTTTCGTCTTGGCTGAGCACTCCAAATAACCGAAGGCATTGATGCGGTTGGCCATGTCCCGTCCCTCTTCTGGCTTCACTGGTTCCTGTTTTACCAGATCAAGTAACAAAAATGTTTTCAAACAATAATGCCTTTATTACTGTGTACATGAAATGGTATAAGCCGTTAAGGCCAACAACTTAATATACAATAAGCTACATATAAGTATTGAAATGGAGGAATAAGGATAAAACATCAAGTGGTGGAGTGGACATTCTCACAGGTTTAAAAAAGTAATGGAGGGATTGTCAGAGGATGTCCTCCTGTAATTAAAAAAGCTCCATGGTAAATTGTCATGGACATAGTGTGATTAGGATTGCTTAAATATGGCAAGCCATCCATTTAGAAACTTTTTGTTACCTGCTCCTTAAAACAAACATTTGGCAAGTGAAAGGTCACACGAGTGACAAGATTAATGAGTTTTGCCTTAGAAATTAACAAACGTTCCGGCTATCCAGCCGTTGTGTATAACTCTCACCATTGCATAAGGTTAACTAACTACGGGCAACCACAAATGGCCAGGTGATGGCCTGATAATTTGTTTATAAATACCCATAGCTTTAAAGAACAGGATAAAATACCATTTGATCAACACAATAACCATGGTGGCCATGTTGAGTTTCTTCCACAGTGACACTATAAGGTAGGGTAAGTGATATTTTTTGGTTAAAACAAAAAGTATTTTATTAAAAGGTTAAAGCACTATATTCTGATAGTAATCATTGCTATAGAGTGTTTGTTCAGTAACAGGAGTCTCCCGGTCTCTCCAGCTCTTTAATAAACAGAAAATACATTTTCCGGTAGGTGTCAAAATCTCAGCCAATCAGGAGAAAGTACCCATTTTCAAGCTTCATTTTCTAGTGTTCCAGTTCAAATTTTGCCTGCTCATTTCTTAGTGTCGTCACTTCCAATTTCACTTGTTTAATCTATATCCTGATTGAGTTCTCTATCCTGATTGGATAAAATTGGAAATGAAACTGAAACGAAAATGAATTTTCTGTTTAATAAAGATCTGGAGAGACAATGAGACTCCTTTTACTGAACAAACACTCTATAGCAATGAGTACTATCAGAATATAGAGCTATTTAACACTTATTTTAACCAAAGAAAATCACTTACCCTGCCTTTAACTGCACGGTGGCACTTTAACTTGCACTGATTGGCCACCTACTGTCGTATCAGCCCCTGGGGTCATCACTTATCAATCCAATGGGATTTTCAGATATCACCCTCTTAAGTCTTTTTATTGCTCCCCTTGCCCTGGGCAAATAAGGTTAGGACATGGCTGGACACCAAACCACGGATATAGGATACAGACCTGTTTCATCTTTGCTAGTTCGCGACGTGTGTGCTCATCATTTCGCAGGTCCTTCTTGTTTCCCACGAGAATGATAGGCACGTTGGGACAGAAGTGCTTGACCTCGGGAGTCCACTTCTCTGGGATATTCTCTGTGTTGAAACACAAGGTATAAGGTCAGGCTCTCCAGACATAAAAAAGGATGGAGAAAAAAAGACCAAAACATGGGACAGAAAGAAGGATCTCTACGATCGAGGTCTCACCTAAACTGTCTGGGCTGTCGATGGAGAAGCACATGAGGATGACGTCCGTGTCTGGATAGGAGAGAGGCCGTAGTCTGTCATAGTCCTCCTGACCGGCTGTGTCCCACAGAGCCAGCTCAACCTACGAACAGATCACTCGTTTAATACAGTAGTGACTCCTCTGACAGACACTGAATGCATCTAGATTGCAGTATGGCTTCAACAAATTGTATCTCATGTTTAGACTTTGGGGTATCCCCTCTGTAAATTTCAGAGTGGATGCAATTCTAAGTAAACAAGATCACTAACCAAATCAATAGAAATCATAGATTATTTTTCTCTGCTGGGCATACACATATATTATACAATTGGTGGGAGATAGTCAACCCCACTAGGTATCCATCCTTGCTGGTTTATCACAGACTATATAACAAGAAGAAAGGCCTTAAATAATGAAGTTGCAAAAAGTGTTGCAATGCGCTATGAGCTTGGCTATTTTCGAGGAAGATGTTTAGTGATGTGGAGGGGAAACGGGAGGGGTCCCAGTATAGATCTCCTGTGGTTAACCAGGAAGGTGTACTTCTTATTTACACTGACGGTCTGGCATTTCATGAAGCTGACTTATTCTCTGATCTGTCTGTCCTCTGTTATCAAAGGTACAGTTTTACAGTAGTTGCTAAGGTGTGTATATATGCCTAGCAACAGAGCAGGCTCTGGCACAGGCGCTGCTTTGCTTCGGTGCACATTCATTGAACTATCACAGAAGAAAAGCAGGCACACTGCAACAAACAGAAGCCTGCAGATAGTAATGTTTTGATATTATTTGGTTACAATTAAAAGTGTTAAATAGCTCTACATTCTTTAATAAAGATTGCTATAGAGTTTGTTTTCAGTAACAGGGTCTACCCATCTCTCCAGCTCTTTCGTAAAGTGAAAATACATTTTCAGTTCAGGATATCAATTTTATCCAATCATGAGAGAGAACTCATGCAGGTTACAGGGTAAACAAGAGAAATTGGAAGTGATGGAGAAAAAAAACTGAGCAGGCAAAATTGGAACACGATAAAATTGAAGCTGATAAATTGGTACTCTCCTGACTGGATGAAATTGGCAACCCACCTGAAAATGTATTTGCTTGAGAGACGGGGGAGACCCATTATGAACAAACACTCTATATTGATGATTCCTGTGGGAATATAGAGCTTCACCTTCAACTATCTTTTTAACCACAAAATATCACTTACAGCACCTTAAAGACAATCTTAATAAATATCAAGGTTTAAGGGCCGTTAACACCACACACTATAACAATAACTATATTGTTCACCATTGTCGTTGTTATAGATGTGGTGTGGACTATGCCATTCACTTGAGTTACAACGATTTTTTTTTATAGTAACTATGTCTTTATAGCTATAGTGTGAACTAACTAATGCACTAATTAACGGGCTGCTCTCTTGGGGGTGGGAGGGAACGTGTGTATGCCTTTTGCAAGAGTTTTCCATTGTTTTCACTGGCCACACCGTCCTTCCCTTTAACTGGGTGGAAGTGGCGTGTGCACACTTGTAGCCAGTCTGTTTACATTATGTAGTTAGCGAGCTAGCCTGCTAACGTGTGCAATTTGTGAACAGGTGATGAAACAATTCTGTCCACACATCTTGCCGACTCGCAGACAGCGTGCTCGGTGTGGGCACTCGCTCGCCTATCGGATTGCTCAGGCACCCCTCACGAGCCTCAATGTCTTGCTGTCAGTGCACCTGCCTTGTTTTCAAAGAAAACTCACAGCAATGGGGGTGTGTGTGGATAGATTTCTTTTTTTTCTGGTGCAAAAGACAAACATGCGGGAGGTACTGAAACAGTTGCTAATCAAGAACATTAATTTAACTAGATGGATTAAAGTTAAAGTCTTGCGTGCTTACAGTCACCTCTCGCACGAGTATAAAGTACTATACCGACGAATACTGTTAGAAAATAAACAAATGAAAAGGGCCGCTTATCAGGCAATAAAGCACTTTTGCTGCCAAGGAGGGCATGTGAAAACGATCTCTGTCATTGCCATTCCAGCAAGTTATGCTAATTGTTTTGCAGGTAAAATACTGGCACTGTAGTGAAAACACCGCTTAATTTGGGGCGGGGACCCCTATTTTTAACTATACCTTTCAGGACGGTAACCCCTTTTGCGGTTCTTGTTGCTATGTACAGTATGTAGCAGAATACATTTGTTGTAATTTTCAAATAAATGTTTGAAGTTTTTCAGAAAACTTAGGTCAGGATTTAGTTTAGATCAGGGGTTCTCAACCTTTTCAGGCCGCGACCCCCAAAATAATGATATTATTTCCCGCGACCCCCCGCGTGCACGTGCGCGGTCCCGTAATTATAATAGGTTATTTGATAATTGTTTATTATCAAAACATTTTTGCAAAAAGTGGGTAAATTGAGTAAATTAACTGATAAAACATGAATTAATGATAGCATAAAAAAATATTTTGTTAAAAAAAAAAGTTTTTTTTTTTGTTTTTTTTTTCAAATTCACCAAAAAATCTGGTGACCCCCCCAAATTATTTGGCGACCCCCCTGGGGGTCGCGACCCCCAGGTTGAGAACCACTGGTTTAGATGGTCACAATGGACTTTGCATTATTGCGTTTATAAGACAATGACCGGCCTCAAGATGAATTCAGATTAAGAATACAAAATTGAAATAGACAGCATCTCAAATGTAAATCAGAGGTTGTTAAGCTTGGAGGTTTACATTTGATCATTACATTTTTTTAATCTAAGTTGTGCCAAGGATGTTCACTAGCTTACCTGTTTACTATCCACCTCGATGTCTGCCACATAATTTTCAAACACTGTGGGCACATAGACCTCAGGGAACTGGTCCTTGCTGAACACTATGAGAAGACATGTCTTTCCACAAGCACCATCACCAACGATCACAAGTTTCTTACGGATTGCAGCCATCTGAAAGCAAATATCTCAGAGTTAAGACAGTAATGCATCACACAATCAATCAAGAGCTCTCAGGTCGGTACTGGACTGACCATGATAGACAATTAGCCAGTGTAGGGAGTGTATGGTTAGTCTGTATCAGAAAGACTGTGAGACGAATAGTTTTACATCACTCAAGCGTAGACACACAATGCACATTCCAAATAGTTAAGCAGATCTGTCAAGAGTTCAGTTTTTGGACGAATGTTTCTGGTTTTCCTCAGTATAATTATTAGCACAAAAATGTAAACTACATTGAGTGTATTCTTTCATGTTACCTGTCTATTTTGTGTATATGTCTGTTTATTTTTGTAAATGAAAAAGGAAGCAATCCATGTATATGAACAGAAATATATAATCCTACCCTGTGCTTCACAATAAAAAAGATTTGAAACAAAAATGTAAACTACAGACTCGTCCCATGTGTTACCCATGGTCTCAAATCATTATCACAAGTCAGGTACAAATATATAACAGTTCGAATAGTGAGTGGGCACTAAAAGCCTGAAACTGTCAAAACAGCACTGACTATGCACTATGCAGTGATATACAGCAAATGATAGCCATATGATACAACCCCACTTAGAAAACTATTTGAATATGACATCACAGATCAGAATGGGATTGAACAGCTTTGGGGTGGCTTCTAGTGTAATTATGAGTATTCTGTTCTCCCAGAACCTCATTTACCTTAATCCACAGGTGACAAACACATTACAGTCACTTAAAGCCTGGAGTCACACATTCTTGAAGAAAGTTACTAGCTATCAAGGCAGTCAGGTTATCTATAGCCAATATGACTTAATGCCATGATGTATCAGGGCTTACATGATGCAGTGGGATACTACTGGTCAGTGTCAGCTGACAATCCATCACCATGACTGAAGTGACATGTTTACAGGCCATTTCCTTTAACAACCATGGCTAATCAACGTTTGAAACTTATTTCCAATGTATAATTGGGGCCTGGCTGCAAATCCAATGGCATTTTAATTTACTAATACAAACTGCCTTTTAAAAATGAATTTCAGGAATATGGGACTGGGAGTCTTGTAGTCAAAATCTCTACTGATAAGGCTGTAGGATGCCAACATCTGTCACTTTTAAGACCCACAACTTCAACAAAGGAAACTATACATAACTACTAATAACACTAAATAGTTGTTATACAACTAATTTATGCTTTCGATCTGAATAGATCTCATATGATAAGATTCCCATGGCGTTCTTCTAATCAACGTCAACTGCAGTCAAGCCCGGTCGGCAGTTCGTGACACATTCAGCATAACAGACGCTGCTTTAGCCTGAAAATGCAGCTAGGAGGCTTCGCCCGTTACTGCTGTCATGTTTCTTTGGAAGGCTAAAAATGATACGATCCATCGAGACGGGCTCAGATGTCAGTTTTGTGGACGTCTCGCTGTGATTACAACACCAGCAGAACACTTGACCTGCCCAACTGTTCATTAACATGACAACATGTCAACTTTGATGTTGAGGCTACACCTGCCAACATCATCTGATGTTGTTCTAGTCAAAGTGTGTGGACCGGTCTACGTTTGGAGTGAGTCTTGGTTAAATAACTTCACATGCTACATGTTTAGCAGTGTTGTCGTCGCTCAGACAGACAGTTCCCCTCCCGTCATCATCAAAGCTAACACAGTTAGCGAGCAGTATTGCCAGATTCTGCGAGAGAAATAAGCAACCACTAAACAGGTCTCTGAAAACAAGCCAAAAAGAAGGGAATATAGGCCACACGAGCACTTTAACTCCATATGCATTGGCTATTTGAAAATAGACGATCTACAAGCTCACGACGCGTCGCTTGTAGATCTGCTGTTTTCAAAAACAAATCTTGAAATAAATTGTGGAATATGTTTTGAAACATTCTGACAAACAGGCTACATATTCATTTGGGGGTTCGTGACATGAAAGTATTTGAGGACCACTAGTTTAAATAATAATTACAACATTTGGAAACAAGCCCAAATAAGCAACTACACGTTAGAAACAAGCCCAAAAAAACGCAACCACTAATACAAGCAACTTTACAGAAAAACAAGCGGACATGGCAACACTGCTAGCGAGCTAACTTAGCTAGCCTCTTTGCTTAGTTTACGGGGGTCAGCGGCCCGCTTATAAAGTCGGCCACACTGTCAACTTGAAGAGCTTAATTCACTGTGTGTCTTTATTGGGTGACTTGACGCATAAACCACAGAGCAGAACGGCACCGACCACGATGAGAGAGGTGGTATAAGAATGTTTTCGTTTACCGTTTTCGTGTGAGATGAGAAGATGCCTCCTCGCCTTCCTTTTTCTTTTCCTGCCCGACCCTTAAAGCCCCGCCCCTTACAGTGTGCCACGCCGATAACGTCCGCCTATGCCCATGACTTCTGGCCAATGGGACGCGGGGGAAATATGAGCGATGGCTGATCTGGACAATGAGCGGAGCGAGTGAATCACCCTATCCACACACAGTTCTATTTTATACCGGTGTTGGCAAGAAAAACGGAAGTAAAGCCTGGTTTGCGTGCTTCGTCGTACGACGGTGTCGCGCGACTGAAATTACAGATCCCACCGTCATACGGTGCAGGATGTAAAACTGCAAACTGACTTGGTACAAGTGGTGGAAAAAGTACTAACATTTGTTACTTAAAGGTAGGGTAAGTGATATTTTGGGGTCAAAACAAAAAGTATTTTTTTGGGGCGGTGTAGCCGCCCCCTATAAGTGAGTTTTGGACACCGACCAAAAGATTTGTATACCCCCTAACCCTTCCATTGTTAATGCAAATCGATACTTTTGCAAAGTCAGCCAATCACATTACAGCTAGTGTCATCACCACTAACTGTAATGTGATTGGCTGACTTTGCAAATTCAGGACTGTGATTGGCTAGCGAAACACATGACACATGTGCAGCCCTATGAATAGCAGTATGGACTTTAAAAAAAGTAAATTATCCTTTTTTTAAAGTGAGTCATGTTGTGATGACCACACACCGCCCACTTCACACTGGGTGTGATTTTTAAAAGGTTAAAGCACTATATTCTGATAGTAATCATTGCTATAGTAGTCCAGGGGCCAAGCCATATTTTGGTAGCCTGGGTGCCAGCCTGCTTCGCTACGTTCGGCGGATTTTTTTTTCTCTCTGCGCTTATCAGTCTGGAATGCCCCCGATTGACTCGTCTTGTAGAACTACACTGGAACTACATATGTTACGTTAGGCAACGTCGTTGCTGATTGGATGTTGTTCAAACGAATGACGAATCAAAACGATCACACCGTTTTTTTTGTCCCGCCCCGCACCACAGACCAATCAGAAGCCACGGTAGGTTTCGAACCTTGGCTGCTGTGTCCCGCCTCCTGGAGATAGGAGGCATTCCAGACAGAGAAGCGCAGAGAGAAAAAAAAATCCGCCGAACGTAGCGAAGCAGGCTGGCACCCAGGCTAATATTTTGGTACCACCTAAGGTGACCGTAAAGTTTTTGTATTTTTGTCTTCCTACATATCTCTAGTTTATATTTTGGTATGATAACCCTTCCAATATTGTAGCTTAATGGCAGTTATCGGCTAATGTATCCGGTAGGAGACACAAAGTAGAATCTTTGTGTCTCCTACCGGAAATACACCCGGGCATCAAATTATTGCGACAAAAACCAAAATATATACATGTATTCAAGGCTTCATGGGGTGTGCAATTGATAGAAAATAAATAATTTTTTGGGTGAACTCCTCCTTTACGTTTCCCAGGGGGACTCTCTACCCATTCAGCTATGACCACCCTAGACCGAAGGAGGGTCAACTTTTACAAGCTTATGGAAAGCAGTCTTTTTGCAAACACCAAAAATCTGAGAAGTTATCAATTGCACACGCCATGAAGCCTTGAATACATGTATATATTTTGTTTTTTTTCACAATAATTTGATGCCTATGTGTATTTCCGGTAGGAGACACAAATATTCTACTTTGTGTCTCCTACCGGATACATTAGCCGGTAGGTAGTGATAACTGCCATTAAGCTACAAGATTGGAAGGGTTATCATACCAAAATATAAACTAGAGACATGTAGGAAGACAAAAATACAAAAACTTTACGGTCACCTTAGGTGGTACCAATTTGTGAAAATATCAGTGTTGGCCCCTGGACTATAGAGTGTTTGTTCAGTAACAGGAGTCTCCCCGTCTCTTTAATAAACAGAAAATACATTTTCCGGTAGGTGTCAAAATCTCAGCCAATCAGGAGAAAGTAGGCTACCCATTTTTAAGCTTCATTTGTATAGTGTTCCAGTTCCAATTTTGCCTGCTCATTTCTTAGTGTCATCACTTCCAATTTCACTTGTAGACCAATTAATTGTTTATTACTAACATTGAGACTGGATGCGCAGGTGATTGTTTCACGCAATCAATTTCCAACCTGTTGTTTCGGGATGCGCTAGTTTCAGCACACCCCAACCCCCTCTTGTGTGTTGGCTAGTGTGGCACGTCCTGGCGAGACCTGATAGAATGGGTTTCATTTAGCGCATACTGGTTGCACGCATACTGGTTCTTATCAGTGTAACGTCGTCTGTTAAGGGGTCTTAGTTCTCTAAACTGATTGGATAAAATTGGAAATGAAACTGAAACTGAAACGAAAATGCATTTTCTGTTTTATAAAGAGCTGGAGAGACAAGGAGACTCCTTTTACTGAACAAACACTCTATAGCAATGAGTACTAGAAGAATATAGAGCTATTTAACACTTATTTTAACTAAAGAAAATCACTTACCCTACCTTTAAGTAAAAGTATCAATACTGCAATGTAGAAATACTCTGTTACAAGTAGAAGTCTGGTATTCAAAATTTACTTGAGTAAAAGTATACAAGTATTGGCATCAAAATATACTTAAATTACCTAAAGTAAAAGTGCTCATTATGCAGAATGACAAGTTTTAAAATGGCACAAAAAAACAAAACTGTCCACCAGGAGGCGCCATGGATGTATATTAAGATATTCTATTAACATCCATTCTATTTTACATACATTTATCATGACTCTTAAATTATTATGCACATTAGCCACTTTTTTATGCACTTTATTCTACTTCTATGCTCCAATTCTCTATCTACTCTCTCTTAACTGCATTGATGGAGGCCTACACAATTAAGAATTTCACCCATGTGATAAAGTTTGATTCTGATTCTGATGACCAAGCCCAGTTTCCTTTGTACATCGTTGTGTTAATTCAGTTGTTTGTGTTAACTCAATCTTTTTCATGTCAAGGGCCTCCAAATTAATATATATATTTGGCCCCGGACCCCAACGTTAAGTAGCCTACTGTAAGTATATTTTGATGCCAATACTTTTGTTTACAGATCTGTTTCCCTACCTTGTTAATATTTTGGTTATGAGTATTTTGGTTATTGATTGTTTGTTTCCTTTGTATATTCCCATATAGCCTTAAATCATCATTTCCATCATCACCATCGTGTCCATAACCTGTATGCCATTGCCATCACAAATAAATGAGAACTGTTAAACATCCTATATACTCTTATCGGTATTCATTTATCAGTATTCTTTTTAAATTTACAAGCTTGCTATTCTTTGAAACTATACTCACGTTCTAGGTAGTTATCTGGTTTTACTTCAGTCTCACACCGTCGACACAGACATCTTCAAAGGGGAGTAGTATGCACATCCAAATCAACGCCGGTGCAGGACAAAGTACACAGATCAGAAGCTCTGTTTACTGAATTGAAGTAAATAGGAGGCCAAAGCAAAACGAATATGAAAAAAAAAAATCACATCCAAAACAACTCTCTCAGGGTAATCTCAGTGCTCTTGTTAAGTTTGTCCTCCTATTTAGGAATTTACAATTCATCAAATACTGGAATATTGGATCAGAAATGCGACAAACAAAAAAGATCTCCATGAATTCAAGGCTTCATGGGGTGAGTAATTGATAGGAAAAAAAAATAGCGATCAGCATGTGCTTCTTCCACATTTCCACAGTGCCTAGAGTCTCCTGGTGTCGCCACATATTGGCACTGTTGGCACGGGTCGCCTGGAGGAGGGTGTCCGTTGTAAGACCCGAAACAGCCAGTGACTCCAAGTAACAACAGTGATGATGTGTCCAAGTGCATCATTTGATGTTTTATTGACCGACTCTTTTTCATTTAGAATATATTTGCTAATTAAAAAAAACGTCTAAAACAAACATGGCCTGAGTAGTTCGCATTTCGAGCCAATGTCAAATAATTTTTGGTTAAACAAACTGAAACTGTGGATAGGCTGTACTGTCCCTCTACTTCCAACGTCTATGAGTATCACAGTATTCATTCGTAGTCACTTCTGGGCAGGCAAGGCGTTCATTATAAGCAGTTTATAAATCTCCAGATGGGGTTAAGGCTAAACACAGACAGGGAGACCCTCCAACATGTCACTGTCATCAGAGGCTCCCTGGTGGATGGGGCCCTTGCTCCGGAGTGTTGGCTCGTACTTGCACACAGGTGAGCTGGCTGACTCGCTGCTGTTTCTGATACCATACAAGAAGTAGATGGCAAAGCCGATGGCCATCCAGACAGCGAAGAGGAACCACGTGCCCACGTCTAGCTGCATCATGAGGTAGATGTTGACAAACACACTGAACAGAGGCAGCCAGGGAAGCAGAGGAACCTTAAAGATGAGAACCTCATTGCTCTCAGGTTGTCTCCAGATGATGATGACACAGATGCCACAAAGCAGTGCCAGGACCACGCACGCTGTCACCACGGCAGGATCCGCGGCCAGCAGCTCTGGTTGTTTACAGGTCAGAACCACGCACAGGATGGTGATCAGCACCGAGATAATGGTTGTGGTGGCATAGACAATGTTGCCAGAGGTCTGTGTCGATGTCTTCCCGCTGGGGAAGAACAGTAGCTTGAGGATGAAGCTCTCATGGAGGGGCCTGTCCTCTAACTCTGTCTGGCAGGAGGAATTCAGATTTCTTGGCTGGTACCTGAGGATGAGCACACAGATGGCCACCAGGGTGTAGGCCAATAGAGTCCCAAGGGACATGAGGTCCACCAGAGCTGCCACTTCAAACAGGAAGGCCATCAAGGCAGCAACAATGCCGGAGATCACAGTAGCCAGGAGAGGGGTCTTAGTTTGGGCATTCATCCTGGACAGAACTCGGAACAGCAGCCCATCCTCTGCCATGGCATAGATCACCCTGGGCATGGGGAACATGGAGCCAAGCAGGCTGGTGGAGAGGGCGCAGAGAGAGCCCACGGCCACAACATATCTAGCCGGGGCCCAGCCCACGTGGCTGAACGCCTCAGGTAGGGGGCTCTGAGTGTCGAGTTGGTAGTAAGGCATCATGACGGTGAGTGCTGCCGACACACCAAAGTAGGCAAAGAAACAGATGAGTAGGGATGCTATGATGCCTATGGGGATGGAACGCTTGGGGTCCTTGGATTCTTCACTTGCTATGGCGATGCTGTCGAAACCTACGCAGGCGTAGAAGCAGGTTGCGGCGCCGGACAGAATGGCGCTCAGGCCGAATGGAGCGAATCCGCCTTTGCCGAAGTTTTCTTCAATAACAGTTATGTCCACTGTGCGGTTGGTGGAGTTCAAGAAGCTAATGAAGTCCTCCTCTGTGAGATTCCAATTGGCTATGTTCCCCTTGATGAAGCCAGAGATGATAATGAATCCCAGAATCACAAGGTTGATGCCCGTAAAGATTTTGGTAACCAGCACCGACTCGCTCACACCGAACACCAGCAGGCCAGTGAGCAGCAGCACCAGCAAGAGGGCAAAGGGGTCAGGGTACTCCGCAAAGATGCTCCCAGGAACCTTCATCTCCATGGTGGCTCTGAAGAAGCCGGAGATCTTTTGCTCCACCAGGTTGTCAAAGGTGGAGCTCCATACCCTAGCCACGCTGGCTGTGCCAATCACATGCGACAGGATGAGGTTCCAGCCTGTGATGAACGCCCAGATCTCTCCAACTGCCACATAGCTGTAGAGGTACGCCGAGCCTGTCTTGGGCACACGGGTACCAAACTCAGCGTAGCACAGCCCCGACAACATGGAGGAGAGAATGGCAATGAGGAAGCAGAGGACAATGGCGGGCCCCGCCTTCTCACGTGCCACCTCTCCAGCCAGCACGTACACACCAGCTCCCAGTGTGGAGCCCACACCCAGGGCGATGAGGTCCAGGGTGGATAGGCAGCGGGCGAAGCGTGTTTCCTCACCGGAGCAGTCAAGCACCCGCCGACGCAACAACGCTTTGCCCAAGATGGCCAGCTTGTGAGCCATGTTATATCGTTATGTGTGGGAGAAATGTATTTGTCGCAATACGTCTTCCTTTTGTTGAGCATGCAACCGCACTGCTCAAACACATTTCATTTTGAAGTAAATCTGAAATGATTACAGTTATAATTACTTATATATTCGGTATCGATGATGTCATCTTATACATGATGCCATCATCCATACTGAATATATAAATATTTGACTAACCTCTTTCAGGGTCAAGCAGTCTGTTTTTTATTGAATACTTTATTAGTCAGACATATAAACAGTACAGTACAGTAAGACATTAAGGCTAAAGGGATAACACAAAAAAGTCCTGGGGACTTTCTCCATTGTGGTCCTATGTATTCAATTAATCAACATAGAATAAATATTTACTCAATAACACGTCATCAACAATTACAAAAAAGTACAAAGTACTATATGTACAAAAGAGAAAAGGTAGAAACGGCGGCAGTGAATGACACCTCCCTTTGATGGGAATTTACATTTACCTCCCCTTATGGTCTCCTGATGTATTTTCAAGCCAATTTTGAAAGAACGATTCACATCTTTTAATGGATGGTGTCAGGGCATTCCACATTTTGGTGGCAGAGTAGTAGAATGAGAACTTTCCCATGTTTGTTCTAGATTTGGGTAGTATCAGATCATGGTCGCTCATAGTGTTGTGGCTGTGGGTGTCACTCACTTTGGAGAAGTAGTTAGTTAGGTATGAGGGTATTGAGGGCACTGTCCCTTTGACTATCTTAAATACCAATCCCATTGATATTTAGGTGGGTCATGGGCTTGAGGCCAAGAAGTAGTCATATCAGTTTGTTTTGGGACGTCTGAAGCTTAGTTTTTAGTGACATTGAGTGATTGACATGTTGAAGAACCAAGAGGTGCAAGCATAATCAAAAAGGCATTGGGGGCTCCAGCTAGTCTTGAGAGCACTTGTGTTGACAAAAGAGGAAATCCAGCCCAATAATCTTGTTCTTTGATTGACTTTCTTTTGATGCAAATGTTTTCACCTGTCAGTTTGTTGACCAGAATACAGCCCAAATAGGTAACCTCTTTGCTTGAGATTACTATATTGTCAACACCGACCTTGAAATCATTTGCATACTACGGGTATGTTTGGACCCAAAAATAATGGATTCTGTTTTACCAAGGTGTAATGACAGTTTGTTATCGGAAAGCCAAGTGCTTTCCGATACCAGGAGTGCTGAGTCAACAGCGAACAAGAACAAATTGCAGTTACAGGCTGCTTTCATGTCATTTACCAGAGCTGAAACCTTGACCAAATTGGAGTCATGCATCCTATCTAACCCTCCTCAGGAAACAATCTTGTAAGGCTGACATATTTAAATATCCACATATAAATGAACAAAACCACTTAAACCCTATTAGCTATACATCAATGACCAGAGTCCCCCAGGGGTCTATACTATTTGCCCCCTTTTGCCCTCAACACCTATTATCTTTGCTCGAAATAGACACTCTATAGAGTGATCTATTTCTGCTGAATGTTCCCCCCAGAAAAGGGATGCTAGGGTTTAAAACAAAATGTTATTGCAGACATGAGCAACATTAAATGTTGAAATGCATATTTCATATCATACGTTTTAAGCCTACAATATATTAAGCCAAAGTATATAGCCAAAAGCCAATAGACAATCAATAAGAACCTTTTTGTGTAAGTTTTCTTCCCGCAGTGCAGTCAAGAATAAAGAAGAGTTAACCACTTAATCCCTATTTTATACTTGTCATACAACAGGGTCCCATTACATTTTGTGAAAATCTTTGAAAATGTTCACCTATGACATGCTCAAATAAATAGGGACGTCAGGATGAAAGTGGAAGGCTATATATCCAGGATGGAGGGAAGCTCATGTCACCTGATGCTCTGGGCTGACCGTATCACACTCTCTAGCACTTGTGACATAAGACAGAGTAAAAAGAAATATCAACCCTGATTTCACTTGGGTAAAATAACTTAATTTATATGTTATTACGGTCTTATATCAATAACAGTATAAATCCACAGATTTAGAAATACACTGTTTTCACCCAAAAGCATCCATTTGTTTATAGTACGTTTTCATGCGAGTTCCTTTTGGGCTTCTATATACAATGGCAGTACCACACATCATGATACAACACTAAATGTTGAAAATGCACTGATTCGGTTGATTTTATGTTTTTGCACGTCATCAAACACTTAGTAATGACAAATTAATGTAACTCCCTAACTTGATATTTCTGGTAAAGACTGGGGAATACTGCTGCTAAAAATAGTGTTATGTCAATTTATTCCTCAGTCTATACACCAGACTCTTATCCATGGAGAACTCATTACACTTCAATTGTCATATATTTTATAAGGTGTAGTATTGAAAATGTGTTTTGCCAATATCAGACTATATTGTTGATACCTCCCTATTTCCAATTTTCCGCTTGAGCTTATATGGCAACTCTTATAGTCATATGGAAAAGACTAATATTCATGTTATTTTTTTTTTAAATAATACATTCAAATGTTTTAAAGTGAAGGAATTTATACATTTTTATGCAATTACAACACAAGTTATTTGTACTGACATTTACTTGTATAAAACTGAATGAAAATGTGAAAAAAAGATTATAAAAAATTAGACCAGTCTTTTAGAGAACATAATGTCTACATCAGTCAAAATCCAAGAGAGATATCTCCTGCTTCCTCAAAGAATCCACGATAAAGTCAAGATGCTGAAGGGTAGACACTTCGTATTTTGGAAACCAGACAGGATGGCAAAACAACTCTGTTGTTTTTCCCAGGTGTTCCTCCTCTCAGCGCCCACTCACGGACAACTCGGTAGGAGGCTAGTCTGCACTGCCTGTTGAAGAAGAAACACAATAGTTTTAGAAATTGAATGCAACAATGTAAAACGGACAATGTCTTTGCTGTGTTTACTGTCTACTATAGCTTGGTAGATGATGTAGCTGAGATGTAATATTTGGAGGACTTTCTATTGTTTAATTAGAATAAAAATACTATAAGTAAAAACAAAAATGTTGATGCAGTTTGTATTTTCCAGAATGCCAACGTTGATGAACACAAATCATGTAATGGTGAACAAAACCATAGATCCGTTGCTCACTTACGTATATATTTGTATTAGGTAAATAATAGTAATTATAACAGTATGATGTTGTAGGCTACTTACATGACGGAAAGGCGCCCATCCTCTCCTTCAGCCATTGGTCGTTTCTGCCAATTTATTGTTGAGCGATGAAAAGTTTCAAGCACTGCTCTGTTGAGTAGAGAGGATAAACCTTCTTTTTCTGTGATACAGCCACACGGTAAAGCTGTGTCTTCTTCTTCTTCCTCTGGTTCGTCGTCACCTCCATTGACTGGCCTCCACGTCCACTCTGGCCAGTCTTTGCAGCATTTACATTCAATTTCTAGTGGCTTTAGATCGCATTGTCCACAGTTACACCAAAATAAACTTTCAGTTCTCCGCGGTGTTTCTCCACCGTCTGCAGCATTTGCTGCCTGGTCTATCCGTGCCTCCTCCTTTAGACGCAGCTCTTCATCGGTATATTCTGGCTCAAACATGTACGGCTCGTCACCATAATCATCGTCAGACATATATTCGGCCATTGTTGAAACTGTGTTTCTGCTAATAAAAGTGTGCAACTTCAAAAGGCTAGGATGAGTGAGAATAGAAAAGGCGCCCCTGGAATGTAAACAACAGGAAGGGGGGGGCGTTCTAGCCGAGTCTCGCGAGAATCTCGCATAGGAAACGCAACCAGGCAGATCTGTAGGGACGGCAGCTCTAGAGTGACAAACAGTGCATGTGTGAGTGCCAGGACACTATTAGCAGTGGTGGAAAAAGTACATTTTTTTTACTTAAGTAAAAGTATCAATACCGCAATGTAGAAATACTCACACTTTACTTTACTTACAAGTAAAAGTCCGGAATTCAAAATGTACTTGAGTAAAAGTACAAAAGTATTGGCATCAAAATGTACTTAAAGTACCAAAAGTAAAAGCACTCATTATGCAGAATGTCAAATTTCAAGTTTTTAAATGTATAAAAATCTTTTGAAAATAGCCGATCTACAAGCTCACAATGCGTCGCAAGCTTGTAGATCGGCTTTTTTCAAATGGCCAAAATATATATACGTCTGAAGTAGTTAATGTGTGTTTTGTAATAATAATCAAAATCTACAAAGTAACTAAAATTTTCAAATAATTGTAGTGGAGTAAAAGTACAATATTTGCCTCTGAGATGTAGTGGAGTAGAAGTAAAACTATTGGAAATTGGAAATACGCAAGTTAAGTACAAACTGACTATTAGGGGACGGTTAGTGAAAAAAAAAAAAGAAGTTTGGATGCTACAGGCTCCCGTTCCAGCTGTGGGAGGGGTCGGCAGAATGGAAAACAGGGGCAATCTATGAAAAAGGTCAACTGCATCAGGTATGTTGGTACATGATTATAGGCAGATTCAGGCCATATGTGTTTTCCTATGCATTTGATGCTCATTTTTCCATTATTAAGTCTTTCCTCTCAATTTTCAATGAGCATTTCTTGCTTAGTTTCTCCATCCACTTAAAGGGTACATTTAGAAATAATTTGTCTTTAACTCATAATTTAGTTAAAGCAAAAGCTGTAACAGTTTTCAAATACGGAAGGATCATGTATTCCCTGAAATCAAGAACAGAACTTTGAGATCTCCATAAGTGGTACATTTTGAAGAGCCCTCTGTATACCCGAAAACCTCAATAAGATATGTAAGAGGGGTTCAGTTCCCTTTAGGAGTAAACACAAAAGATGGATGATGAGTAACATAGGATGCAAAATACAATTAAAGATACTAGAATAGTGTTATGTTAGGGTTTGGTGACAAATTCAAATACAACAACACTTTACTAAATACCTCAACATTGATAATTCTCATGATATTGTGAGGTGTGACTATTTTTACACTTTTTACACTATGAGATTTTTGACAAACAATCGTCAGTAATGCCTAATAACTATGTGGGTAAGGGTAAATAATAGAACAGTAGTACAACAGTACACCCGTGGACATGACACTACTATGTCACAAGGACCACCATATGAACCCTTGATGCTGGGTGGAGGCATTGGGTACCATTTTTATAGTCTTTGGTATTGACTCAAAAAAGATTAAACCCGACCTTCCAATGTCAGGAGGACCCTCTAACCACTGAGCTGGTATGATTTATTAATTGGTTTGTTTTACAAGTCCCGCCGTTATAAAATGTTATTGTTCACAAAGCTCACACATGTCCAACAGGTACATATTTATTACACAATAATAATCAAATACAATTTACAGTTAATGTCGATCTTATTGTACATCCTACTCCTCTCCACCTCCAGGCAGCACAATCTTGCTTGGGTCATAGTAGTTCTCATCCATTACAGCAAGACCCTCCGCTTCTCTTTGCTTGATCAGTAGCTCAGCTTCCCTTCTCGCCCACTGCCGCATGCTGGGTTAAGACAAGAGAAACAAACATGATCACACTGTAATTCATCCTTCTACCACAATGTCAAGATCAATCTGCAATAGTCCCTCCACTGCAAGGTTGTCCTGCGATTTTCAGTCTCATATTCACCGTTTAAAGTCTGTACATGTCATCATCCTTGGAGGACAAGTGAATACCAAAAATACAAACAATATACCTTAGGGTTAGGGTTAGGGCTTGCAGGCTCCCTCCTTGCTTTGTCAATAACAGCATTCCCAAACTCTATAAAATAGTTTCCAATGCAAAAAAGGCAACCCTATAGCTAATGTCATACAAAGTGAACAACTGAATAGAAATGAACAAAAATAATCATCAACAATACTGAAGTTTTGATAAAATTTGATTAAAAAAAGTGTTTAGCAACGATCGGGGGATTGATCGTACTGGAGATTGAAATTCTGACTGTGACTACTTGAAAAGGTAAGAAAAACAACATCGCTGGCACTATTGGCAATTATTTATGTATTTACTTGCCACTGAATGAGTTAAGAGCAAATTATAAACTCTGCATCCCTATTTGAGGATTAAACCCATGTTTACCAACTGTGCCTGTAACACAGTAGTCCCACAGTAGGTTGTCTTAATACTATATGATTATCAACATTAATCATTAGTGCAACAAGACAACATTTTCTTGGTATTTGGAATAGAGGCAGGCAGGTAATATTTGGGTCGTCTCCAGTTTAAGACTGGGTGCCTTCTGACCTTTGACATACATGGGTCAATACCCACTTTAATACAGAAATCCCACATAAGAGCCATCATTAATGCCAGTTTTTCTTTTTCTTTTTACACAGAACCAAACAAAGACCCCTGTATGTGATTTTCATCACCGCAGTATCAGCATCTAGTATTATGCTATGAAAGATGACAGCTGCTGTATTGATTAACAATTATACTCAACTACACATTTATTTCACAAAATACAGACCAGTCCCAGAAGCACCAGTATTTCACCATTTTCCTTCACAGAGCAACATAAAGGCTGTTTTCCAAATAAGAAAGTTGTATAACCACTCAGCTGTAGTCAAAAAGATAATTCTAAAATTACAAAACTTTCTTTATCATAATAAATATATTCTCCCTTTCTCTCACTCTTTTTCTCTCTCTCCCACGTACATACACTGTACAACTAGAGATCATGACAGCTGTCAATAGCCTTTACAGCCAACACGTAAGATAGCCTATGCATTTATTTAAAAAAAAACAAGTGAATGTTGTGTATTGCTATTCATTTAATTTAGGGTCAGCTGTTGCCGCTGTAAGGTTAGGACTGAATCTCCTGTCCTCAATTTTCTCATGAAATAAAGGCGTTGTATTTTTCCGATGAATATAAAGTCAGGTCAGGTTGTGAAAATAGATGCGTTGAAGCCGTTTTTTTGTGTGAGTATAAGGAGGAGGAGAAACTAAAGGGGGAATGAGAGACGTCCTGCCCTGTTGACTGTGCCTTTTACACAGACGGCTCTGTGACTACCTCCGCTGCCAGCTCTAAGGCGGTACTATATGTCCATACCGTAACATTCCCACCTTGAACAGGCGTAAAAGGTACAAATGGTTCACTTTTCAATTGTTAGGCTATAAATACTATTACAAAGTCTGAACTATGAAGTATAAGACTAAAACAAAATCATGGACGGTGCCATGTACATGAACATTTATTTAACTAATAAACTCACCCATGGTCTGGTAGGTAGTGGATAAATGTTCCACCAATAACAAGAGCCATGGAGATGCCAAAGAAGAAGCCTATCTTCATGTTCCATTCATCAACCACAGGATCAGTTGAGAACCCATGGAAATCTGGATTCTGACGGAATAAAAAAACGTTAAAAAAAAAAAATTAACATTTAAATATATAGAAATACCCACATTGCAATTTGCAAGTCACAGTATAACTAATAACAGTAAACATAGGAAGTGTTTAAACTCAAGCATTCCCACAAAGGTTGCTCATCTGAGGACGACTAGCAGAGAATATCCAAGCCCTTTCCCAGTCCTCAAGTCAATTTCCTTTTTGTGTGCAGGTATTGGTAGACTGGATTGGCACATAAACTAATGGAGATAGTTCAATGAGAAGAAATGCACCTGGTGCATTGCTCTGAGGATTAAAAGCATAATGTCAGACAAATGTGTGCACATTGACTGCACCCAGTGAAATCCTCAGTGTTCATTTATCCATTTAAAAGGTAGGGTAAGTGATATTCTTTTGTTATTGTTTTGTTTGTTAAAATATTAAAGAACTATATTCTGATAGTAATCATTGCTACAGAGCTTTTGGTCACAGGGGTCTCTACAGCTTTTTAGAAAAACAGAATATACGTACATTTTCAGGTAGGTGACAAAATGTAAGCCAATCAGGAGAGAGTATTGAAAATACATTTTCTGTTTAATAAAGAGCTGGAGAGACATGGAGAGTCCCTTTACTGAACAAACACCCTATACAATGAGTACAGAATACAGAGCTTATAGAATTGTAACCTAAGTAAATCACTTACCCTACCTTTAAGTGAGTGTACAAATGGTCCCATTTGTATTTTGTACACTTTCAGAGTTAAATTAAGGGCCTACACACACCAATCTGGCATTAATTTAATCGACCAATTATTTGTTTACTAACATTGAGACTGGACGCACAGGTGACTGTTTTACGCAATCAATTCTCAAACTGTTGTTTCGGGGTGCGCTGGTTTCAGCACACCCCAACCCCCTCTTGTGTGTTGGCTAATGAGGCGCGTCCTAGCGAGACCTGACAGAATGGGTTTCATTAAGAGCATACTGGTTGCACGCATACTGGTTCTTATCAGTGTGACGTCGTCTGTTAAGGGGTCTATAGGGTGCATTCTCAGTTTAAATCAATGTAGCCCAGTCGTTCTCAAAGTGTGTTTCGGGGACCTCCTGTAGTAAAAATGATAAACAGTTTAAATTAGAAATGCAGCCTAATGTACCACATACGTTTATTTGGGTGTTCTTGAAATGAAAATGTTTGAGAACCACAGCTGACTAGCCAATGTAGTAACCATGTCTTCTTCCATCACTAGCTATGTGTTATCAATGTTTACCTTTCCCCCCCATTATGATCAACTAAGCATGCTGGCAGTGGCAAGTGGCAACCCTAGAAATGCGATGCTGCCTGGACCATAGAGTTAGGTCTGGTCAGTTGACAGTCTGTCAACAGAGCGGGTGAACTGAACTCACCTTCACGTACGGGCTGACCTCGCTGTGTCCGTGACTTTCCCCGGCATGCGACGGCTGTAAATCGGACACGGTGGCAGAGCCAGCGGCTCCGGACGGCTGCGACTGCGACACATACCGAGCTCCGCACGCTACACCGGGCCGGAGACGTGCCAGACCGGGCCCCAAACGAGCTAAACGGGGCAACATCTTGACCGTTTTGCTCTGCTCACTCTGACGATGTCACGACCCGGAACAGGAAGCACTTCAGGTTTATTTGGAATGCACGTCGACGGCAGTGTTGCCATATTTTGTGAGAGAAATAAGCAACCAGGTCTAGGAATACAAGCCCAAAAGAAGCAACCCTAGGAGACTAGGCCAGTAGGCCACACCATGAGCACTTTAAACTTTGGCTAGTTGATAGCTCCGACGGAACCGCTCCCTCCGCTGCGAGATGAGGTTCCTCGTTTCTCGGTGCCGTTTTAGCAGGACATTGTAGCACATTTTCCACTTTACATGTTTCTTACCCCTTTCTGCACATCGTATCCAAAAAGTAAAGGTTTTCTGCTATGCTCTCAGATGTTTGAAGTTCTAGCGCGCAATAAAAGCTATCCAACGAGTTGAAAAAAGTATTTAATTCGCCTCTGTCTTCAACCGGTTCCATAATATTTTGCATTAGAAGATGCAATTCAACATTTGACCAGTAGGGGAATAAGTAATGTTATCTCTACGGGCGCAACTCTTGCGCAATGTCTTAAAAACATGTAACCTAGAACTTAAAACACCTGCGAGCATGGCAGAACACCTTTACTTTTTGGATACGATGTGCAGAAAGGGTTAAGAAACATGTAAAGTGGAAAACTCTTGAAATAAAATGTGGAATATTTGGAATATTTAAACATTCTAACAACACAAATGCTCCCCCTGGCACACAACATTTATGAAAATATTTGAGAACCACTGGTTTAAAAAAATGTATATATTTTTTTTGGAAGCAAGCCCAAATAAGCAAGTACATTTTAGAAACCACGCAACTACCAATTTTTACAAGCAAAACAGAACAGAAAAAGAAGCCCAAAGTTGCTTATAATAAGCCGACATGGCAACGCTGGTCGACGGTCGTCACAAGTTTACAAGAGGAGCGCCGCCTACTGGTTGTAGAACGAAACGAACCAAAGAACACTGTAAACGTCATCAAAACTCATTTACGTAGGCTACTATATATTTTAACCTCCTATTTTCATCCACGAAAGTCCCATCTTTAATTTAGATATAAGGCATGAACGCAGGAGAAAATATAACTATTATAAATAATAACTATGCAAGTCTACATTTCAAAATATGTCTGTATTAGTAATGATGAATGATGTACCACTGTTTTATTTATTAGGTGTTCCCACAGAAAATAACCGAGTACTTTTGAAAACAAACAACGAACAATGTTCGTTGTTTGTTTTCAAAAGAAGCCTACTCCCTGTTATTTTCAGTGAACACACGTAGAGGATACGTAAGCCGTATGGGGGCGCTCTACACCACAGAATGAGTCAGACTGCTAGAACCATAGAGTTTAAAAAATAAGGCTAGAACCCATACCGATTCTGTGTTAAATTATATCTAGAGTTGACATTGGCCTAGGCTACTTCATTCATTGCGCTGCAACAGTTGCTCAACTATAAACATCTGCACATAAAATAAATCACTATACAACATCTGATACGTTGATTGATATCATACAAAGACTGCACGATGCTCCACTGCCGAAATAGCTCAGTTGGGAGAGCGTTAGACTGAAGATCTAAAGGTCCCTGGTTCGATCCCGGGTTTCGGCATTTTGTTCAGAGTATTTTTTTACTGAGCAGTAAATGACATAGGCTTGCTTAAGTAAAAGCCATACTCGATAAAATACATAATGATAGCGATCAAAGGCTATAATGAGACATATTAATACTCACCCTGTAATATATCTGGTGTTCCGCTCCCAGAGGTTATCAAGAGATCTAGTGTTATGGTCCGTTTTGTGCATATACTCGAGGAGTTTTTTTTGTTATAACTGCGTTATTACAAAACATTACTCAACGTTACATTAGCAGTAAGTAGGCTAATAAGGTCATTTGGCGCTTGCATGGCCAATGTTCAGAATTATTTATTTCACTGCTGGCCTGCCAAAATTGTGCCAACAATATAATAATAATATATTATTATTATTATTATTATTATTATTAATACTGTTGTTGTTGTGTCCCTCGTAGTAGTTTTTGGGGTAGGCTATATTATTTTTGTAGCCTACATTGCTCAATCATGAATTCTTCCACTATGCAGTGCATTTATTTAGAATCAGAATCAGAATCAACTTTATTGTTACATCACAGGTTTGAAATTCGTTTTTGTGCAAGCTCATCGTTTTTGTTATTTGAGAAAGGGAAGAAGGGGGCGAGGGGAAGAGTGGTCAATAAAAAACAAACACATTATCTCCATAACATAGATAGGCTATTACTGGTAAGGTGTAGACAGGATTTAATTAGCTATTTTAAAAGCACCCTGGGAGCAGAAGAGATTTGGGAGTTTTATTATAGTACAGTGGTTCCCAAACGTTTTAACTCGAGACCCAAAAAATACATTTGATGTCTACCCGGGACCCAAACTAGTGAAAATAGCCGATCTACAAGCTCACAATGCGTTGCAATGCAAGGACCCACTGCCTAAAAGGTCTGTTCATAGGATAAGGTCTGCCGTCATCCAGATTCGAACCGGGATGCTGCTGATGCCACAACGCAGAGTAGGCTACTACATGGGGTCTTTCTTCAACGTTTTTCATAGCTGAGAGAGATGAAGCACCCCCCACTACATTGTTTACAATTGTGTTGCACTGGCAGATTAAACTTTTTCATAGATTTCATAGCTTCATTGACATTAAACCACTTAAACCTTCAATTATTAGTAGCCTACTTTGATTCGCTCCTCTCCCCCCGCCCACACCAAACCTCTTTGCCGAAAATAGCAGAGGCGTTGTGAGCTTGTAGATCTGCTATTTTCGACTAATGTTCCCCTCAGAATAGGGATTCTATGGTTCAAGTGGTTAATGTAAAAATAAACATCCTGTCACACAAAGATTGGGCGGACCTCAGTAGCTCTGACTCTTTTGAGGACCCCCTAGGGGTCACGGACCCCCTGTTGAAGTAACTATACGATAATGGCGAGCTAACCATGGCTGCTCAGGTAATTTCATAGCTGACTCAGAATGCACTTACTATAGACCAATTAATTGTTTACTAACATTGAGACTGGATGCGCAGGTGATTGTTTCACGCAATCAATTTCCAACCTGTTGTTTCGGGGTGCGCTAGTTTCAGCACACCCCAACCCCCTCTTGTGTGTTGGCTAGTGTGGCACGTCCTGGCGAGACCTGATAGAATGGGTTTCATTTAGCGCATACTGGCTGCACGCATACTGGTTCTTATCAGTGTGACGTCGTCTGTTAAGGGGTCTATGGACAGCTGACGTCACAGTAGTATCCTAGGCTACCGCTATGCTGCTGGTACCGCTCTGCACGGCTTCGCTCATTGGTTGGTTGAAACGCGTGTGACGTGTCACCTTTTGGCCATATACTTTATGGAGATCCCCTGCATGCACGCGTGTCTGTATCTTTTATGCCCCAAACTCGGTCCGTTGCGTAGCAACGATTACCATTTGTGTACAAACCAGAGCTGTGTATTGACATCACACGGTGTCACAGTGACACCATGTGATGTCAGACCACAGCTGGTCAGCCTTTATAAGGACAGAAATTGAAATGTATTGATTCACATTTCATGTGGTTACTGACGTTACTGCAATGCCTACCATGCTGTTCAAGATACAACATCATTTTGAAACAGTGAGACAGTATTTTGTATATTTTGTTTATTTTGTATTCAGCCCTTGGATTGGACGATTTGCAAACGTGCATGGGAGTATTCAACGTTGCAGCCCTGGGAAAGAGACAGTGCACTCAGCTCCCACTGACTCAGCTGTGTGTTTCAATGCAAGAGAATCATGTCCACCAACAAATGTCGGTAGGAACAAAGACAACTGCAAAGTTATAATAAGCCATCATCACAAGAACGCGTTCAAATGCATATCTCTGGCATTACGAATCGATGAAGATAATACGGGTGTGAAGGAAGAGGCTCGTCAGTGGTACAAGAAAGGCATTGCAGAGCTTGACAGAGGAATTGCAGTTGAAGTCGGAGGACAGGGAGAGCTGTATGATCAGGCAAGGAGCCTTCAAGTTAAAATGGTGACTAGACTCACCATGGTAAAAGAAAGACTTGCAGTCTTGGAAGCTACAGTGAAATCTAAGAGGAGAAAATATCCTCAGAATGGAAAATCAAGTATAAACCAGCCCCAAAAGATGGACATGAAAAACTTCAAGAATGTGGACAGCACACTGGCCAAATTGATTCTTAATGAAATTGTTGACAGTGGCACAACTGTGCGCTTTGAAGATGTTGCTGGGCAGGAACTGGCCAAGCAAGCGCTCCAGGAAATTGTCATCTTTCCTTCATTAAGACCAGAGCTGTTTACTGGCCTGAGAAGTCCAGCCCGCGGATTGCTCTTATTTGGTCCTCCAGGAAATGGAAAGACAATGTTGGCTAAAGCGGTTGCAGCGGAGTCGAATGCAACATTCTTCAACATCAGTGCTTCCAGTTTGACCTCTAAATATGTGGGAGAGAGTGAGAAGCTTGTCCGAGCATTGTTCGCCGTTGCCAGGGCATTACAGCCTTCGATCATCTTTATTGATGAAATCGATAGCCTGCTTTGTGCAAGAAGTGAAGGAGAACATGATACCAGTCGACGATTAAAAACAGAGTTCCTGGTTCAGTTTGATGGTGTGCAGTCAGGAGGAGATGAGAGAGTGTTGGTAATGGGAGCCACCAACAGGCCTCAGGAGCTTGACGAAGCAGTACTCAGGCGCTTTGCAAAGAGAGTCTATGTGACTTTACCAAATGAGAAGACAAGATTCAAGATGTCACTTCATTAGCCAAAGATGCTTCACTTGGGCCAATTAGGGAACTGGGACCAACACAAGTCCGGAACATGGCTGCTAGTATGGTGCGCAACATCCAGCATAAAGACTTTGAGGATTCATTGAAACGTATAAAACCCACCGTACAGCCACAGACTCTTAACCTGTATGCACGATGGAACAAAGACTTTGGCGACACAGCTTTTAGCTCAGAAACATATGGTGTCACCAAAGTCTTTGTTCCAATTGTTCCAAAATTTAAAAGCTGTGTCACCAAAGTCTTTGTACACATTGATCGAATGATCCAGAAGTTGAAAAGTATTTTATTGAAAATGTGCTTCTGCCTTAAAAGGTCTTAATTGATAAATAGCTGCCTGCAGCAAAGCAGCAGGACAGGGAAGGGCATTTTGAAGAGGAAGGAAGGAGGGAGGGAAGAAAAAATAGCAAGAGAGGAAAAAAGACAAAGGAGGGTTAATCAGCAGAACTGTTTTGTTTTGTCTTTTGTACTTAGGTTTATGTTTTGTATTGATAGTTATTAAGTATAGATCACCATTTTAACAACCTGCTCAGGGACTACAGATGAAAATGATGTTAAAACTGAAATGTTGATTAATGTGCATTGTGCTTAGTAAATAAATAAATAAAGTCATATCTCACACAGCACAATGTCTGAGTAGGACTTGAACATGTTTATTCTGCATCACCCAAGGCTCAAACTCCCAACCTTTAGACACCAAGGGCAAAGGTCAATAAAATTAGTTTTGGAAACGGCTGTGAAGAATTGTGTAGAATGCTGAGGGATTGTGGGTATTGTAGTTTGACTATTTATGTGTGCCTTTAACAGCAGATTTCAAACTAATCCTATATATACTAAAATTGGCTTAAGGGACTAAAGGGAGGGGGGTGGGTGGGCTCACATCACACATGTCACCATGACTTAGCCATAACCATATAAGGAGTTCCCAATGCAGCTACGTCATGACATCAGACGCAAACAAATCATTCAGCTCCATATATGGGTACAAAAGGGGCATGCCCATATATGGGGGTATACTGATGACATCAGGGATCTCCATACGTATATGGGCATAAAAGGGACAAGGACTGACAGATACAGAGATCTCATATACAGTGTATGGGCATACTCTCCTTATATGGGCATAAAAGGGACAAGGACTGACAGATAGAGATCTTCATATATGGGCATAAAAGGGACAAGGACTGACCGATATAGATATCCATATATGAGCATATCAGTCGGCTCTGCGGTTCAACGTAGGAATTATAGATGTGAGGGCTGCATAGCAGCCCAAACCTCTAGTATAAAATAAGTCAGTTCACCTCATGGAACTAGGGTATAGGAATTTTCAGTAAATGTTTTATGACAGGAAATATGATTCTTTTGATTCCATAGTGCCCCCCAGAGGGGGGTGAGAAAAGACAAGCAGGATTACTGCACTACTGTGTTGCTTCAAAAATATACAAGCCTCACTTGTGAATTGTTATATTTTTAAGATTAATAAACTTATTTAAAGTCTTCCATTTAGAGCCGAGTGTTGGCTTAGAAACATAAAGTTAAAGTCGTAGTGAATCACATTATTATAGTCTTGGAAATATTCAGGACAGAAACAGAGGTGAGCATTTAGAGTTTCTTGTGATGGTAGGTAAATACATTGATCCAAATGTGTCAATCAATAAGTTTGAGCACTTCACTCGACACATTAATTTTGCAAGCCAGTTGCATGGAACAGAAATTTATTTGTGTACAATACACAATCAATGATACATTAGTGTATGATTAAAAAGTGTATCTTCTGTGCACATATATAATTTTATGAGAAGTATGTTTTGAGTTTGTACAAATGCACATATTGCTTGCTTTTAGTGCAGCAAGTTTCATCAATTGATTCTAATTTTTTAAATAGACTTATTACAGTACATACATACTATTATACAAAACAATGAGACAAAACAAACTGTAATAATCACAATAATCACAAGGCCATCTCAATGAAAGTCAATTCAGTCCTTGCTTTAAAGAGTAGCCCGTTCACTAGGCCTATGTGTCCAGCATTGTGGCAATGGGAGTTCTGACATGAATCACTTTTGCTGCCTATCTCCAGCATTTTGAATTCAAGGCTGAATCAAATGTATTCAGATGTATTTAAACACTTAAGCCCTATATATGTCATATGACGCATCGCGGAAATAGCCGTTCTACAAGCTTTTGTGTCTCATCTTGACGCAAACTTGTAGATCACCTATTTGCGCAATCTTTGATAAATTCTGCCTATGACATGCCTAAAATATGGACAAAAGGTTGAAAGTGGTTAACACAGGGAGGGAGGGTCCATATATTATAAATGAACAAAAATAACTGAAAGAATAATTGTGCAATCTAACAAAAGGCAAGAAAATGATGTTGAGCAGCTACTGTAGTACATTCCAGTATATCATCACCAAATAACAATGGATCTGCTATCTTGTTCAATACATCAATACATTAAACTAATTTGATCCTACAATAGCACTTTAGAATATAATGGTAAATTGAAAAAGGACAAAGCATGGGCATAAAATACATAAATCAAGGCTACTTGTTCACAACTGGTGATGAGGCACTTCTCTGCCAAAGGTTGGACATACTAAGCTGATAATTTTATTTTCATGGCACATACTATACTTTTTTTTACTTTTTTGAGTTTTTACAGTAAAGAAAGAGTGATGGAGAATGTCTAAACATTCACATGTTTGTCGTAAATTCATTTTGTGGGTGCCTGGTCCAGAGATCTGTAGAAGTTTACACTAACCATTGCACTGCAAAGTTAATATCAAGACTGTGCATTTGTGACACCTCTACTTATGAGAATCACATTAGCTTCAGTAACATTGTTTCAACATACTGTTGTCTCAGTACTTAAAGCATACACATCTTAAGTTTCTTTGGAAAAAACACTGGATTGCACATTAAACCGTAACAGAAAGGAACAGAACAACTGTCTTTGGGAAGTAGTAGTCCTTGATTGAATAAAAGGGATATACTTACTTTACATACTTTACAATTAATACTGAGGTTATTTAGGGTGTGCAACAGCCCAGGTGATCATGTTATAAAGACCAATAATCTGGACAATCTAGTAAAAAGAGTCATGATCATAGTCAAGCATTCAAATATATTCATAATGTAACTTAGTTAAAAGATAGAAAAGTCTTGGGATGCATTTCAAGAAGCAGAATATCATATATTTCAAAAGTATACTAAATTAGTTTGCCTCTTAGACCAAATCTTAGAATTTTGAAATCAGGTGACAAGGTCAAATACTGATTGATTCAAAAGAAAATTCAAACAAGTCGAGTCTACTCACCTGTTTGAAGTCAAATGGAATTGATAAAAGATTAGTACATACTGTACTTCTTTAAATACTCCCAACACTTTATCTATGATAAAGGTAGATACAGATATGGGTCATCAGGTACTTAGGTGAGTTCAGCTCACCTGCTAGCATTACCATCTGTTTATACCACTTTCATGTCTGTTCACAGCCAAAGATGTGAATATGAACATAGCCAATGTCAGGAGAAGCTAACATGAAGCTAACAAAATAGATACGGTTACGGTTTGGCTTGGCTCAAAAATGTTTTAAAACTATGTGGTCTGGATAAGAATATATGGGCTGCAGCGCATGTACTGTATGTACTACCATGTTGTTCCTGATCTCCCCTATGCAGATACACCACCGGTTTGGAAAGGTTGCGTTTATAAACTGACTAAACAAAACTTAACAAACTTTTGTGACTCAACCAAAACGAATGACTTGTAAACAAAGTAATTGACAGGGCAACAGAGGCTAAGTGCACTATATGGTTAGCCATTTGTCCTCATTCAAAAGGGACACTTGCAAAAAAACAACAACCAAATTGTCAGTAAGAGAAGTCTCATATCAGGAGTGACTGGTGGCTCAGCCAGTTAGTGCACACAGACTCACAAGTACCCAAGCTCAAATCCGCCCCCCAGTGTTGACTTCCATGTCTCTCCTGCCCTTGGTATCTAAGAAATAAAGCATACAAATGCTGGGGGGGATGGGATGGTGTATTAAAAAAAGTCCCATATTGCAGAGTTTGTGTGTTTTCCAAGGTTTTACATGGGAAAACCTGTAGAAAAAGCCAAGAAAAACGTGTCTCTCAAAACTGTTTTTTAAATGTTGCTGTGTGTTTCCGGCTGTAAAAGTTTGATCATGTTAGACATTCAATCCTCTTGAGTATAAGTTCCTCAGAGGGAATGTCTCTATTGTCTAGTTCTTGAGGCGCAAGTCCTTCAGTTTACATTTCCCTCAAGTCCATCCATTAAGTATTTTCTTCAGCAGAAGAAATAACAAATATTTTTGTATGAGCATACCTGTTAGGATGATAATGCCTAAATTGTAAATTGTTATAATATTGGAAAGTCAAAAAAGACCAAAAAGGTAAGAGTATATTTGATAGCTTGGCAGAAAACAAATAAATAACCAAGATCATTACGGTAATAAGAAATACATTACTTGGAGTTTTATCCCCAACAAAGTGGGACACCCTCAAACAAAGGACAGGCATCTCCAGTAGGCCACTAAATGGTGATTTATACTTGGTTCAACTTGCAAGACACGGCATGCAACCAAGTATAAATCAAGGGTAATAGTCAGTTTATTGGGTTCAATGTTAGATGTCATTCGATTTAGATTTTTTAAAGCCGATTCCGATATTTTGGAGAGCAGGGAGGCCGATTTTCTGTCTCTCTCAAAGATTCTGATATCCATAGTGAATGTAGTGTAGGTACCCAAAAAGGCATCTGATTTCACTCTCAGCGCAGGTGTTTCATTCTCGGCAGGCAATTTTTCTAATTACACTGGAATAATTAACATCTTTATCAACAATGTGCATAATTATATATTTAGAAACAAATTTGAAAAAGAAAAATTGTGCGGGAAAAACAACTAATAAAAAAACTGCCATGGTGGTGTCCTTAGCCGCCAATCTCGATATGGTACATAATGCAAATATCAGGCCACGTGAAGGAATCAGGAAGAGGGTGAAAAGGCTACTTGGGATGTTGGGGATGGAATTGTGGTAGCAAGGTTGTAAGTGGAATTTGGAGATGAAGGCTGAGGGGATGATAAAGGGGTGAAAAGGGGTCTGCCAGAGGGGGTCGGAGAGGGGGAAAGTGGAGCAGCTGTCGCTGTGGTCGGGGAGTCAGAACTAACCTCGTCCCCTTCCTCGGAGTCCCACACTTCACTATGCAAGTAGTCCGCGAATAACGCCTTGGCTCGCTGAAGCACCCGGCCAAGGTTGTGTCGGCGGACAAGGCGGTCAAAGTGCATAGCTAGCTCATTGTAATCCAAACTGTTTTTGATGATGTGGTCTCGATGCTCTAGCAGGATGGACAGGCACAGGAACAGCATGAAAGGATTCCCTTTTCCAAACTCTTGAGGTGGAGGCAGAGAGCACGGTTTAATGCTGGTGCTCTCTGACTTTGTAGAGTTGGTTATATTGACAGGGGTGCTGGGGGATTTGTTGCAGGGAGAGGGGAGGTTATTGGAAACAAAGGACAAAATGGGTGACGACAGCAAAGATCTACTCTGAGAGTAGGACGTTGACGGAGAAGCGGCAGAGGTTTTTAAAGTGGGGTTGGTGGGAGAGTTGGCTCCGGTATTGCTGAGCACAGGGCCAAAGGGGGCGAGTCCTCTCGGGGCGGTCTCTGGTGAGGCAGCTACTCCATTGGTTACAGTTGGACACGGGTACTTTGCTGAAGGAGAGTCTGGCGAGTCACCTGGCCAGCTGGAGGGTGAAGCCGAAAAGGTAGGGGATGGAGACGAACTAGTTTTCCAGTTGGTTAAGCCCCCGGGGAACAGGGAAGCAGGGGATACCCTTTGTCCGTTAGATGAGTTTCTCCCCTCAGTCTCGGGAGAGGAAATAATGTGGTTGTGTATGAGAGGCACTCGCTCACCGGGATCCTCCTCACTGTCCATTGTGGACTGGCGGCTTGGGGCGGCTGACTCAGGCTGCGAGGCTACAAACTCCAGGGCTTCCTCGGGTGGGTCAGCATCCTCCATATCGAAGCTATCATCATTCCGGGCGCTGTAGTATTTAAAATCCCCATAACTAGCTTGCTTCTCCAAAGGAGTGGCCAGTGAGACTGCCTTTTCCTTTACCACACAGGATATGTTACAATCTCCATCACCTTTCCTGACAAATCCTGTGTCTGGCCTCATGTTTTCTTCAATGCCAGCCTTCCTGCCTCCATCCAGTTCCTCCCTGGAAGGCCTTAGCATGTGCCGTCTGTGTTGCCTTTCTTTTTGCTCATCCTCGTCTTCGTCCCTGAGACACCCCTCCACCATTGAGGCCTTCCCTCTGTATGGCGTGGTTATATCATCCGTCTCCAATGGAGGCCCCAGGAGTTCCACCTCCGTCTCAGGAGGATCAGGGGGCAGAGAGCTCCAAGTTACCTCCAGCATCCTGAGAGCATCGTCGAAGGCGAACTCCCGCTTGAGCTCAAGGAGCAGCCAGCGGTAGCAGAAGAAGAGGTCATCGGCTCCACGAGAGACCAGGTAGGCGTAGAATTCAGGGTCCGAGTACTGCAAAAGCAGCTTCAGGTGCTGGAACTTAACAGACATGAGTTGCCCGTCAGGGCGGAAGTTCCCCTCCAGGCGTTTCATGATGCCACAGAAGCAAATGAACGCATGAGCCTCGTTGTCCATGACGGCAAGTATTGGGGAGGCAAGGTCACTCATTCCCTGACAGTATGATATCTGAAAAACAAGTGCAAAACTATTTTCAATTTCAACAGAAGCAAGACACAAAGTCTACATTTTACGAGCATCAACAAAACCTTACCGATAGCTGAAATTATGGGATTTTATGATTCCTAGATCCACTACCTGCTGAGCAGGCGATCAACCTGTACGAGACGCTAGTGCAACGACAATGTGAAATCTAATATAAACACCTGATCCTGGTTGACCAGCGACACACTGAGTGGCACAGTACCCAGCAACGTTTGCATGCAGAGCTACTGCCTGCCTCCCTGCCTGAATGACCTGAATCTGCCACCTGCCGTGGGGGAATAAACCCAGAATTAATATGGAAACTAGTCCATACCCGGTGATGTGCAGTCAAAAGTATTTGCAGGCTTGGGGTTACACACAGTAGCCTATATGCTTAGTTAAACTTTGAGAGACGAAGTTTGTTGCGGTCTTGCATGTTAAGAATGGCATTGATTGAGAACAACTGGTGAGACAGACAGTCTGGGGCTATGGGAGAGAGAGTTGTTAAGTAGTCACAGAATATTTATCTCCAGTATGATCGATCCCCTGATGGTTGCTAATCACGGAGGGTTTCATTGTGCTAAAAAAAGAAATCATTGCGACCTCCCGTTCGCTTGTTATACGCCGTTCAAAATAGCATGTCTCGCAGTATGTGGTATGTAAAATGAAACAAATGAAATTGCTTTACACACCTGTGGGTGTGTGATTGCAAACGTTGTGAGTATGTCTGTGAGGGCAGTGAGGTGAGGGCTATCCTCCGAGCCGGCATAGTATGGATGGGCACGGTCTGTCCTCAGGACATCCTTCAGAACGTTCCCCCGGATAAATTCAAGGTCCTCAGGGCTGACCCTAGCAGCCCACTCCCCCTTCAGCTGGTAATACTCTCTGGTCTTCCTCTTCATGTAGTCCATCCTCTCCTGCCCGCTCAGTCCGTCAGGGTACACGTTGAGAAGATACCGCCACACAACCTGGTGTGACAAAATGAGATTCATGTTACATAATTGCCATGTTGTGAGTGGTACAAATATCATTTCAATGATATGAAACAACAAATAATTTCAGGAATTCTTGCAGTTAAGTCTATTTTGGGGAAATAAACTGTACCAAACTGTGGGTACACAATGCTGTGTGTAAGTATTTAAAATGTCTGTGTCGAAAGACGAAAAAAGCGACAGGCCACACCTGATCCATTTCCCATACCGTTGGTTAATGATTACCATTTATAGTGAAAAAGTTGCAATAATCTCACATTCTGAGTCCAAGAAGTCTGAAGCAAATCTGCTCAGGGACAGTGATGAGATAATTTAATCGTCCCGCATTTTTGAATACTGTTAACTTTGTCATTTAAAGGGAAATTCCGTTATATTACCTGGGCCCCTCTCTGCTTGTTGCATCTGTATTCCATGTAGGCTAATCTGTGGCTCAAATAATTAGGAACGGCCATTGTATTCAAATGCTATTTCCTCATCTATACTCAGGTGGATATTTTGACATGAGTCTGGAAATTAATTTGTTCCTCAGTGTAGGCTAAACAACAAACTCCTCTGCTCATAACCCCCCTTCCAGCAACTCAACTACCATGATATGTCAGAGCGAGGGATACTCTCTGGAGATATAAGAATATAATAAGCCTGTAATTGATAGTCTGGAAAAATAACCCAGTCTGTACATGCTAACAAAGAATCAGCTGCAAACTCCTCGGAGCACAGGTCTCCGACCAGGTCAGGTAGGTAATTGTGGGCAGGGCAGGCAATGTTCGGAATTCGCCAATCAGGATGGAGTATGAAAAATCGGACAGAACCGTCTATATCACTTTTCTATAGTGTTCATGTGTACCGATTTGCATGATGTTTGGACAAAATTTGTAGGAGTAATATGAGAAAAAGACAGTTTTGCAAAAATCGGCCTCCTGGTGGCACTATAATAATAGGGCAATGTTAAAAGGGTGGCATTTGTTCCTCAACATAGTGCGAATGTGCGTGCAAAGTTTACCACAATCGGACGCTGCGTTCATGATTTGCGGCAGAACGGGCCACTCCTGCAAACTTCAGATCTTAGCCAATCAGGATGGAATATGAAAAATCAAACCGATTTCTTGATCACATGACTATAGAGATCATTTGTACCGATTTGCGTGACATTTGAATAAAATATGAAGGCTTAATATCAAAAAAATAGTTTTACATAAGTCGGTGTTGGTGGCGCTATAAAAAGCCAGATGTGAAAAATGCAGGGCAAAGGTTTTTCCTTGGCCTCTAGGGAGTGTGCATACAAAGTTTAACATAGATTGGTGTATTTATAGGTAAAAACACAAATTGGCCTGTTATAGCGCCACCATGAGGCTGATTTGAACATTTTCAAGTGGCATTTCTTCCTCGGCCTAGTGGGAATGTGAGTGCAAAATTTCATGGAAATTGCACGCCGTGTTCATGATTTGAGGCATTTTGTTCAAAACGGAGCACTCCTGCAAACTTTGGAAGCCAATTTTAGCCAATCAGGATGGAATATGAAAAATCTGGAAGACCGTTCCTTTAATGACAATAGAGATACTGTGTCCCGATTTGTGGGATTTTTGGACAAAATCTGTAGGAGTACTTAATTTCTTTTATTTTTTTATCACAAATCGGCCTCCTGGTGGCGCTATAAAAGGCACATGTGAAACATTTGGGGCAGAGGTACTGAATTGGTATTCAGACAACTCAGACTGCCTCTTCCATGGGCAGAGAGCGTAAGATTGCACTGGGCATAAGGCATAGTGCAGTCGGCTCTCAAAGGCATTCATTTCATAGGCTAATAAAATATTCAAAGAATGACACTTGTCTGTTTTTTCTTTAAAATATTCTAAATATATATTAAATACTGTGAATTGCGTGACGTACTGCATACCGCGGTATTTTGTTTGATAGCGTACTGTAAAATGTCATACCGTTACATGCCTAATATGAACATAACACAGTAGAACTTGGGTGGGTATGGAACAGGCAAAGAACACAGGTCAACTACCTTTCGTAGTGAAGACTCCACACCACCATGGTAGATTCGTAACCTTAATTCCTCAGGCCGTGTCAGCTGGCCCTGTCCATTAAGGTAACTGTGGAACTCAGCGTCGGTCAGGGGTGGCTTGAAAGGCTTGATCTCCTCCCCATAAGACCAACTCAAGGCCTGTTGGACTTTGGACAAGGTCCGGCCCATCTAGACACAGAGAGTAAAAGACTATGAGTGCGTAGTGAGTCACTGTGAGTGCATAGTAGAGCCTGACCAGAATGTTGGGTCTGATGTCGATCCTGATTTTGGAGAGTCCTGGGCGATCAATGATCAAATAATCACAAATCACTTGTTGACATTTAAAATAATTAGATTAAGTACATACTGTATTTTAGATTTAAACATATGAAAAGAATATGTAATTTTAATTATACAATGACAAGCAAATATAAAATACACAAAAACATAACTTTTTTTATTCAACCACTTAAGCCCTATTGTTGCAAAAATATTCAAAAAAGAGCTCACAACACTTGGCTTGTAGATTGCCATTTTTGAACATTGTTGAAAACTTGCAAAATGTTCACCTATAATCACATGCCCAAAATAGGGCCGCCGGGTTGAAAGTGGTTAAAAATCAGGACCAACGTATTGGCAGTTATGCAGCCGTTGTGTCCTGATTTTTAACCTGCCGGTCCTATTTTGGGCATGTGATTATAGGTGAACATTTGTTCAATAAAAAAGTCAAATATTGGCCGATATGTCGGTGAAACCGATATATCGGTCAGGCTCTAGTGCAGAGGACAAGCTGAGCAAAGGACCTGACTCAAGGCTGCAGTGAGCGGCTGGTAAAAGAGATGGCTGACTGGATGAGGAAGGTCATCAGTAACCTGGGACAACAACGACTGGGTGAAGGGGAGGGCAACCGATGTCAAGGACTTAGTCTTCTCCCCAGGAAGCTGCTCTGAGCCAATCACGTCTTTGGGGCTGATGATGTCCCAGTCTTCCATAACGGGACCTGGAAATGGACAAAATAGTCACAGACACAGTAGGTTAGAGACTATAGATGTGACCTTCCGCTTTGGATATTAGACAATATTTGTCCTCTTACTATCTTCTGAAGGTTTGATGTCCATCTTAAGCTGTAGATAGGGTTTGGCTGCACTGACAAATGCAGCGTCTAAATCCCAGTCAGACAGGAGGGAAAGATATACTTCCAAGCCGCCCCGATCACGGCACAAGTAACTGATCCCAAAATGTTGCTTCCTAAGCAGAAAACAATAAAGGAAAATGGTTGCAAAGGCTGGTTACTAGCCAGGCTGCGCCTGACGGGCTTCTCACATTCAGCATTTGATACTCAGCCTGGCTTGAGCAGTGAACGCTCAGCAAGTAGCACATGACTACAGAAATACACACACTGACTTCACCAGTCCTCCACCTTGGTAACTGGTACAGTGGGCACCTGAGACCTCTGGGCACCTTTTTTTTCAAAGACTGGTCACCTCAGGAGCCAAATAAGGGACCATAGGTTGTTTGGACTTTAGATCTGAAATATAAAGGGTGCACTAAGGCGCTATCTATAAGCTCAGAAAGCGTCGTAACGCGACCGCCATACTTAAGAGATTAGGTTAAATGGCCTTACACTCGCTCATTTCATAAATTCAAAAACAAACATTGCAATATTCAATTCAGGTTTCAATTCACATTGAGGTGCCCAGAGGTCTCAGGTGCCCACTGTACCAGTATCCCTCCACCTTAACAGGAGCCAACTTGCTTTAAGTGGAAGACTAGATAACTCAATGTTTGTTCTCATATGGTTCTGGTGAGCGTACTGTGGTTTTACGCTGTTAGATCAGTGGTTCTCAACCTGTGGGATGATTGGGGAAAAATATAGATTTGCATTGAATGTGTAGCGGTTAGGGGTGTACAATGGGTGGCCAATCGGGGGGGGGGGGTATTAAAAAGACCTTTTTAATACCTAAGAAAAAGAAAGAAAAAAGACCATTACTGCATCAAAAGTAATCAACAAACTATACTATAAAACTGGATAAACATTGGCCAAATTGTCAAATAATATAAGAGGCAGAAATTGTGAAATTGTTCAAAAGTCCCCAGTTAAAATTGTATTATTTTGGGGGGCCTGAAAAAGGCCTGAAAAGGTTGAGAGGCACTGAGGTAGATAACCATACTGAAACATAGATGTACATGAACAATTAAAAAGCGTACACAAACAGAGTTTTAAAAAAAAATAACTTTGGGATTTATTCCACTAATCAGCTGATTAATATGTGCAGCAGCTGCAGCACTAGAGGCAAACCATCCATCTCTCTTACCCATTTAAGTCAAAAGCTCGGATGAGTATGTGTTGTAGCACCTCAAGTGATGTTATCTGTGGATCCACAGCAAATGTACGATACTCTGCAGGAAGCACCCCATCACATTTCTGGGAAGTGTTGAGAAATAATCCTTAAACCATCCACAATTAAACTGATGCCATATTATACTACAGATATGGTACTATAACACTTGTTAGTCATCACATCTGCATGGCAGTGCATAACACAAACATAGCAAAGTCATAACTTCAACAACCCTTTCATTAACACTGGAGCTGTTGACCCATAACATTGCAATTAAATGGTATCAAATGGCAAATAAATGGGTCATGAACCAGCTGCATAGTAAACATTTTACTCAAGTAATTTCTAACGAGAGCAGCTGGAGCCCAGTGGTGGAAAAAGTACTCAAATTCTTTACTTAAGTAAAAGTATCAATACTACAATGTAGAACCAACCGTTACATGTAAAAGGCCTGTATTCGAAATGTACTTGTAAAAGTACAAACATCTAAATGTACTTAAAGTACCAAAAGTAGAAAGTACTCATTATGCAGAATGTCCCATTTCACACGTCTTCAAATGTATAAAATGTATACAAATCTTTTGAAAATAGCAGATCGACAAGCTCACAATGCATCGCATCGCTATGCATCGTTGTAGATCGGCTATTTTCGAATGGCCAAAAGTAACATAGGGCTGTTATGGGTAATGTATATTTTGCATTAATAATCAGAATCTACAAAGCAACTAGTAACTAAAGTCTTCAAATAATTGTAGTGGAGCAAAAGTATAATATTTGCCTCTGACATGTAGTGGAGTTGAAGTAAAAGCACTGAAAATTGGTAGTAAAAAAAATACCTCAAAAATTGTACTCAAGTACAGTACTTGAGTAAATGTACTTAGTTACATTACACCACTGCTGGAGCCAACCAGAGTTGTCCACAGGGTTATGGATGATTTGGCGAGCTCACAACAACATTGAATGTTATACATTTGGGCTCGTGTTTAACGTTACACTGAGATGAACACAAAACAACAGCATCTCCCAAAGGATGTCCAGCCACAGACACCAACCACACACTGAGAAGATGACGTCCACTGTAGCGGTTGATGATGTTAACAGGCGCCATGTAGGTTAGCCACCGAAATAACAACTAATAAAAAGGTGCGATCCGTTTGAATTGAGCTCAGACGAATACCGTCAATTCAGAAGTTGTTTCGTGACCCGGTGTCAAAATAACAACATGTTTATTATTAGACAGCCTTCCTTCCAACACATCACTAATGTGCGGCCATCACTGTGTAACACACAAGCAGTGCTCCTTTTCTTACCTTGACTTTCACTCGCACCACCCCCCTCTCCTCCTCGCCAGCCATTTATGGACGCTTGAAAACACGATCGTTGTGTGTCAATATTCTTCCACCTTATGTACAGACATTTTGATCATTAAAAGGAAGAGATGTAGCAGCTGATGTTTTTCTTCTGTTGCTGTAGCTCTCTTCTCGCCCAGCAGCAGGGAGTTCCTTTCATTTCACTTGTTTCCTGTGAGTAGAGGCGTTTCTGCCTTCACAATAAAAGCTCTCCTTCAACTTTTATATATATACCCGGTTCAGCTGATCTACGCATGCGCAACAGAGAGATTGGCCAGGTTCCGCTTCCATGAAGGCCAGATGTGATGCGATGCGAGAGTGCGGTCTGGTCAACACCAACTCGCTGCCCTCCACACTCTCCTATCGAACATCCAGGCCCAAGCTTCCTGTTGTGCTGTGAGGGTTCATGTCCCAGCCCCATACAGCAGTACTGACTCCCCTGTAGCTATGAACAGCTGCCTCTTGAGGTCTTCTCCTATGTCTGATTACCACACTCTCCCCGTCCCATGATGCAAGGCATTCCGGGAAAGTGCCCTCTGGACCTTTAGGTCCTGTTCCATTGAAGCAGTCCAGGCCCCGAGATATTTTAAGTCCTTGACTGGCTCGAGCACCAGTGGCAATGGTTTTGTCCTCTGTGTTAACTTAACTGTCAGTGCCTTTGTTCTCTTGGTGTTGAGCTTGAGGCAGATCTTCCTGCACTCCATTTCTACTGCCAGTAGTAGTTCCCTTCCTTTCTCTGCTGTATCCGAGGTTAGGGCAATGTCATATTTGTAGTCGAGGTCAGTAATCATGATGGTATGTACTATGTACTCGCCTTGACTTCCTCGGGACCAGAGTGAACCCCAGTGCCTCCTCTCTGCCATTGATTGCGAGTCTCAGTGCATGGTCCATCGCTACAATGAACAAGAAGGGGGCCAGAGTGTCACCCTGTAGGACTCCCGGTAGGATCTCAAATTCTTTGGTGTCACTGTCGCAGGTTTGAACCTTGGCTCGAGTCTGGCTGTAGCTTGCCTCTATCACAAGGGCGCCGATACTGCGGGTGCCTTGGGCCTAAAGCACCCAGGGGAAATGAAGAGCACCCATCACAAACTCATCACAAAAAAATGTGATGCGCGGAGCCCTGCTTCTAAGTTTCGGCGTTTTTCGCTGTTTATTTTATTTTCCACGCCGTTTGGTGCCCCCCCCCCAAGGTTGGTGCCTTGTGCTTCAGCACCTCAAGCCCGTTGGATAAGCCACCACTGTTCGCACGTCCTCTCTGGATGGCTCCAGATGGACACATTTTCCTGGCGGCATTCTCACCCTTTTAGAAATATCCGCAAAAAGTTTCTTTGTGGCAATTGCAGAGCCTCAATATAGGACCATCCATGTCCATGAATAGCCTACAAGCTGACAGGTTATTCCCTCTATGCAGCGGCCATTGTAGGATTGCAGATCTCTGACATTGTGGAATACCTGCAGAAACTCAGCAAAACATCTGTACCTGAGGCCATTTTCTCTGAGGTAATAAAGGAATGGTGGCAGAGGAAGTAGGCCATGCTTGAGTAAACAACTAGGTTGGAATGAACCCCACTGGCCACACGCTGCCAGTCTCATGCACACAGACTTGATGCTAAATCAATTGGGGAATTTATGGAAGAAACTATAATATTGACAAGAGATTACAAGAAAACAAAGTTAATCTTGGATTACACACACAAACACAGTAAAAATGGGTTTAAATAGCTTTCTCTTCCCAAAATGTAATTACGGTAACATTAAGCAGTAGAAATATAGCGATTAATTCATGTCGAGCCCCGCTGTGTTAATTGTCCTTTAATGTTCACTACCCCGGCCCGTTCGTGTGTGTGTGTACAGTATAAACCATGTCCTATGTTAGTGGGTTTGTCATGCCCATAGGGTCGTGGGTGCCCATGTTGTTGCTGATTTCCTGCTGTTTCCAGGTTGTCAGTATACTCATAATCCTCTCTTATGGAAGTTAGGCTACAGGTGACTCACGTACATTAATAAAGTATGAGCTACAGGTGACTCACGTACATTAATAAAGTATGAGCATTGAGGTAATACATTTTCACACATTTAGTAATTGTAATATACAATGTATAAATTCTTACTTTATTTGTTAAAAACAAATAATCAAGTTACAAAAAAAACAAAAACATGTATGGGCTTATTTAGTAACCACACCCCAAAAAAAGGGGAATACTGTACAAATAAGTCAAACATTTACATAATGCTAACAACTATGTAAACTCAACTATTGATTAATGCTAAACATATCATCGTACACAAAATTATGTCAAGAAGAAATTCTATTAAAAAAGCCTTATTAGTATACAATTTCTCCTTAACACTTAAAGTTGTAACAGTCTATTGCAGCATACAGCATGCATAGGCTACAAGACCCTGAACGTTCCATTGTGCGTAACATTATGCGCTGATCTTCTCTGAAAAGTAGGCTACATCATTCCATTCAGCACCTTACAGTCACTTCTACTGGGTCAAAGACAGACCATCTACCGGACGGTTGGCGTTACCGTCTGGACACCTAGGCTGTTAATCCAGTCTGACAGTGTGTCGTGGGTTCGACTCCCGATCCCGACGGCCTTTGCTGCATGTCACTCCCCATCTCTCTCTCCCAATTTCCTGACAGCCTACTGTCCTATCGATAAAGCCATAAAAGCCAAAAAAAAATCTTTAGAAAAAGACAGACCATCCAGTTTCTAATAGGTCGTCACTCTCGGCATTCATCAACAGCTATGTCATATGTGTCCTGTTGTAAGTAAAGTGTCTTTCACCTCCCTAATTATAAGTTGCTGAACATTATCAGCAAAATAGCTAAAGTAAATGTAAAACGGTGAATAGAGCTATTAAAGTATTGCACCTAGGCTGGCTGATATGACACACACCGACAGCAGGTTTTTTTTGTTTCCTTAGCTAAGTCCAAGACAAAAAAAAAAGAGACTAAAGGCTATCTCCGGTTTACGTTCTGTATCTGCGTGAAGTAGGTGGCCGTCTTTTTTAGCAGACCGGGTTGGAGCAGGTTGGAGTCTATTATTTTCAATGGAAGAGTGAATGTGAACACAGCTTCTGAACAATTTTTAACCCCATGGTCACTGGACTAAATATTGGACCCAATCGTCACAAGCCACACAATCTTCCCAATATATTCATGCTAAAATGGCTTTTTTCAGAGAGACACATCAGGAGAAAATCTACTTTATTATCGACCTTTCTCTGTCCCAACAAAACAGGAGAGATCGGAGTTCGCGAGATCAGACGGCCCCCCCTTCAAGAGACCATTTGTAGGATTTGTGTACCATTTCGTCTCTAGTGGCTCCACTTGGGATGGCGTATTTTTGATAATTGAATATCTTTGGCTAACTGTGGGCCGGGCCATTAACAGAGCCCTTTGAGATTGTCACTGTGCATAACTGTAGTCCAAGGTTTCCTGAAGGTGGAACAAATATGACCCTTTCATGTGCATTTCTGGTTCAAATCTGCTACCGATCCAATCAAAGCTGTAGGAAAATGAACCGGGTATTATAACATGATTAAGTCTGATTTATACTTTTTTGTACAATGGTGTCACGTGGCGAAAATAGCCAATCTACAAGCTCACAAAGTGTCGTATCGCGATGCGTTGAGCTTGTACTTCTGCTATGGTATTTTCTAAACATTTTGAACATTTTCACCATAATGACATGACAAAATGGGGACACCCGAGACAATACTGAGTTTACCTACAGACATCTGCAAGAGATCTATCTAAGAAAGCCTGGTCCAGTCACTCAGTCAATGTCAGATGTATAAGGAGACATGGAAAAAGCACCGATTCAGCGTATCTGTGCCATTTCCTCCAGGAAGGGTGTCTTCATGCAGCCTGTGCAGAGCTGGTCCATCCACAACGGGGCTTCATGCTGCAGGGGTGTGCGGCGTGGGTAGAAGGTGAAGGAGAGGTCGTAGTTCATCAGGCAGCTGATGGAGGCCATGTAGACGTCAGAGTAGCGACACAGACGACGTGAAAAGTAGGTGGGGTTGTGGCAGGTTCGAAAGATGCTGCCAAATTGAGGGTTGAACAGGTTTTTGGTCACAGCTCTGTCAACCGAAGCAAAACAAAATTAGAGGTAAATTCCCCTCTTCAAGTCATAATCAAATTCATAAATCACTTTATTCAATAATGCACAGGTAATGGGACATAAAACAGTAATACACTGCATAGTGATAAAGTGTATGAGAACCGCTAGGAATGTGTCTCGTGCACACACACACACACACACACACACACACACAAAAACAAGAGAGTTAACAGCAGTGGGATTATAGCCAATTCAATAGATTGTGCAAACAGTGCTAGACATTATTGTTGGGTGAGGGTATGCACTCATAGCAGTCTGATGGAGTGTTTGTCTTTCTTTTTTGCTGTTATCTGGGCCAGTTTCAGGAAACCACAGGCCTGCACTCCATGTGCTGTGAAGTGTTGATCTGCAATACTTTGATTATCCAATATCCACCAACTGTCCCCACTTCCTTGGTCAGTTGCTGCACTTCACATGGTCCAGTTAATGTATTTTTTCATGCTCTGTACATTCTGTGTATTGTGAGCATTAAGTGGTTTCCTGGTATATACTTTTGGGAAAGCAAGTGATGTACTGTACTACTGTAGCTGTGCAGGGTCAACATTGTAACATTATTTTCTTGCTCTCTTTACCCTGACATTAAAGGGACAAACACTTAAGCTGTTGATATGCATTTCTGTTCATTATTGATGATTATCATTGTCTACTCTATAGAGACAACAATTTTTACAAAACCCACATTTTAGGAAAGTTCCTGTGTGTAATTTGGACAGTCGCTGACGTTTCAACAATTCCTGTGATGCATTTCGCAAGCAAGTAATGGCCTGGCACGCCTTCATGTCAAGATGATTCATAATATTCTGAAAGATCACCATTTTCCCACGGCCAGGGTAGAGGGAAGTGTAAAAAAAAAAAAAAACAGGAAGTAAGGGGTTTTCATATTCACACATTTTCCCTGTGAGATCACTGGGCAGATTATTTATATTTTCACTGAGCAGAGTATTAATTGTTTTCGACACCATAATTGTGACTCGAGTCCAAATCATGAGACTCAAAGTCCACAACTCTGCCCTACGGTATGAACTTACTGAAGCTCTTCCCTTTCTTTCAACCATTCCTCCATAACTTTCTTTGCTTCTGGATCATGATGAACCTGCACAAGAAAGAAAAAAAAGAGTACATTTTGAATTAAATCTACTTGCCACATTCAATTACATTTGGCAAGAGTGAAGGAGTGAAGGGTTGCACTCAGAGTGACAAGATAAGTCTGTTTTTATTTGTCCATATGCCTAATGAATTAACAAATGCTTCGGCTATCCAGCCCTCGTCATGACACACACATTAAATGTATATTTCTTAGTAGGGGTGTGCCAATATATCGTCCTGTGATATATTGCGATACGTTTTCGTGACGATATGTATTGTTTTGGAGAGAAAAAAAATATCGTTTTGAAAAAATGATATTTACAATCATTATAATCAGGCATGCAAACAGCCCGAGGTGAAAAGGGTGACAACATGTTGGGTTTTTGTCGGGTCAGGTGTCACACTATTGCCCTATTTGGATTCAAAACGGCTATTGTAGCTGAAAAGCTACAAGTTTGCATGTCTGAATAATGCAAAAACAGAATTATTTGTTTGCATTTGCTTTTTTCTCCCCCATATATTTTCATAATAAAAAAAGTGCGTATCGGATCGTATCGAAATCGTATCGAAGTTGTGAGCCCAATATCGTATCGTATCGTGAAATTAGTGTATCGGCACACCCCTATTTCTTAGACATTTAACCTGTATGTAAGCAGTAAGGCTGATTGAACTCAGTGGATGTACCTGCATGCGTTCCACTAGTCCTGTAAGTGCCTGAAGCCAGGTCAGACTGAATGAATACTGTTGTGTGTTCACAACCCTCGTCTCCTCCTCCAGCTCTGGTACAATGGCCGCAGTCCTCCACCCGTGACGAAGCATCAAGTCCTACAAAACAACGAGAGTTGTGCATGTAGTCAGCTGGCATGTAGTCAGCTGGCAACCATGTACCAGGTTATATAGCTAGCCAGGAAATTGCTATAACCACATAATGTCCCATGGTCTCCATGTCCCAAATTAAATAAATGTTTATTAAGCAAATGTAGCCAATGAGTAAATGCTGGCAACACGATCACTGCTATCTCAATACTGATCACTTAGATATGTATAAATACACCAACTAGAAAGGTGCACTCCATGGAGCGCAGATCAACGCCAGCCTTTTGAAACAAGCTTGTAAATTAATTGTGTCTTTTAGTAGGCTACAGAGGTGGACATCCCCTGGCATGTGCAGCTGTAACGCACCTTCACTATGTCGCTTTTGTTTATCTCTATATATTGGATATTAGCTCTGGGCGCACACACATTCATGGACAATGGCGAGAACATAATCTCTGGCCCCGCCCACAGCGGGCGGAGATATCATATTAAAAATAATACAATCAGAAATGAACATCTAAGCAGGACATCTAAGCAGAACACCTCAAACTGTAAAGTGTTCTGTAACGTCATTGTGTTGAATTACATTAATACATTTCCCTTTTCTTGATAATTGTGAGTGATTACGCCGAGTGCAGCTGTCCAGTTTAGTGTGTTATAAAACCTGGCTGGTTTCCGTTTAGGGGACGTGCTAAAAGAGACTATAATCTACTCCTTAGATCAATTTATATCAATCACAGGTTTTGTTTCTACAGTGATCCAGCGTATGTAGCTGACACTGACACCAAATGGACAAAGTGTTTACTCACTGCCAAGTCACTGTACAGATGATCCCCAAAATAGAGCACCCTGGACCCTCTCCATCCCGTTAGTCTGAGGAAGTCAAAAAGATTCCCCTACAAAAGAGTAAAACCACATTTCAAAACAGCATGTTATAATTCTGGATCAATAAATAGTATGGTAGTTGCAAATTGAACACATCTAGAGCTAGATTTTTGTGCATGACTTTTACATTGGACCTGTTTACAGGGATATGACCCTGCATAGCCAAGAACATAGTCACTGATATAGGTAGAGCAGTGGTTCTCAACCTTTTTACCAGATGGTCTGACACCTGGAAATATCTGGCTTTCCAAATACCAAAATGTTGACCCAAGGTAAAATACAATAGCATCATGGTAAAGGTATTTGCATTTATAGTAGTATTTTAATAGTATTGTATGTTTTTATATTATAGGAGATTCCCTTTTGTACCACTAGAGGGGGCCTCGTGTACCACGTAGTGGCACATACCATAGTTTGAGAACCAGTGTGGTAGAGCATTGCAACATGAGTCCCACCACCAACAGGTCTAAAATGTCCAGTGGATTTACAGTAGTTCAGCTACTTAGATCCTTATAATAACTCACACAATCATTCCAACAGGGAATCATAGCGAAAGAAAAACTCCACCCTGGTCTGTAGTGTAAGCACAACCAATAGGAAACATTACTTTCCTTCCATACAATCTTTCATAGACACTAATGCAAAAGGGACTATTATCTCCATATCATTACCTGCTTGTAAATCTGACCCTTATCCAAGCTCTTGATCTTGTCCCATTGGAGGTCACCATTGGAATCCAAGCGTCTAAAAAGTCTGAGACAACATTTACAATGAAAATACTAAACATGTCGACCCTAGAACAAGTGGTCTCATCACGAGAACAATAATGATCAAATACAAGTTGATTTGTCCCAACTACTTTCCAAAAGCTCTTCACACAATGCTTTCTGTAACATGAAAGTCTGTTGCATAGATTACAACAGAAAATATGTCAATAAACCTGGTAAATAGTAAAAATGGTAAATAGTAAAATATGCTTAATTTGTATACTTTCATTCAACGTTTTTATAATAATCAGGATGGCAACTTGGTCCTTTCAACACACTTTATTATGTATTCTGGAGATTTACCTACTTCCTTATGACACACAAACATGAAGGACAACCAAAGCACATCAAATAATGTTATCAAGTAGCCTTGATTGAAGTAAGAGTTCTGATAATCCAGTCTAAATGCTAATTTCTAAAAACATTACGATGGTCATGGAACTTACTTGACAGAGTCGTTGAAAAAATTGGGCTTGTCAGCTTGGACAATAACAACGTCAAAGAAGTCTCTCCACTCTTTACCTACCATGTACGTCATCCCTTTGTCTCTATAAGAGGAGCAAGACATCATGAAGCATTTGTTTTTCATTGCATTGGAAGGCTGCCATCTATTGTCTATCTGGTACCCTCAATTTACAATTTACAGTTTTATTTTGTATTTTTTGGTTACTTTAGCCATCAGTATTTCTTCATAGTTCACAAACAGAGTTTAGTTTCTTTGACTAGTTTGAGCCGAGCTGAAGGAAACTTAGTTTGTATGCATAGATTTAATAAAAAAGCTGTATTTTTGTATTGATGAGGAAGGTCACTCACACAAAGCTGAAAGGGCTGTTGGTGATTAGGAAGACCTTCTTCCCACTACTGGCCAAGCGGTCCAGCACGGCATGCGTCTCATCTCCATGCGTTATATATTTCTCTGTAAAAGACAGAAGAGAACAGAGAAGCATCTCAGACCAGAGCCTGCATGGTCAGAACATCCTTCAACTAGCAATATGTAAACACTCCAAATCTGGTGACATGGAGTCACCAAATCTGGTGACTCCAAATCTGGTGACATTATCGAGAGACTCATTGTTAGAAACCAGAACCGTGAGTATGAGTCACAAAATCCTTACATAACTCCAATCCATTTCCTCCAAGCAATATGTACTTCGCTACAGCCTATTTCGTACAAACCATGAATCACACTTCACTACCTGAAAATAAATAAATGAACCTCATATTTCATTTGAAAGGTATTTCCTGAACGTTTAAAGGATTAAAAGGCCTCTTTCCAATATAGACTTTTTTACATTATATTTGCTAAAGAGATACAGTTAAATATCAAAAATGTTAACATGAGCTTATTCTTACCCAAATCCTGCATAACCCACTTGTACATGTAGCCTTGGATATGTACCATCGCAATCGCGTCCTGTGATCAATAGGATAACATCGATAAATTTAACAATGTATGCTTCCAACTTTATAAAGCAACAAATAAAATGTGAAAACTTGTTTAAAAGTTAAAGAATTCAAGTAGAGAGAAGCATGGATTCAAACTGTAGTCATTTCTTGTATAGCTCAGAGGTTCCCAAACTTTTCCATGTCAAGGACCCCAGAAATAGTCTTAGATCTACAAGCTCACAACGCATCGCAACACATTGTGAGCTTGTAGATCGGCTATTTTCAAATATTGTTTGAAACGTTTTGAAAATTTGTGAAACATTTTGACAATAATGACATGCCCACAATAGGGCCTTCAGGTTCAAAGTGGTTTAACTGGCCCAATAATCTTATGAATTAAATTTGAGTAAACAGCTCACACTTTGAAAACCTCTGCAGTAAAAGGCCTGTCACAAATAGTAGGAAACAATAAAATGAGAAACTACATCTGCGCCTGTCTTATTTTGGAGTGCCGCTCTTTGCACTTAGGTGTTTTTTGATTTGAGTTGTATAAATAGCTGAGCACACACAGGCACCGTTTTTTTTCTTTCTTAGTAGGAAACAAAATGTCATTCACTGCAATTAACAACGTCCAGCAGAGTAACAGTGAGTTGTGCTTTGTTCTTGATTAAAAGCTAATGTGCAAGCCTTGGCAAGCATGAACAGCCACGATCCATTTATCTTTCTTTCAGTTTGCCAGTTCCTGTCAAAGGGGTATCAAGAGACCACAGAGGAAAGGGTCAGGCTGAAAGAGGAATAAACTGCTGTTGGCATTCCAAATAAGCCTGTCTTACAAGGAAGTCAGCTTGTAAACAATAATCTCTTGGTTCCCAACTTTTTGCATGGAATAAAAATGTTCCCCCATCTCTAATCCAGCATAGTCACTGCGTTACTGCTAAATAAGATGTACAGTCTGATGGTAAATAAGACTTACTGAAACATCTTTGTAGAGATGGACAGGGTCATATTCAATGTTGTTGGATATAAAGTATTCGTTGGCAGCTGCAAGTAGAGTCATCTCCGGAATTGAGAACACATCCATGAACTGCTTAATCATGGGTCCCTATGGTAGAAACAAAGCGTCACAAATGGGATTGAAGGGATTTGAAAAAGGGTTAAACAAAGTAATTGTTCCAAGTCAACATCATAGGAAGAATCCAGGTGCTCCCTGATGATAAATCTACAATGACACCATTAGACTCTCAGCCATTATTGCAAATCTATGGCTCATCTATGATTTAAACACTAAAGTAAAAGTTGAGTGAAACTGCTGCACTTTCCCTGGCTGCGGCCTCTTCAACCTGGCAGTGAATAAAGTGCCTCATGGGGTTTTGTAATCTGATAAAAGCTAAAAAGCATGCAAATCAGTGTAAATGAACCAAAGACACATTGAAGATACCACAATCCCCACTGGGGTTACTTAGTGACACATTTGGCCACATCTAAAACCTAGATCCAAATCCAGTCCTCCTAAAAGAATCAGGCTATGTGAACAGAAACAAACACTGAGAATTTAAAAAAAGACTTCTAACTTAAAAATAGCTTGGGATGTTTAATATCACAGTAATAATCATCAGAACTTAGTCTGATGATAGCCAGTATGTTAACCATACCTTAGCGTCCCTCTTCTGGGCATGTCTTATTGTATCACGCAAGGAAATGATGAGTCATGCAATCACTGTTTGACGCAGTTGGCTTGGGCAATGTATATCTGTCATAGTTTGGTATATCCATATTTATATGTGTAATGATGACTGTGGTGTCAATGTGCAACAGCAATGAGGGACAGCATGTACTGAGGTGGACTATGACCGCACCCATCCTTTCTTCAAAACACTACATAGTACATTGGTGAATCCCACACAATGTTCTATCGGACATTGGGGATCTATGTACACAGACGGCAAAACATTTTAGTGATAAGAACGATAATTCCCATTCCCATCACTTTCTGCCCCTCTGTTTGCGTTCGCTCATGAGCAGCAACACAACCTTCTCCAGAGGACAAACAACCAGCAGCATGAACGTTTTTATTGTGGGAGTTGAGGATGGAATAAAGAACAACATTGTTTATAAAGACCTGCTCTATAGTCATTCAAACACGTTTGTAATAACTTTGTTTTGATAATTAAATAACATTCTGCATTCATGATCAATTCTCTAACGACTTCCACTTTTCAGAAATAGAACTGCTGACTACGTCTTTACAATATATATGATCAATACAATATAGATGATTACACTCAAATGTGATGGGGGAGGGGTACAGCCTGGAGAGCTTTCACGTACAAAGTTTTTTTTCTAGTTTGGTCAACTGTCCAATGTTTCCCTTGTCTTGTCGCCAAAGTTAATAGAGCATTGCATCAGGCTCAAAGAGGGACAATAAAACCAGAGGCAATTTAAGCAGCAACAAAGGGGTTAAATTAATGAAAAATAACAAACACAATTATTAACAATAATTGGGATTGCATTAAGGAAGATAATAAGCTACAATGATATATACATTGCAATACTACTTAACTTCAGTAGCATAACTTGGTTCTTAAAACCCTCACAATCCTTAATATCATATCCCATGAACATGCACACATTCAACCATTTCTGATTATTTTCCCTCTTCTGGGCGTGTCTTAACAGTACATCCATTGTATCACGCAGTTGGCTTGGGCAATGTATATCTGTCATAGTTTGGTATATCCATATTTATATGTGTAATGATGACTGTGGTGTCAATGTGCAACAGCAATGAGGGACAGCATGTACTGAGGTGGACTACTGTATGACCGCACCCATCCTTTCTTCATATCCCATGAACATGCACACATTCAACCATTTCTGATTATTTTCTGCATCTAGTCTTGAGTAACATTTATCCTGACAGACGAAATGCTTCTGAATGAGAGGAAGTGGTACCTTGCCATAGAAGCCGCTGACTTGTTGCAAGGGCACGTGTTGCGTTCCGCCGTAGAGTTGCAGCACTTCCTCATCAGGGACAGGCTTCAGTCCTCTGGGAAAATAATAGCATATTGTGGAAATGATTTTCCTCTTGAATCTATGGATGTATGTATCCATCCATCCATCTAGTCACTAGACTAGATGCAAAATATTTGAATGCACTTGATACTAGTGCAATCAAATATGTTGCATGATACACTATTGAATAAATACTTAAGATTATCCAAATGAACGGTTGGTCACACACCTGTATACAGTGCCCAGTTGGATATAATGGAATGCATCTATTTTCAGCAACAAACCCTACAAGACAGAATCCAATAATATCGTCATTGTTTATTTCAAAATGATAATTATAATGATTTGATTCATATAGCACTTTTCAAAACAGTTTACAAAGTGATGTGCGTACAGCAGTAGAGGATTTTGTACAGGTGTGTTTTACTTTTGAGGAGTGATTTAAAATGTGTGGCACCAATTTAGCACACTATATCCTCAGGTAGGGCGTTCCATAGTCTGGGGGCTCTGTGGCAAAAAAAGGGGCATCGATGTGAAGGAGAACACAGTCAAAATGTATTAATGAACTCTGACTTGCCTTTTCAATGTCATAATGAAGGCCACGTGCAGCAAAGTTTGGGATGTAGTCATAATTGCTGATTCCTTCAGGATACTGTTTGAATACATGTGGTTCACATTAATGATGGTGCCAGAACAGAAAGGACTTAATTAACATATTTTGGATTAAAATTGTTTGCAAACCTTGTAGTGTTTAATAAGGAATTCTCTAGCTTTGTTGTAGATCATTGTATCCAGTGTGTCTGAATACAGGGCCAGTGTGTAATCATAATCAAAACCATAGATGTCCACTTTCCCCAAGTCCACCTCATTGTTGGCATAGATGGTAGAAGGATTGAGCACTTTGCACTCACCTGGTGGAAGGAGATCTGTTTGGGGATCGTTTGGACCAGTTGGTAAAAAAACACATCATTTTAGTTAATGCAGCAATAACCATAACCACTTGAACCTTGCATTGTCAAAGGTATTTAGCAAAACGGTTAATTTCATCATTTGATGTGTGATATGCTGCATGTATTGAATTTATACCCCTTAACATGTTTGAGCAAAGCACAGGGTTTAGCTCTTTTTCTAGCCCTAGAATGTCTGTGATCTTACATACATTTCATGTTTTCCAAATACACAGCCATAGATCGGTTCCCGCCCAGTTAGCAGACTGATCTGGGCGTGGGCGGCATAAACCTTCACAGCGCTGCTTGTGTACACACCCAATAAGTCATTTCTGCAACTTGGAGTCAGATATTGTCCTCTAAATTCATATCCATTTGAAAGTTCTGGCAGGAAATGTGTGTTTGTTAAAACATCTCCACGAGATTCACTCGGACAACATTCTCTGTCAGCGACGGGGCCGGACCTGAAATGACTGCTGGACTGAACGTATGAAAACTTCCCTTGGCAACAGTCTGTGTTTGGGAAGCACAAATGTATGGGGCACACAATTGACAGGTGCGTTGTGATATATGTGGGGAAATTAATCACAACACCTGTCAATTGTGTGGGGCACACACTTCATTAGTGTGCCCCATTAGCATACATTTGTGCTTATTTGGAATATATGAAATGTATGTAAGATCACAGACATTCTATGGCTCTTTTTCCATATTTTCATATTTAATATGAGTGTAATTTTCAATAACCATAATAACAGCGCAACCTAATTAACATGAAATTATCTAAATAAATGTATGGTATTTGCCTTTATGTAAAGTGGAAGATTACTGAGCTACACAAAGGTGACTTAGTTAAGTTGTATAAACAAAAAGAATCCCTCCAAAGTATTTGACTATAAAGGACAGGTGTTGCATGACCAGGGGCGTAGGACCAAATTCTGGGCCCTGGGGACAAAGATTCACTGTGGGCCCCCCTATGATTTTTTTTCCCTTTAAAAAAGATGTGTATTTTTTTTATTTTTAGGCCCCCCCCCCCCCCCCCCCCCCCCCGTGCATGACACCCGTGTCCCTACTCCCTATGTGATGCATTGCGAGCTTGTAGATCAGTTATTTTTGGCGAAGATATTTGGTGCAGAAATGCAACTACTAGACTAGACTAGTAAGGGTTTTAAGTGATTGATTGGTTTAATTATTGTGGCACAATTATAAACATGTACCCTAGTAGTCTAGCCCCATTTGGAACCTCTCCCTCCGCTGTATAGCTCCGAGATGAGGTTCCACTGCGTCGGGTGCCGGAAAAGTGCGACACCGGCGAAAATTGGCCAATATAGTTGATTCTTACCCTTTTCCGCCCTTATATCCAAAAGGTAAAGGTCAACCCCCTGCTCTCAGATGTATTACATTTTAGCGGTCAAGAATATTCTACCGATGGATTGAAACAAGCGTTTAAATCGCTTTTTTTAGTCAGCCTGTGCTATGTTTTCCCAATGCAACCTTAACGGGAGCAGTACTGCGTATGCGGACTGGCCACAGGCCGACTAAAAGAAACGATTTAAACACTTGAACATGTCGGGTGTGTAACCGAGTGCGACACCGGCGAACGGTGGCCAATATTGTTGATGCTTACCCCTTTCCGCACATTGTATCCAAAAGGTAAAGGTATTCCCCCCTGCTCTCAGATGTTTTACATTTTAGCGGTAAATAAAATGTTACCGACATGTTCAAGTGTTTAAATCGTTTCTTTTAGTCGGCCTGTGGCCGGTTACACACCGGCAGTTCGACACACCGGCAGGCCGACAATAGACTTCCATTGTTCGGACTAGCGGTGTTTTCAATTTATTTTAAAGACGTTGCCAGTCCGACAGTCAAACACCGGCAGTCCGACAATAGACTTCCATTGTTCGGACTAGGGGGGTTTTCATTATTATTATTATTATTATTATTATTATTATTATTATTATTATTATTGTTATTATTATTACCCTTATTATAACAATAATTATTATTATGTATTATTATTTTGTCCCTGAGTCCCGATGAGACTATAGACGAATCCATGAATCTATGCTAGCCTATTTTTTTTTCATCAATTATGATTGTATTACCACTCAATAAAAGGATATATGTTTAAATGTAACTTTCGGATAAGTGCGCATCATGCATGTGTTGTATAAGTCTGTAATTTGACCTTCACTTTGTTGCCCAAAAATAACTGATCTACAAGCTCACAACGCATCACAGCGCGACGCCGTGCGAACTAGAAGATCAGATATTCTTGGAGAAGCACTAGCAGATAGGAAACGGGTACAATTACGGATGAAGCATCCATGCGCAATTTGGAGACTCTAGCTCTCCAAATAGCCACACGGTGCATGGTGCATTGATGTGACTCTTCCCCCCCCCCCCCTTCCCTCCGAGTGACTGCAGGAAAGTGACCCAACCCCCCGACCACCATAAACCGTATTTTTTATATTCCCACAACTGTAGGAGAATATAAAACAAATGCTGGTCGTTTATTATAGGCAAATTAACGCCCGTCGGGGTCCATTTGGTTCCATTAGCGCCCGTCTAGGCAAATAGCCTAAAGCAGATACTCCATAAAGTATTATTGTTGTTAATATTATTTTATTATTATTAGCATATATTTTTATTATTTTATTACTGTTGATATTGTTATTATTGATATTATTATAATGATTGATAATTATTATGACGTATACTATGCAGGTCTGGGGTCCGTGTGTGGCTCAAAAATACTTTGAACACTTGGAAGTATTTATACTTTGTCATAAGACAGGGTCGCGCAACTAAAATAGCCGATCTACAAGCTGACAACATTGCTCCATCATAGTTTGACAGTGACGTAATTTTCACTAGAAATTGCCTGTTCTCTCAATAGATGAACCGCCTGTACGTGCAGTGGTGTACTTATATTGTTATTATTGCTATTATTATTATATTATAGCGCATTGGCGTGAGTGCACTCCCACGGACGGTCTGTCTGTCTGTCTGTCTGTCTGTCCATCAGTCTATCTATATCTCCACAAGCTTTGCCAAAAATAGCCGATCTACAAGCTCACAACGCCCCTCTCTCTCTCTCTCTCTCTCTCTCTCTCTCTCTCTCTCTCTCTCTCTCTCTCTCTCTCTCTCTCTCTCTCTCTCTCTCTACCAATGTGGAGCCTAGTAGTGTTGCCAGATTCTGCGAGACAAATCAGCAACCAAGTCTATGAAAACTAGCCGCGACCACCTGTAAATGCACTGTTTATTTCACACAGTACTTGATTTTAATAAATGAACCCAGTACATTTTACTGGGTTCAAACTGACACAAAATGTTGATTTATTCATTCTGATCTGTTTGAAAAATAGAAATATAGGCCTCTCTCTTATAGGCCTACATGCCTCCTTTTAATAAAAGCCCGGTACCCAGTTGAAACAAATACAAGCCTGGGTCACTATTAGAGGATTTACTATTGTGTATTAAATATGACCGTGTGCGTGCGTAATGACGCGCAGATAAGCAACGATGTTAGGTAATTGTACCAGTTGACAGGTGTGGAAAACACTGGGGGGCTGGGGGGGGGGCACCAGCGTGTGTGGGTCCTTGTCATGCCAAGTCATGCCAAAATTTGATGTATAGGCTACTTGTCTGCAGTACACAGCATTCCATGCGCTTTCTCTCTCTCTCTCTCTCTCTCTCTCTCTCTCTCTCTCTCTCTCTCTCTCTCTCTCCCTCTCTCTCTCTCCCTCCCCCCCCCCTCTCTCTCTCTCTCTCTCTCCTATGGGGCCCACCGTCCACGGCCAAATACATATCATTTGTGTGGCTCCTGACATGAAGGTGCCCCCCCCTCCTCTGAGTGGAACAAGTGGCACTGTCCATGCTGCTGAAGTATAGCCTACACTGTAAATAAAATAAAATAAAGCTTTGCGCCATGCAAAATGAAAAAACGGACCGCACGTCAGGGGGAAGTGTGTGTGTGTGTGTGTGTGTGTGTGTGTGTGTGTGTGTGTGTGTGTGTGTGTGTGTGTGTGTGTGTGTGTGTGTGTGTGTGTGTGTGTGTGTGTGTGTGTGTGTGCGCGCGCGCGTGCGTGCGTGCGCGCGCGCGCGCGTGCGTGCGTGTGTCCTCTGGGACATATGAATTCTGTGACGGTATACATTACTTATTGGGTTTAAATCCTTTTAGTATACCGTGTATCTGAACTGTACTATCATGTGATTTTCCTATGCAAACTGCAAATTAAGTATTCAATCAATCAAGGGCGTTGCTGCTTCATACTTCCATGGAATTATGACAGCGTTTGTCTTGCGTTTCCCTGTGTAATTTACATTGCCTGTTATGTTTATTGATCTCATAACATAAGTTATATCAAAGTAGGGTTTACTTTAGTAAAAGTATCAATACTGCAATGAAATAGTCTACCGTGTTACAAGTTAAATTCCGGAATTAAAAATGTACCAAAGTACCTAAAGTAAAAAAACTAAAATGTTTGAAAATAGTAGATGTAGCTACAAGCTCACAAAGTGTTGTGATGCGACGCGCATTGACAGCTTGTAGATCAGCTATTTTCAAATGGGCTATGTATAAAATAGCTATAAAGTTTTTAAATATTTGCAGTGGAGTAAAACTACAGTATTTGCCTCTGAGGTGTGGAGTGTAATAGAGATAATTGGAAATACTCAAGTAAAGCACAAATACCTCAAAATTGTACGTAAGTGCAGTACTTGAGTAAATGTACTTAGTTACTTTACACCACTGAGTAGGGTGACACCGGTGACGCTGGTGCCAATTACCATATATTCATTGCAAAGACTATTGTAATATAAGCTAAAAGGTGTGAAAACATTAATGGTTAGACCGCCTATTATTATTTCTTAATATTTCAAGAGGTTATTCAACTCTCTCCAATTGTCTTTTAAGCGCACGTAATTTGCGGCATGCTTTAATTTGGTTAATTTCATCACTAAAGACAGACAGGTCAGTGCCATAGACAGTTCCTCATCACTAAAGACAGACAGGTCAGTGCCATAGACAGTTCCTCATCACTACCGACAGACAGGCAGTTCAGAACCACAGACAGCTACTCATCAGTGTATCACTGTTAAATGATGAGGTGAGGCTACAGTGCATTGACTAGCAAATGATGTTAACATTGTACATTGAGAATCTCTAGGGGGTCTGCACGTGATTTTTAATAAATATTCTCTAAAACACATTCTAGAGCGTTGGACTGTGCAAAAATGTTGACTAATTACTTGACTAATTACCCCAAGCCACCCCCCCCATTCCCAATATTCTGACTGTCCAATGTTGGCACCCCTGACCCTATCAGTGTTATTTCCTTCTGCTGTGTTCACTCTTATCGATAGCTTAAAAGGACTGTCTATCAGAGAATTCACCCTCTCCCATCCATCTCATGCAGACATGGCTTATATACAGGTGGCAAACAGCCGGGGAGGGAAAACCCTCATCCTGGACAGTTATCGGTATGTCCGAAACAAAGTAGGCGCCGAAAAAATATATTGGCGTTGCGCCCAACGCGGGTGCAATGTCTACTTGCAGACACGTTTGTTCAATATAGAGGCGGAGGACCCCGCCATTGATGTATTGGGGCCTCCTCGAGACCATGGCCACGCGGCGGAGGAGGATTTGGTCGCCACCACTGCTCTAATTGAGCAGATGCTTAGGCACGTGGCGGCCGATCCTACCCTCCCCGTTAAGCGGGTGTACGACCACGCGCTGACGCAGGCTGCTGAAGTGCGGCACATGCCGCCGTTCAATTCAATTAAATCAAGGCTGGAGAGAATGCGGGCCAGCCTGATGCCTGCCATCCCCCACACCGTGGATGAGGTCCTCGTGGAGGGCGAGTGGGCCTTGACCTGGGGGGGGGACAACTTCCTCTCGAAGCAACACCGCCGGCATGGCTTTCTGGTGTTTGGCACCGATGAAAATTTCATCAAGCTCAGCCAGTGCAGCAAGGTTAGAACCACTCTTCCATACAACATCCTGTCATTCAAATGAAATGTAGCCTATGTATTAACTATTAAATATTATCAATGCTTGAACAAGCTAAAAGGTGCTGCATGGGACCGAATGTTTTTTATAAGAGTTTTCTGCAATAATATGATCTAATTTATATCAGTATGAATTAAATGCAATTTGAATTTTGATTTTAGATCTTTATGGACGGCACGTTCAAGACCTGCCCACGGCCGTTCGTCCAATTCGTGACGATCCACGGCCTCTACCTGGACAGGGTGGTGCCATTTGTGCTCATCCTGATGAGCGGGAAGACGGAGGTGATGTACCGGGCTGTCCTTCGCCACGTCAAGAGGAGGGTCGAGCGACTCACCCAAGAAGCGTAAGTGTGTGTCACACAAAAGTGTTGGCATCAAAATGTTCTTTAAGTAGGCCTAACAAAAGTAAAAAAGTACATTTGAGCAGAATGTTCCATTTCACAAGTTCCAAATATTTTGTTATATAATAGCAGATCTACAAGTTGTGAGATATCTTACAATGGCTGAAATGTATATAGGGCTGAAGTATTAATGTATTTTTGTTTTTGATAATAATCTAAATATACAAAGTAACTAGTAACTAAAGTTTTCAAATAGTGGATTAAAAAGTACAATATTTCACTCTGAGATGTAGAAGTTAAAGTGTTAACATTTGGAAATACTGAAGAAACTGAAAATACCTCAAACCTTTACACCACTGGAATTAAATGCTGATCCGATCTTTAACGCACCGAGTGGAAAATAAAACCAGCCCTTTAAATGTCACCTGTTGCTAATTGAGCAACTTCAGCACCATGGACAGCGAAACAGGGTTAGGCTTGGACAGCCGGCTGACACCTTGTGAGCTTGTACATCTGCTATTTTCAAAAAATATATATACATTTGAAATGGGACATTCTGCACAATTAGTACTTTCTACTTTTGGTACTTTAAAGGTATAGGGTAAATGATTTACTTTAGTTAAAAGAAGTGTTAAATAGCATATTGTGATAGTCATTGCTATAGTGTTTGTTCAGTAAAAAGAGTCTCCCATGTCTCTCCAGCTCTTTGTTAAACTGAAAATGAACTAAATTATGTTTACTAAAGAGCTGGAGACCCCTGTGACCAAACAACTCATAGCAATGATTACTAAGTAAAACATTTGAGTATTTTTTCCAGCACTGAAAACAAACACACACACACACACACACACACACACACACACACACACACACACACACACACACACACACACACACACACACACACACACACACACACACACACACACACACACACACACACACACACACACGAGCAAGCACGTGTGTGTGTGTGTGTGTGTGTGTGTGTGTGTGTGTGTGTGTGTGTGTGTGTGTGTGTGTGTGTGTGTGTGTGTGTGTGTGTGTGTGTGTGTGTCAATGCTCACTGTATCTCACTGTACCTGGCTTTTTAATATGTTGTGTAAACTAGAATAATCCTTATTTATCCCTCTTATCTACCATCTATCTGTTTGTCTGTGCGTCAATCCTTCCATCCCTCCCTCCATTCATCCCTGTACAAGATGGAGCCCGGAATCAGTCCTAACGGACTTCGAGATGGCCATGATCAACGCCTTCCATGCTGAGCTGCCAACAACGGCCACAAAGGGCTGCTTCTTCCACCTTTGCCAGTCGCTTTGGAGGAAGTTGCAGGACGTTGGTCTTCAAGGTCAGTAATGGTGTATTAACAGAACACAACAAACAGTCATTTTGTGTGATTTCTTCACAGGATAAAGAACAAATTATTAAAATGTAGAGGTGTTGTAGGTTATGTCTGGTAGCATGGCTATATGTGAGTGAAATGAGTATACTGTTACAGATAAATCAGCATGAGATGTAGGGTAATGAAGCATATTATAATTGTAATTTTAATAATAATATTACCATTCATTGGGTAGAAGGTTTTTGGTTATTTTGTGAAACACATTACTATTGAGTGCTGAGCGCTTATGAAATGTATTTTAGTAAGTAAGTAAGTAACTTTTACTTCTTTTGCAGTTCCATACGGGCAGGACAGGCTGTTGAAGGAGTGGGTGAGGAAGGCAATGGCCACAGGCTACCTTCCGGTGTTGTTCCTGAGGCAGAACTTCCGCGGTTTTGTCCGAGCCCCCGAAACCCGCCTGCTGCTCCGCCGCTACCCCACTTTGGGTGACTTCATACAATATTTTGAAGACACCTATGTGGGTGAGCAGGCCCTCTTCCCGCCTCCAATCTGGAGTGTACATGGCCGTCGCTCGGACAACCGGAGCAACAACCGGGTTGAAGGTAACAATGTATTTACATTATTATTATGAGGTGTATTAATATTATCATTATTATTAATGTATTATTCCAAATCTGTTCTATTTGCACTGAGCAACGTTGTAATGAAATGTCAATAGGCAATGTGCTATGGGTGCTGCATGTATAGTTCTTATAAATCTATGATTATTTCAGGTTTCCATCACAGATGGAACAACAGGGTGGGCGTGCGGCACCCTTCGATCTGGCTGTTTCTGCGAAAGCTGAAGGACGAGCAGAAGTTGGTGGAGACCGTATGCGGCATCGCCGAACGCGGGTCTCCACCACCTGCCCAGCGGCGAAAATGGAGGCAGCTGGAGAAGAGGTTTGAGATTTTCTTTATACTATAGAATAATGAAATAATAAAAGGCTGTAGTAGGCATGGGGTTGAGGGAGCAGGTGGAGGCTTTGGCCTAAGAGCTTAGTCATTTGAGGAGCATCGTCAGGGGGGAAGGAAAAGTTTTATAGAACTTATTGTGCACGACAAAAATGTGTTCCCCTAACATTAATATTATATTAATTCATTACTAATATGAATTAACTTGTGATTTTCTCAAACAGGCTTCGGAGGCTCGAAAGGCAGTACCGGCGAGGAGTGAGGACCCTAGACCAGTATTGGAGTGCAGTTTCACACTGCATTCACAATTTTGTTGGCTAGGCGTTTTTTTTTTTCCCCCTTTACTTTAGTGGAGTGTTTTAACCACTTTTGCCCGTTTGGGTATTTTTATTTTCAAAAAAATGCACGGTACTTAAGTACAATTTTCATTTTTTTTTACCACTTTAGCCCGTCCATCAAATACAGCGGTGCAAAGTAGGCCTAACAGTGCGGTACTTAAGTACAATTTCGTTTTTGTTTTTTTTTTACTTTATAATCACTTTAGCCCACCACTGTAGCCCGTCCATTAAATGATCAAGTAGCGGTGCAAAGTAACTACATTTACTCAAGTACAGTAATTAGGTACAATTTTTATTTATTTTTTACTTTAGTGGAATAATTTTACCACTTTAGCCCATTTGGGTAATTTTTATTTATTTTTTACTTTAGTGTAATAATTTAACCACTTTGGCCCGTTTGGGTAATTTTTATTTAGTTGGTGGAGTGATTTGTCTGTTTGATTACAATAACGAACGAGACTCCACCTTGTTAACTAGTTTCGTGCTCCCATGTGGTCGGCGACTAACTTCTTTTAGAGGGACAAGTGGCGTTCGGCCACATGAGAAGGAGCAAAAACAACAGGTATTTTTTACTTTAGCGAAGTATTTGAAATGTTCAATACTTTTATTTCTACTACTCCACCACATCTCAGAGGAGAATTTTGCAATTTTACTCCAGTACAATTATTTGAAAACTTTAGTAACGAGCTGCAATCTTTTCATTATATTTTAATTATTACAAAACATACATTAAGCACTTTAACCCCATTGAAGCGTTGGGTAATTCTTTAATGTGTTCTTTAAATCCCGTAAGTTGTTATAATTTGCAATAGAGTGGCACTTGGGTGATTTTTTTTCCCCCCGTGTCTATTTGTTGCCTTTTCTCTTGCTTGACTGTACATATTTATATTGTGCCTTACTGCCTTTAATCTTCATCTGTACACATAATCTTTTGGGAACTACTTAGAAATGTGTTTAATACATTAATTATCATCGTTGTTATGTCAGTATCATTTTATAATCTGAAGTGTTATTTTACTTCATACTTTGTGCTGCCAAGGCTTATTGTCATCCACATTAGGTTAATTCATTTTGATTCGACTGTATTGTTTATACTGTATTTATTTTCATGTGAAATTATCATTGCTCAGCAATCATAGTTGTTGTGTCTGCTTTGAAATAAACCCCCCTCTCGCCTTTTGAAAAGGAAATGTTTTGTTGCTGTGAAAGTTGCTTAGTTATACTTTTGTGTTGTGTGGGAATAGACATTTGACCATGCAATATGTGGTGTAATATATATTATAATATATTATATATGCTCTGTTCTTTTCAATGCCAAAAGCTGTATTTTTAAATGTCATGTTATATTTTTTGCCTTTATTTTTTTTTAAATGTCTTCCACCTCATTTGTCACTGAGCTGTGAGAGCACATATTGCAGTATTTGGCTCAACATGACCCTCTCAATGCTGTTGAAATACTTTGTGATTATGGAATAGACATGATGTCCCCCACACTTGCTGTTTGGGTATAAACATGCCGGGTTTCCCAATGAGATGGTGCGTAGGGACTGCGGGTGGTCCTTATGAAGGGTCTTACATCCACATAGGCTGTGCGTCCACACAGGCTGCGCAGATAGCTTCGGGAAACAGCACGCAAGTCTTTGTAGCCTATAGTGCTATATATATGTATGTATATATATATATATATATATATATATATATGTATATGTATATGTATATGTATATGTATATGTATATGTATGTATGTATATATATATATATATATATATATATATATATATATATATATATATATATATATATATACATATATATATATGTGTGATGTTGCTAAGTTTTCAATGTAATGGGTACCAGAAACATTTTATGGGTCCCCAATTACCCCCCCCCCCCCCCCCCCTCCTATCGTTTTCTTTGTTCTCAATCTCCATATCGTCTATGTGTGTGTGTGTGTGACTGTGTACATTATATCCTAATGCAGTGGATCTCAACCTTTTCAGGCAGCGACCCCCCAAAATAATCATATTTGAACTGGGGACCCCCCGAGGAAGCACTTGGAATTAGGAGTTCAATTTAGCATTTAATTTAGTTTGACTCAGTTCCACAGATACATATTGTGAGAATAGCAGATCTACAAGTATTATTTTTTTTGGTAAATCCGATCTACAAGCTCACAACACCTTGCTTGTAGATCGCTTCTTTCTTATATTATTTCACAATTCTGCCCGTATTTATTATAGTATATTTTGTTGATTAGTTTTGATGCAGTAATAGTCTTTTTTCTTTTCTTTCTTGAGGTATTAAAAATATCTTAAAAGTCCTTAAATTGTGCCTTCACTGTCATCTGGGGACCCCCCCCCAAAATCATGTGGGGACCCCCCTGGGGATCCTGACCCACAGGTTGAGAACCACTGTCCTAAGGTACATTCTATTATGCTACTTGTTGCATAAACTCAGAATACAGGGTACAAACTACGATATAAAGTTCATAATAATACTATGAAAAACTCATATAGGAGCAGAGATAGATAGGAAGTAAAGAGCAACGACACTTTGTGGAAGGGGGGAGAGAATGTAAACGGAACAGAGATATTTGTTTAAGAAAAGTAGATGTTTGGAACAGTATTTATTGCTCTGGTGTTTTCTTCTTAAAAAGTGGGATTCCCTTCAAATGATTTATGCTTGTGTCGTACCGTGACGGTGTTTCGGCTCGCGGCTCGGTTTGGCTCGCGGGTGGCGACCCGGCTTGGCTCGCGGGCCGGTTCGGCGCGCGGGTCGCGGCCCGGCTTGGTGCGGGTCGGTTTGGCGCGCGGGTCGCGGCCCGGCTTGGTGCGGGCCGGTTCGGCGCGCGGGTCGCGGCCCGGCTTGGTGCGGGTCGGTTTGGCGCGCGGGTCGCGGCCCGGTTTGGTGCGCGGCTCACTTTGGAGCAGGGCTGCGTGGCTCACGGCTCGCTTTAGTTGTATGCGTCCCGTGGACGCAGTGACGGTTGGTTTAATGCGTCCTTTATTAAAAAGGTGCATCAGAGACGCAGGACGCAGGGCTAGCAGCATCTCAATATAGATAGATAGATAGATAGATAGATAGATAGATAGATAGATAGATAGATAGATATGGAAACATACATTACAAAGGGTGTTCAAACTGCTGCCTATATAGGACAGCACTACATAGGCTGCGAAGGGGTCAGGTTTGCTTCTAAATTACTTCGTACAGGAGGTCTTACGTGCGTGCTGTTTAAGCCTGTTAGGCAGACACGTAACAGCACCGTGGACTTGAGAACCCGGCCTTTACGTTTTTGTATTAATCCAACCCATTATAGTCTAGAGCAGTGCGCAGTGCGCGCTTTGAAGACGTGACACCGGTCCATGCACATTCGTGAGAGATAGCCTGGCAAGATCTGCAAATGTATAGATCTGCATTACTGTTATAGGACTTGTTGAATGATTAAGCATCTTAACATTGTAAATATGTTATAAATATTATTTTTAAATCGCTTGATTTTAATTGCTTTATGTCACTTGGAATGATTTGATAAATGAGGGCGCAGGAGCGCACATGTCCTTCCACATTCCAGTAGCCTTGAAATGTACCTGAGCAAAGAGTCATAATAATAATAATAATAATAGCGGAATAATAACTTTATTTTATTATTTTGTTGTTTAGGCCTACTCCATTAAGATAACAAATGGCGTTTATGCTCTTTATTTGCCCACCTTGGCCTTATGGACTTGTTTCTTTTATGAATTGGCTACATAGAAACACATAAAAGAGTCCGTTGATCTATAATGCCAAACCTTGCTAAATATAATATTCAAATAACGGACCGCAAATAACAGACCGCATTTAAAATAAGATTTCGTTATTTAAATATTAAATTAAGCATTCATTTGCGACCATGCATTAGGCTATGGCAAGCATAATGAAGTTGACTACTTTTTTTGTAGCCATTTAAAATAAGATTTCGTTATTTTAATATTATATTAAGTATGACTGATATACCGAGCCTTCCAGTGGCTATTGAGGGGATTTTTAATGCGTTTTTTAATGCGTTCCCTCGAATTACTAATTCAAATCATATGTTCTGCAAACACTTAAGTTGCTATAACATATAAGTTGCAAGGTAGCCCGTCTATTAACAATAATAATAATAAGAATAATAATAATAATAATAATAATAATAATAATAATAATAATAATAATAATAATGATAAGAAGAAGAATTACAATAATTATTAATCATTATAATAATATCAATAATAACAATATCAACAGTTATAAAATAATACAAATGTATGCTAATAATAATAAAATAATAATATTAACAACAATAATACTTTATGGAGTATCTGCTGGCTATTTGTTTCAATGAAGTTGACAGGCCTAGAATTGGCCTGTAGATGTTTGGCTACCTTTAACAAATACAGGTCATGATGTTTAAGCTTTATTATAATAATTGGAGAGAGTGCTTTGCCGTGCACCACTGGTGCTGCCATGCGCACGAGGCGCTCCATGGTCGGAATATTAGGATGTCCTAATGGGTTTGAAATGGCAGATCGGAACATTATTTCATGCCAGTATTTGATCTCTTTATTGGTTGTTAGGTCTTGCATTTTGGGTTGTTGTTTGGGTGGTTGACTGTAGGTTAGGCTACTCTTTCTTTATACTGTGTTTAGTTAGCCTCTTTTACTATTTTTTTATTTCATGCAGTCGTGCAGATGTGAAGCATTTCTGTTGCACATTATATGAAAAATAGTTGCTCAATCTCTCTTTCGTTTGGGGTGTTTTTGTAACCCCAAAGGGCTCATAATGGAACCAAATGGACCCCGACGGGCGCTAATGGAACCAAATGGACCCGACGGGCGCTAATTTGCCTATAATAAACGACCAGCATTTGTTTTATATTCTCCTACAGTTGTGTGAATATAAAAAATACGGTTTATGGTGGTCGGGGGGTTGGGTCACTTTCCTGCAGTCACTCATCTCCTAGTTCGCACGGCGTGGGGGGGGGGGGGGGGGGTGTCGGACTGGCGATGTGTCGGACCCCCGATGGTTCGGACCCCCGGTGTTTCGGACCCCCGGTGGTTCGGACCCCCGGTGTTTCTATGTGGAGGTGTTTCGAAATGGAAAAGCGCACCCGTCGCACTCTGCCGGCACCCTACGCTGTGGAGCCTCATCTCGGAAGAGGGAGAGGTTCCGATTGGAACTACTAACCCTATTCTAGACTAGAGAGTAGAGACCAAATCAAAGTGGTTACAAATACGCCAAAAGGCAGCTTTTTAAGTATTTCAAACACAATGCAATGAAATTCAGTGTTGGAATTAAACCATGTGGAAACACGCACCTCACAAAACAAACAAACAGAAACAATCAAACACCTACCGTGCACAAGTCGTTTCAGTTCATTGTACTTTGCCCACAACATAGTTTGTGTGTCAACCTTGGGAACAGAGTAAGATAAGTTTGCTCGCCCATGTCTGGGTGTCAGGGGAGGTTTAACGCTGGATGAACTGTCTTTTGTCCCATGCTCTTGTCCATGTTCCAGAGCTGTTCCCGTGGACTCATGAGCTCCTCTTGACGCCACGCTCATACCGAGGGCCCGGCTGCTGCTCTGCCATACCGTCTGGCCAAATGTCCCCAATGTCCTGCACGACATGTCACTAAAAAACAAACTAATGTTTGAACAGATCTCCCTGCCAGTCTGCCACGTACAGTAAGTACTAGGCTACCAAAAGTAACCAAAACCTGCCAGTCTGCCACTAACTTACTGGAAGCAGATGTGGGCGGAGGCTACAGCCGCAGCTGAGCGGTTGTTTAACCAATGGCATTGTGGCATAAAGTAAATTCCACTGATAGTGCATTTTAATTGGTTACAGCATGTGTTTACAGGCCACTGTTTGACCAATAAGGATTGTAGGCTCGAGCGTGCGCTACGTGCGTGCACTTGTCTTGGGCTTGTGCCCATGCATGCCAGTCTATGATGCCACTGCTCCATCCACTGCTCTAGTCTCGTTACTCTCGTTCAAGCTTTTCAGCTTTTGGGGCCAACACATAACACGGGCTGTTTGTTTTACTTTGAGGCTTTTTTTCCTTTTGAGAATTCAAATCCGCTGTTCATACAGGAACATTTCATTTGCTTCAAGTTGTTTTTCAGCAGTGATGGAGAAGATACGCTCGAATAAAATGAATTGGCACGTATTTCTACAACGTAGGCTATTTTTGCTAGTTTGCAGTTAAGTTTGCCTGCCTGGCTTCAGTTGAAGAGAAAAACGAACGTTTTGAATCAGGCATCGTTTTATATGCTTCAATATATATATATATATAATTAAGAAAAACATGTAAAAGATTAATACAAATAGAATAAAAGGCAGTGAACCCCACAGATCTTGGTATGGGTTGAAACGTAAATGTTTCTGAGGAAAACAGCTTCTGTGAATACATTTTAATCAAGTAATAACAAAACAAACTCTTCTGCAATGGCAACCTTTATGGAATTAACAAATAGCTTTTACAAAGGTCAGTTGATGGACATAAAGCACATTATCTGCAGATTCAGTATCATTCTTCTCATAATTCATTTGTTCATCTATTCTAGACCACATAAGACAGTTGGAAGTCAAAGCAGGGCTCCAATGACAAAATAATACTGAGCCATGGACAGAGACTTTAAGCAGCATTTGATTTCAAGGCATGAGTATAAACTACACAAATAATGTCCATACAGATTCCATTTCAGCACAACACGTGGCACATTCCTCAGCCCCAGTATAATCAGTGGTTGTATGACACCACTGTATTGGTCAGTGAAACTTTTCACCAGCAACTGTAAAGCATGATTTATACTTCGTTGTAAGAATACGATGGAGCATAAATCAGGCTTAAGACTAATGCAGTGCACTGGAGAGTACAATGGAATTGCTATGATTCCCAACAAAGTTACACAATGTATCTGTGGTAATAGAGACAAAGTAGGTCCCATACAGAAAATAAATTAATTCATTATTAATTAAAGTGTGGTAATGTAAGAGTATTTTAGTGCCAATGTAATAATTAGGATCTCAAATGTTGTAACATCTTTGAGAGGTACCTCACAGACTCCTATGACTCATTATAAACAAACAACACTGTGATTGGGCAAAATAGAACTTAATTGGTCTACATTCAAAGGCATTTATTCAATTGATCCAATCACAAACGAGATGAAAAGGGAACCACAAGAAATTAGATTTAATTTCCTACTGACTTTTGAAAATCAGGAGGAATAATTGCGGTATTACAAGTCCAAAATGTGCACGTTGATCATCAAGTCTTGTGGATGAAAAGGATTTGATTACAATCAATATGAACTACTAAAAACCGTTGAATAGAAAAATGTCTAAGAGCATACATTTTTATCCAATGTTCTTTTTTTGTTTAACCTGTAACTGGACAAACGCATGAGCAGGTACCAGCCATTTGTAAATGCATCAAAATGTCATCTTCATCCAACATGGGGGTTGTTCATTAAAAATGTCAAGTCAATTTCGGTAGAAAAAAAATCAACTTTTCTTCTTAAATATGCGGCCAAGTTCTCCAATGGCAGTAGAGGGAGGTGGCGGTAGACAGCAAATGTTTAAATGTGCAGATGGAGGTCTGCTCCGTTGAATCCACACAGGGCAGGCAGTCTACGGCTCAGGGCTATTGCTCTGTTTGGCATCCATCACCTCACTCAGGTAAGGTGTTCAACCCTCTCTAATTTTGGCAGCCAGTGCAGAGTTCTCCTGTCGAATGGCCTTGTAGTCCTCCAGGATCTTCTCCAGGTTAGCAACAGTTTTATTACTATTCTCTGTCTCAATCTGTGGAAAGCATTCCATTTCATTAATTTAATTTCAGGTGCTGGTGAAGAAACGGTGTACAAATATACTAACGCCTGATTTATACTTTGTTGCATAAGTATGTTTAAGTAAGTAAGCAAGCAAGAGCTACTGATCTTTCTGCAACAACAATGCAGGATAGAGGAAAGGAAAGTGTACCTGCTCTTCTAGATCTCGGATCTCCCTCATGATCGTGCCTGTATCCTCAATTGTTTGGATCAGCTGAGTGCAATTCTATAAGGGGATGAATAATAGATAAGCAACACAGACTTTTAGATGCAACGTTTGCCATTATGTTAACCATATGATCGATGTAACAACATGCATGACCTTACTTCGTGCAAGGCTGCCAGATACTTGTATGATTTGCGGACGGATTCATCTTTCTTGGCATCCTATAAATCATGAAACGCAACATTAATATGTGGTTTACTGCAGACACAATGAAAGCAATGACCAACTGTAGCAGACTTAAAATAAAAAAATTGAGGTTAGACATACTTTCATCGAGCCATTGAAAGCTTTAATGGAAAATTCTTTGAAATATCAAAGAACACAAATCAAAAACCTTACTATTCAGAGAGACTCTAAAAGCACATCATAAGTCTTTATATTCCTTGGTCTACTACCTTGAAGACCAGCTCATCAGTCACAGCAAAGGTCCTGTCCAGTTTTCCTGTCAGGTTGTTGATCTCCTTCTGCAGTTGCTTGGTATCTGACAAGATCTATATGCAAGGAAAGCAAAAGCAGTCTCAGATACCAAACTTAATATATACTAGACCATACCCGGTCGACGCATCCGTGGGGGGATATGCGCACATGATCTGGCAACCCGGGAGGCGACATTGTTTGACACATAAACGCTAATAAGAAGCTGAGATTTGATGAAATTGAAAAACGGGCTTCACAGTTAAGTTCAGATGGTAATGGTCAATGGCTGTGCAAAATCAGAGCATTTGGTCCAGCCAGTGAGGAGAACCGGGTTGTGACACCACTACACCACTACACCGGTTACTAGAATTATAGTAGGATAATAATATATATTTTTAAAGCGAACATTTGTAACTCAAATCTTTGGTTCTGGGGGTCCCTGGAACAAAATATTTTACAGATTTCGCTTAAAAAAATATATATATTCAAAGATTTTTCAAAAATAGCAGATCTACAAGCTCATAGTGTGGCACTCGGTGCTGCGCTATGAGCTTGTATATCTGCTATTTTTGAATAGCCAAAGAAAGCTAAAATGACAGAGACGCGTTCCCGGATTTAATGGGTTAAGAGAACATTGACTACAAGTATTTCTGAACACCACGCTTTTCTGTAATTCACATGTCAAAATACCTTTGTAATTTCCTCCTTTTGTTTCTTGATGTTGCCAACAATCTCAAGAATCCTCAGTGTGTACGCTGAGCGCGAGACGTCTTTAGGAAGATTCTCGATCTCTGTGATCTGATTGTTAAGAAACACACCACAATATCGGGGATTAAGAACACTTTAAAATGTGCTGGCAAACATGTCAGATTCACCACCCTGGCCAGCAAGGTAAGTCTTACACTTAATTTCTACTCCATCGTAGTGTCGGACTGTCTCTTGCGAACCTGAGCCGATCTACAAGCTCACAACATGTCGCGATGAGATGTGTTGTGAGTTTGAAGATCTGCTCTTGTCGGCAATGACACTGCCATACGACGGTGTCACCACCTGACCAGTGTCTTAAGTCCCTTCTTTTGAAATTAGACTCAATTCAGTTAAGTACCAGTTGCTTGTACAATGCCTCCTTCTTCTTTGCTTCTTCAGCAGACTGACGAATTTTGTCGTGAAGATCCTTGATTTCAGACAGCTTTCTGGACGATTCCATCTGGCGGAAGAAGCAAGGTCATGGACACAATTATTTTGGGTACTCAAAGTCACAAGTGAACTCACAGACTCAGCGGTGCTGTCAATTCGTTTCACTTTAACATGAGTGCACAGTAAACCGAAACAAAATGCAAACTATTGTGCAATAAAGAACTGTATGAACAGTTTAACAAGACAATATTTATGTATCTCTATTCAAGAAATTAGGAACAAGGATTACTTGTAATGCGTCAACAAAATGTAATTTTAACAATGCAGTTTGACCACGTATAAACTGATTGAAACGACTTACATCCCGATTGCTGCACAGTTCCTTGAGTCTGCGATGCTCATCTATAAGTGGAGCACGGTGTTTCTCCCACTGCGATGCCAAGTTCACCACTCGCTTAGCACTTGCCTCTACAAGGCCCTGGTAGTGGACACACACACACACACACACACACACACACACACACACACACACACACACACACACACACACACACACACACACACACACACACACACACACACACACACACACACACACACACACACACACACACACACACACACACACCATTATTTTATAATAATAATTCAAGGATACCTCCCAAAGAAAGTTGATCCTTGCAGATTAGAGTGTTCCTACCTGAAGCTTTGCCAAGTTGTTCTCAGCGTCTGGCAGTAGGTCAATAGTCTGCTTCTTCACACGCACACTCTCCTCCTTCTCCTCGTTCCCCAGGTCTCTCTGCTTCAACTCCTCAGATACCTGCACACAGACGTCAAAGCTGAATGGAGAGTAGAATCACTACTGCCTCTATCCACTTAGCTCTTTTCACGAAGGTATTTTGCTTTCCAGTTATGGCAAGATATCAGAGTATTTTCCTCAGAAGTAATACTACAGTATATCTAAAATATTTAAATTTGAGTGGTTAACTAATATATTTAAAATAAAAATATATACTTGTTCATATTCACATGTTATAGGTAAAATATTTAAGGTTTGTTCACTTTACTGATAACGTTCTAGCCTCTATAAATACAAACGTTGCTGCACTAGCTGTTAAATAATTAATAAAGGAGATCAAACAAATATGCAGGCGTTTCATAGGTTAACTATGAGACATAGAAAGGTACTTGTCCATTTGAAGTGTCATACATTTATCAGTAGGAAAAACAAAACAAATTAAGGCCGGCATGTCCTTAAAGCTTGGGGCACATATAAAAAGGAAGCCACTTGGATTTCTGGGCCCCATGACATACTGTACAACACTGGACGCAAAGTATAGATTCAACAACAAAATATATTGACTACAACATGTTTATGGCTCACTGCCAGCCCAGAGCCATATATTCTGCTGACCCACTAGTTCTCAATGTCAGGTCCGGGGACCAAAAGTACCCTTATAGGTCTGAAACTCTGATAGTGTAAAAATGGAACCAAATAGGTCCATTTGGTTCCATTTGCACACTCTCAGAGTTAAATTAACACTGAGATTCTTTGTACCCTAGGGTTAGAGACCCTCAAGGGTCCATTTTGACCCCTGTTGGCCCCGGACCAGACGTTGAGAAACAGTGTACTAACTGATCACCCAAGTGACAGCTGTGTAGACAGTGGTGAGTGTGTCACCTGTGTGATGGTGACGGTCATCTGCTTCATGTCTCCAGCTAGCTGGCTGATGTGGAGCGATAGCTGCTGGAGCTGATCCTGCAGTGACGTCAGCTCCTCCTGCTGGCGCTCCTGGACGTCTTCCTCTGACTGGTGCCCGCTGGACAGAGAACTGGCTGCTGCAGCCATCTGTTGGACTGCCTTCTCAGGCTCCTGCAGAGGACACACAAACACACACAGCATTTTAAACGTCTTCCTTCATCGGTTGGCTACTTTAACAACTTTCACCCTGGCGTCCCTATTTTAGGTATATCAAAATAAATACGAAATCCACAATCAATAGCCGATCTACAACCTCACACAACGCATCAGGTTGTAAGTGCCAACTGGCTAAACAACTATGGTCCAGTGGTGGCACTGGCTCAGGAGCAGTGGTGTTTTGGTCCCTGCACGAGACACCACGGCGTGTGGCCAGTATTTTTTCACGAGCACACGCAGGACGACACGGTATGGTGCGCGCACACTAGAACGTGCCCCCCCTAAAGTACCGTACCGCCGAAAAAGAAATCACCATTACACCACTGCTCAGGAGGTTCCCGGTTCGATCCCAAACTCCTCCGGGGTTTGTGTCAAAGTATCCTTGAGCAAGACCCTTAACTCCTAGTCTCACATAGCCAGACGATCAGATACAGTACATCTGGGGAAGTCTAAATTCCTTTAGACTTCCTTCATCGATGTTGGAGAAAACAGAAAACCAGACTTAAGTCCCAACCTCTCCCGATGAGCAGGTTGTGCCTTGCCTCTGCGCTCAGTGTGTGAATGTGTGTGAATGTAAAACACACTGTAAAAAGCGCCATGCATAAAGGCACTACAGTATATAAATGTACCATTTACCATTCTATCTTGATGAGGAAAAATATCTAAACGGTAGATGTTTAACTGTTTATTAACTTGTTCTCACACAAAAATCACAACCAGTCAGCATGATAAAAAAAAACTACTGTTTCAGGTTTTGCATTCTGCAGATAAGTGTGTATATGAGAGTAGGACTATTCACCTGAGTGAAGTTAAACTTCTGAGTGTGTGTGAAGTGGGTTCCCTTGCCCAGAATGCCATCACTAGGGGCGGAGCCTCTAAAAGACTGTAGCAGCTCTGATAGGTCGGAGCTGGAGCGTGGGGCGCCGTCAGGCTGAGGCTGGGCCGCAGTGCGCAGCTGCTCCTGGATACGCTTGTGCAGACGGGCGCGTTTCCTGGATCGGTATTCCTGTCGGACAAAATGCAGCAGATTAGTGACACTATATAATCAATACATAGGTTCAAGGTTTGCTTTTGAGAAGAAAAAAAAAACGGCTACAATTTTCTCTATTTCTGAAATAAAAAAATCGAGAAGAGGCATCTCCCAAGTATGAGTGGGTATCTGGAGTGATCTGTTTTTGAGCGGTGTAGCCGCTCCTATAAGTGGGTTTGGGACCCATCCGTAGCGAAGGTTTTTCTTTCCGTCGTGAAAATGTGTCTTTCGCTGTACTGTGATTGGCTGATTGGTATTCAGACCCTTTGCTCAGTACTGCGATTGGCTAGCGAGACGCATGACGAAATTAATAACTCATAAATATCACCACTCACTTAAAAAAAAAAACTTTTTTTTAAGTGATCTTCCATCACTGTGATCACCACTGTTGTTTTTAAATAGCACCGCTCACTTCACACTAGGTGTTTTTTTTAGATTCTGTGCCATTTTCTTTTATAAGGACCCATGGGTCTGAAATAAAGATTATATAATTGCACTTGTTGGCTGTATACTTGAAATTAATCAAGTTGCCACAGCTCTGCAAACAAACATTGAATCTATTAGTTTACATTCCATGGCAAAAAGGGCACTTGCAAATGACCATTTACCATAAAATAACATAATATACTGTATGTATGTAATTAGGTATGCGAGTGTACCTCCGGCGTGAGGCGAGAGAGGAGGCCCTGACTGTTCCACTCGCTCTCCCACTCCTGAGAGGCACTCAGCTCAACTGCATGCTGCTCTAGCAGGGAGGCTGCCACAGAGGCATGATGAGAAGGCTGAGCGGTAACAGGAGGAAGTAGGTTCCTATGGTAATCCTTTACCTCTGCAATCAAGACACAGAAAAGCATGCACGGATGACATTTAATTTCCTTTGACTGATGTATTTTCCACAATTACGCTAAACAGTGTGTGCTTTCTTTTTTTAAAGTATTTTATCACCTGAATCATTACATGAGAACCCTGCTCGGGCTGGGGCAGTTTATTTATTACTGTTAGTGTTACTACTGTTAATCTAAATCAACTCATTCATTGTCCTTATTCAAAATGAAGGGGATCCTCCACGACATCACATAAACACCCCAGACAGATTTAAACTCAGTCACATAAGTTCTAAACAAACATCTGTGCAGTAGGAGGCAAACCTTTTAAGTGCGTCTTCCCTGGATCTTCAGTGCTGTATGGTAAACTTAGGGGTTGAGCATGGAAGCTGTAAGATGGCCCTGAGTTCTACAGGGGAAAAAATATGATCATTCTTCTCAGTAGTCATGCACCACGGTAATTTCCACTCCAGAGGCGGAAAAGCCACCATCTATAACTACTTCTGTGGAGAACTGACACATCTAGTTTGAGGGCGGTAAGTTAATAATCACCAGCAGCACAATTAATAGTTTTTGCCACACAGCAGTGAAATTGATACAGCTGCCGCTAACAGGCTAATACTTGGGCCTAATGACATAAAAAAAACACGTCATTCATTGCATTTTGCCATTTTATTATTGACCTGTGCACCCTATGCAGTCTACATGGTTCTCCAAATGAAGGGGAAGATGGACGTAATATTTGTTTACCAGTTAACACATTCACTGCCATTGACGGACATCTCCGACCGTCATTTAAAATCCACCCGTTCACCGCCATTGACGGATATGTGCGTCATTAAAAAAAAAATTAAAAGAGTAAATAACGTGATCCGAAGATGTATTGCTCCATTCACTTCCTGGTTAACTTATTACTTTTTTTTTTCACGGAAGCACAGTGATTTCCTCCGTGATTAGCAACCATTAGAGGATCGATCATACTGGAGATAAATACTCTGTGGTTCTTGAAAGATTTGTCAGAATGCTTACAAATGCTGGCAGAAGCTACCTGCCAGCATTAGAAAGCCCCTGGGACTGAATGTGTTAATTATGGTTGTCATTAGTCACACAATTGCACATTGCATTGTCAGCAGAATACAAAAATAAATATATCCAAGGCACTGCCTTTTGAACCAAAGAGCACCTTCCAACAAATGTTTTTTTTATCATCACTAGTAAAAACACTGTAGCCCTCCTCTTTTTCTGTTTTCATTCTTAGCTGAATATTGTAGACACACCCACATCAGGAATGCCACATTCACATTTTCCAATACTCTGGAGTCTTTAGTGCACCACCCTCAAACTAGAAGCTAGTATATTGTTTAATTTGTCTTGATACAATGAAAAGGACGTTTATGCTACCATCTAGTGTAAAGAGGGTGAAATTACATGACACCCTTGGTCTCTCCAGACTATCATAAATGAGCCTATGTGAGAGGTGTCCATACTCCATACACACTGGGCATGTGTGGAGACACGGATATAAACCAGGCTTAGAGGCAGATGACGTAAACACTGGACGTCACATTTATCAGGTTATTTTTTTCTACTGAGGGATGTAATACCTGTGTTTTACAGAGGAGGGGCAGTCTGCAGTTGGGTGGAAGCCAGGGCAGTGCTAGCTGGGCTTTGATCTGAGCTGCGATGGCTCGCTGGAGGACCACTGATTTACCTGGAGGAGGACAGCAGTAGAAAAGATATGATGAAGTGGACATTAGATGCTTTTCTAAAAACATGTAACAGGTTTGGGTTGGTCATAAGAAGTAATGCAGCAGTCACACATGAGGACACATTTGTCTTCTCTGGTCAATGGTCATTTTTCAGCATTATGGTGTCCCCTTTGGCTGAAAATGGAGTCTCCTTTGACTTATTTTTATCGAGCTACCGTTCACCAGTTTGTTTGTATTAAAATTGAGGATGAAACAAGGATATCGTACCTAAATGTAGTGCTCAATCCATCCGTGATTGATTTGCCCTGTGTCTTAATAGAAATAGGGACCTAGGAATTCTACGACTCAACCTGCCTGCAGACCTGCCACCAACCGTGATAATTCTTTTTGAGTAGCACACTGACACACTTTTGCAGCAGTTCACTTTGAACATGGGGAGGCAGTGGCTCAGGTGGTATAGCAGCTGCCTGGGCACTGGAAGGTTCCCAGTTCAATCCCAAGCTCCACCTGGCTAAGTGTGTAAGTGTCATTTAAAATGCATGCTCCCTGCATGACCCTTTTGGCTTTCCATACTGCCTTGCCATGGTCCAAGCGCAGGTTTTCTCTGCACCAGCACGCGCAGCCTCAAGTTTCCTGTTTACAACAGAAGGCAGTGATAACACGGATAACAGACGAGACGGGTCAAAACAAAAATAAAAATGTCTAGAGGAGCAGAAAGCAAAGAACTTGTCCCTCGAAAGGGATCAACATCCGTTGTTTTGGAAATATTTCAGATATTGTACAAGTGACGTTAACCAAGATCAAATGATTTACCGAATTGTGAGTACCGAATACATCACAAGCCGCAGTATGATGAATATATGAGGGTTACAAATGTTGCTAATAATGTCAATCGTCCAACATCCATAACAGTGAGCCTGTACAGTGTGTCGCCTTAATCTGGCTCACAAAGACACGCTGAAATCACTGTGCAATCGCATTCAATTTGGCCAAGGATATGTGTCCAATAAACACAGTGTCAAGAGTTTTATTCATAGTTTATGACCGTGGTTCTCGAACCTTTCCATGTCAAGGACCCCCAAGTTGATATGTATTTGGCCACCAACCCCCATCTGAAAACAGTGTGTTAGAAACTCTAGAAGAGAATATTTGTGTCAACAAAAAAAAATTAAGCATTCAAATTAGCATATCTACAATCTCACAACAAAGCGATGTGTTGTGAGTTTCTGGATCAGCTATTTTTAAGTGATTGTGAAGCTACTGTATAGTAACTAAATTAGCTGGGGACACCCCGGAATCCCTTCAAGGACCCCTGGGGGTCCCGAGGCTGCACTTTGAGAACCACTGGCTTAGGAGATAGAAGAGGAAAAGATAACATTTGAATAATTGTATTTTGTTATGCAAAGATTTGTAAATTAGCAGGAAAGCAATTATGCATTTGGTAAAGTGATGAATAATCGAGATCTCAATATTGATCAAAATAATCTGTATTATTATGGCCTATCGTGCAGCCCTAGCTAGTTGGCATTTGTGTTTGACGTTATGTTGTCAGGCCGTATTATTAGAATATGCCTCCTGGCAGAGATCTACGCTCTGCTCAGCGTGTAGACTTTACTACCGCACAAGCAAACTCAAACGGCACCACCAGGTTTTTGCATACTTGATTGACCTGAATTTACTGTCTGATGCCCTTGGCTGCGCCATGGGAAAAACTGTTGAATGAACAGATGAATGACGAATGAATGGATAAGATAACAGTGCTTCTCAACCTTTTACCTTTAATGACCCCCAGTTTGATATGCATTAGGCCACAGCCCCCCCATTGATCTTTGGGACCCCAATCTACACTGTAAAATCCTCAGGGTTCATTTAACTCTAAGAGTGTATGGAACCAAATGGACCCAATGGCTTCATTTGGTTCCATACACTCTTAAGAGTTACAGATAAGTAAGGGTTCATTTGGACCTCTGGTGGTTCCCGGAGCCGACGTTGAGAACCAGTGAGTTAACAGACAGGCTGGAGTACCTGCTGGTTGGTCCGAGGACTCGGCACTCGCTCTGGGCAGCTTCTCCACCAGGAACATCAAAAGGGAGCGGATCTCTGGCTCGTTGCTGTACAGAAAGGTCTGGTAGCCTATCTCTCCTTTGTAGCCAAGGTCCTATGAAACATCAAACGATATAGCATTAAAATTCAAGGAGCATCAGACTGCTAAGAGCTGTTCCAAATGCCTTTACTAAAGAAATTCGAACCCATACATGACCTGGTTCTGGTTGGGGGCGAGTTTTCTTAAGCTTTGATATTATAATGACCAGTGGATGATGTCAATATGACCTTGTTTCACTATTTGGCTGCTTTCTGTTGAATAAAGGCGTGTATAGCAATAGCACATGTGCTTGCCGCTTCTGGGACATATCTGGTGGTATCTGGCATCGCAAGAAATGTCTAGAGTGACCGCAATCAGCTACAGCTGTTGCACTTGCTGGAAACCTCTTTTTTTATTGAATACTTTATTAATCAAAAATGTAAACAGCACGGAGGTACAGTAAAACAATTAGGCTAAAATGATAACACAAAAAAGTCCTGGGGACTTGTTTCCATTGTGGTCCTAAATGGATCTCATACGGGTGGAGAAAGCTGTCAATCAGAGTGGGCCTGAATGGGCTCTGGGTGGGCCTGGGCTCATCCAGGGCAGGCCCACCCGTAGATCCGCTCCTGGTCTGGACTGCAAAGCCCCGTCAATTAAGAGAGGAGAGGCTAACCCATCGTAAGACATCAGTTGACCTTTAACCCAGTAACACCAAAGTGGAATGTGTGTCAAATCCTCAAATCAATTTAGATCTCAAATTGTCAAGACTCATGCAAGACTCATGCAAAAAACTTTTTAGGTTAAACTAGTTCAAAAGGCTTGTCATTGCAAATGAAGCTTCATGTGACCAACATATGACAACAGACAGCAGTATATATCACTCTCTGGTTTGTCAGCTGTCACTACAAACCATTCTACTCAAAAAAAGAAAACTCCTGAGCCATTGCTTAGGAGTTAGAGCGGTTCTCTTGGAGTCAGAAGTCAGAGTACTCCAATTACTGTATGTCAAAGCTTTAGTTTATTTTGTCTTAAATGAATGAAGATCCTTCTCGTCATTCCACATTCAGTTGCAGTTCCTTGTTAATAAAAAGACTACACGCTTCTTGACATTCCTTGATTAAGGATGCACTGGGTGGGTAGTACTTATTAACTTTGCCTTCTGTCATGTGATTTCTTGGTTTACCAGAACCTCAAAGGATAGCCTAATATGATTTGCAACATAGGACAAAGAAGACAGAAGAAGATAGAAGCTGCTGTTGCTCAGAGTCATCATATATGTACCGGTATGTATGCAATATAAGTGGCACCTGCTGAATGCTCTGGTCTGAATCTTAAAATACTCTTTTAGTTATTTCGAATTTAGGATTTGTAACAATATATTCTGTACAAAATGAAGTGAAATCCTGTGTTAATGTATCCATTTGTCGCTCGAAGAGTGTGCAAATGTAACCACATTTATTTACGGTATTTTGCAGCAAGTGGGCTTCACCCTGAGAACATGTCATCACCCTACACCAGGCTGATTGCCCAAAGGAGTTGCTGAAGCAGCGGGGAAGAGGCATCTGATTCTATGTAAACCACAATACTTTTTTTATCATTCCCAAGCATCGTCAGACAATGTTCCACCAAGCGATGGATATACTGGGTGGTTGTTGTCTTGCTACGACTAGACTGTATTAAAGGAGTATAATAAAGATAAGCTAGGAAACAACCTTAACTGTAAGGACAACAGAGAGCTATGATGTGGCATTCAATTAATAACCAATTATAAAACAAATCAGATACTAGATACTGATCCCAATATGGCTTGAGTTGAACACAATTTACTCCAAGTTTGATGCTAAATCACAGTAAATCAGACCCACAGCCTTGATCAGTTAGTGAATCAGAGCCTGCTACTGCATCGTTCTTAATAAGGGGGCACAAAGTTAGGACATTCACAGGAGCTGTGCACTGGGGACCACCTGCCCTTGGTCATCAACAACAGTGAAATTCAACAAATGAAGCATAGCGTCAGTTCATGCAGGACACGGAAGTCTTGCACGCCTCAGCTGTAATCAGCTGTCAGTCAGCTGATGTGAACATCAGCTTTCTATTCCCCATTCACAGTGCTGCTGGTCATTACATCACACATTCATACTCCAATCACAGCTCACGCATTAGCAAAGAGGTTCCTTTACACATAACGGCTTCGTATTCACTAGGTCTCTCCTGGTCTTGCTGACTGATTCATTTCTGCTAGCTACCTCCTCCACCCCAGCCTCCACCTTTTTAGAGTCTGGCATAGGCTCAAATACTTGTGACTATCATTTATATCTGCCAATTCAAACTAATGTGTCAATGTATTGCTTATTGTTTGATATTGTATCCCTATGGGGGTTTTGCTTAGCATTCCCTGATTTTGCTTAGCATGCTGCTTCGATAGAATTCAGGGAATATCTCCAAGAGCGGAGCCTTTAACGCCAAGCTTAACTGTATTCCATTTGTGGCAATAAATGGTTAAATCTACTTTGACGTGAGTGTTCCTGACTGAATTGGACAGCTACAAATCCTGGGAGTGACAATCTCCTCTATCTTGAAATGTGGGGACACACAAAAGTTGACACAACCACTACTTTTCACATGACTAGGGGTGGTATGGGGTAGTGTTGTGGAGCAAACAGTGGGGTAATCCTCAGCACAAACATTGTGGTTTGGAAATGTGTCAGTTGAGGACAGGAAACCAGGAGGACAAAGTGGTGGATCCAGAATTATTGGATGATGTGATATCCCACCCCTAGCAAGGAACTTTAAAGCTAGATTACAGACAAAGGGCCTTCAAAGGACCCCTCTCACCCGACAACCTTTTTAATTTCCATCCCACAAAAGCCTAAGAAGTATTAAGGCTGTGTGTCCAAAGCGTTTTCCCAGTTGAAAACCCAAGGCGGTGAAGGAGCTCTCAGCTCTCCTAAAACGCTTCCAAATGCCCAGAGTGAAAATATTTCAACTCTGGGCACCCAGATAAAAACACCAGATGTCAATGTGCAGCACAGGATAGACACTCAGCACCTCATCACACTGCTGGTGTTTCCAGCATAGCTTAAAACACATCTCCCATTGAAAACAATTCAAAACGGACAGTGCGTCCACGGTGGACACTGGACACAGTCCCTAAGAACAAAAATTCCAAGTTCTGGAATAGTACTGTACATACATACAGTAGGCCAGACACTTTTTAAGACATGTAAGCACTTTATCTACGACATTGCTGCCACTTCAACCCCAGAGCTCGTGTTTTATATGGCTTTGGTGTTCCTGTGTGTTGGTTTTTATTTATATTATTCATTTATGAATTATCGTATGTGTTGGCTATTCCTCCAATTTTATATTTTGTTTAATATGTTATGTTGTATGAGTGAATGGTTTTACTACTACTGTCTTTGTGAGCTCACTAAGGCAAATCCCAATAAACACATTGTACCTTGAACCTTCATAGCAGCCTTCTACAAAGCAACTCAAGTCAAGTGACTAGTTTTGAGAGTTCGAAAAAAGGACAAAGATTGGCACAATGATGAATGAATTGGGAGAAAACGTAATTATGCTGAGAATGGGGTAATTTTATGGCAATTACTTTAGACTCCAAAGGCGAGTGGGGGGCAACAGCCTAGTTAATTAAAGGGATATTTCACTTTCAAACTCATTTTGGGTCATATTGTCTACTCAGGCTTTTGGGAGCACCCCAGACAGTTTTTAAGTTGCTTGATTCAGTATTTAGATATTTGATATTCATTTTATCAGACACGCCGCCTTCCTGTACAAACCCATTGTAACTTCAAACTTCATTTTAACCATGATAGATTCATCGAAAACACCCTGTAGTTGGTTCTGGTGACTGATAGTGTCTTTCTAATACGTGAGGAGACCGTTTTTTTTTTCTCAATACTTTTTTCCATTTCATATATTTTTGGATCAAAAAGATTAAGTTAAATAAATGAAAAAAGTAATCAAAAAACACAGCACCCTCATGTATAGGAGGGCAGTATGGGTCACCAGAACCAAGGACGGGTGTTTTCGATAAATCTAATATGTTTAAAATGGAGTTTGAAGTTATAATGGGTTTGTATAGGAAGGGGGCGTGTCTGATCAAATAAATATCAAATATCTAAATACTGAATCAAGCAGTTAAAAAATAACTAAATAAATAAAAAACAACTTTTTGAAAAAAGAAAAAAAAAACTGAGATAACACGATCCGAAGATGTACTGCTCCATTCACTTCCTGGTTAACTTATTACTTAAAAATCCTGTATCTCGGCTCCTGAGTACTTTTTTTTTTTACTATATATTTTTGTCCGAGACATGTTATTTTCAAAGACATATAAAAGTGAACGGGAGGTCGCAATGACATTTTTTTTCTTTTCTAGGAAGCACAGTGAAACACTCTGTGATTAGCAACCATCAGGGGATCGGACATACTGGAGATAAATATTCTGTGACTACTTCAAAAGGTAATAAAATAAAAAATCGCCGGCAGTGGGTGCACGCAGCCAGAAATAAGTCTGGCAGTGAAAGAGTAAAAAACTGTCTGGGGGGCTCACAAAAGCCAGTAGACGATAAAATTACGCGAAATATTTTTGAAAGTGAAATATCCCTTTAATGGGAAACACTGAATCCCCATCAATGATGTCATTGGTAGGCAGGATTTTGACTATCCATAGCCCACCAATGAGACGCAGTGAGTAGACGGAAATGGAATTTGTGGCAATTTATATTGAGCATTGGGAGGACCAAGATATGGTTGAAAATGAGGAAAGTGTTCCTTTAAGTGAATCGCTTAGTTAAACCAACATTGATGATTTATAAAGGTACTGTAACTACTAAGCTTATGTCTATTCTGAGATAAACCTATTTAAAAACAGCCACTGTCCTTTTGCGCTGCCTTGCCGGCAATTGGAAACAGCATTTAGAAAGATATCAATAATTAACCTATATAAACAGCGTCACAAGAACGATGTCAGTTTAAGAGATTTGCTGATTTTATTTTACTACAAGGAACTAAAAGCGAAAGTCATGAAGAGAGTGTGAAGCTTGAATAGAATGTCGCTGTTGGGACATTTGCTACATGTGCATATACGGAGAAGGTGCCTGTTATTAACCCATTTAAGGCGGGAACCCCTATTTGTAACTATACGTTTCAAGACAGGAAGCCCTTTTGGAGTTGTTGTTGCTGCTATGTACAGTATATGGCAACATAAAAAAAATATGTTATTTAATTTAAAAAAAACTTAGGTCAGGATTTAGAAGGCGATTTTAGTATCGCACCATGTCTAAATGGTTTAATACGGCAATCAGACAGCAATTAGACATCACGTGACTGAAAAACTGTGTGTGTGTGTGTGGGGGGGGGGGGGGGGGGGGTTACTGTATATATACATACATACAGACAGACAGACAGACAGACACACTTATATACACACACCTTTTTTATAAGACATTTCATCTCTCTTACCTGACAGGCCTGTGCCAGGCTCATGCCGACTCGGAAGCGGGCAGACATGCCGGGGGGCAAGGACGGGGATATCCCACTGCCCAGGGCTGGGTCGATGACTCGCACACATCTCACCACTGCCTCCACAATCAGCTCACTGGTGAAGTGCTTGACACTTTGAATGTCATCATTCACCTCCCTGCAGCAGATGTAAACATGAGCTGGGTGATGCAAAGTTTCTGAACCATTTTCAAAAACAGCATCAAAATGTGTTGTAGATCTGAAATCTTTGCTATTCTTGAATTGTACAAAATAAAACATAAATATAATAATCTCCATTCTCCAATGACATGCCCGAAATAGGTACGCCAGATTTAAAGTCTTGTGACAATCAAGTGTCTCACTCTAAAAGGACTCAAGGGTCATCTGATGTGCTGGCTGTCAATTCACATTACTATCCCAGAAAAGATCAGTCTCCCCGAAAGAGTCTTTAAACCTGTCAACCTACCCTGCCTAGAAAAGATCATTACATGAAAAACTGGGGGTCCGGGTGAAGAAATCTATGAAAAAGTTTAATCTGAGGGGTCCTTGCTTGGCCTGAAAAACGTCGAAGACCCCTAACCCTGCTATAAATGACAGTCATTCATGTCAAGGGAATCTGATGTGCTGGCTGTCAGGCTGTCAATTCACCTTGCTATCCCAGAAAAGAGTCTTTAAACTTGACAACCTACCCTGCATGCCTAGAAAAGCTCACGACATGACAAACTGTTTAGGATATACTTACGTGCCGGTCTGTCTGAGGGAGTGAATCAAAATCTTATCAACTTCCTCCATTACTGATGTTTGCCAGGACTGGCAGCTCTCACAAAACAGCCCCCGTCGTCACGACGCAAAAAACAGGCTTATGACGGTGTATCTAATGCCGACAGGGTTGCTAATAATTACTTAATATTTACATCAGGGTTGTTCATTGGATTCAACTATGCTAACGCAGCTAACTACTAGCTTGCCTGCTAGCTAGGAAACCACAGTCAGCTTGCTGCTAACTCGGGTCCATTTCATGTCTTAATAAGTGCTTTTAGACGTCTCTCAGCTACCAATAGTAACCTTTCGTCGCACTGAACGCGTCTTTTCTAAAAGCCTTATTAAACTGACGTTGACCAACGTTAGCTGAAACATTCATACGTTTCTGACATTTCTGCATTTTGTTGGGAGCAGACAGGAAGCCATATGCAGGGTTACCAGGTTTTGTGAGAGAAATAAGCAAGCAGGTCTATGAAAACCCAAAAGAGCTAAGCGAGCCCTTTAAACACATTGGCTATTTTGAAAAATCTACAAGCTCACAATGCGTCGCGATATGATGCGTTGTGAGCTTGTAGATCTGCTGTTTTCAAAAAACACCTGAAAAAATGTGGAATATTTATGTTGTAGGGGGGCATAACATTTTCAGATGGGGTCTGCAGACAAATACATATTCATTTGGGGGGGTCCTTGACATGAAAAATATTGAGAACCACTGGTTTAAACAACATAATAGGAAACAAGCCCAAATAAAGCAACTACACTTTAGAAACAAGCCCAAAAAACTGCAACCCACAACTACCAATATTTACAAGCAACTTTACAGAAAAACAAACCCAAAGTCGCTTATAATAAGCGGACATGGCAACACTGAAGTCATATGGGAGGAGTGCCGCTGTGTTTCATAGGAGGTGGAGTTTTTTGCCGCTAAAACGTCGGAGAAAAACAAAGGATCGAGAACGCCAATTCCCAGCATGCATTGCTTGAGGCAGTCGCATGATCGACAAGAGGTTTTGGCACGTGCATTTCAGAATTTGTGTGGTTGTTATATCAGACCTGACCTACAGTGACAGTCTATGTCAGTGGCTCTCAATCCTTTTAATTACAAGGACCCCCATAACTCTGAGAGTGTACAAATACCAAATGGACCCGTAAGGGCATTTGTACACTCTCAGAGTTACAGACCCTGGCCTGTAAGGGTCCATTTAGAAACCTCCCAAGGAACCCTGGGTCTGTGGGCCCCACTTGGAGAACCACTGGTCAATGTAACAGACGCAGTAGGGGAGAACAGAACTCCCTCACAACAGAAAACACATTTGGACAGTAGGACTAGGACTTATACTGTATAATGCATAGGCCGCCAACATGTTTGTTTATGTGCGGAATTTGGCTAATTGCCTAATGGGTGATCGCTGGTCAGTGGCGGAAACACTGCACAGGGATCTGGAATGAGAATGGTCACACCAGGGGCCATGTTAGGGGCCCCCGGGGCCATAGACACAATGTTGCACCAATCTGCACCAAACATGGCACAAACATTTCTCAGGGGTCTACCATGACAACAGTCACACCAGGGGCCACGTTAAGGGCCCCTGGGTACCACAGGTGCACCATTGCTCCAATCCGCACCAAATTTGATACAAATACTATTCAGGGGTCTGCCTTGACTATAGTCACACCGGGGGTCAGGTTAGGTGTAGCTAATTCGATTAGCCACAATACAATTTGGGGAATTAAAATGTGTGCCAAGGTTTTTGTGTATGCTGCCAGTAGGCCAAAGTAGTCTAACTCTGCATTTGTATTTGTATTTTTTTTTTATCTCCCACATTCGCAGTCGGATCAGGCTGAAAGCTGAAACCTTGCTCAAATATGGAGTCATACGATAGATACATCATCGGTGACTGAGGTCATGGACTGACCACACCTCCTGCACACCACAAATCTGCCACCATTGGTCTTTCTGGTAGGCTGTGTTTCAGACCGTGTTTGTTTTGATGTTCGTGACAGGAACAACGTTGTCAGTGACGATGACCTTCCCCTCACCGGCTCTTTTCCACATGAAGTTACAGTAGCTCTACTCCAAATCTCTCCCTTGTGACTGAACATCCAACCGCCTGAGAAAACTAATTTTGGCTGCTTGTATGCAAGATTCTGTTCGGTCATTATGACCCCGCCTTCTGGCTCAACTCTCCATTTCACCACCATTGCCACCCTGTTGGTTAACAAACTTCCCCCACATTCAGGTCTATGGTTCGGATCAAATCCAAGCTCACTATGAAAATCTAGGGGTTCAAAAAGACACATTCTCATTCATCCTGTAAAAACTGAAGATGTGCTAAAAAAAAACTCATCACCCTTCAGCCAACCAAGGCCACTGGCCATGACAACATCCCCACCAGATTCCTCAGATACGCAACCGTCTCTATTGCTCCCATCGTAGCCATCATTACAAATGTATCCATGAGTCAGTGTCACGTCCCATAAGAATTCAAGATGGCGAGAGTTATCCCTCTGTATAAAAAAGAAAACAAATTAGAACCTGGCAACTACCATTACCATCCTTTGTTCCATCTCAAAGGTTTTATTTTAGACGAGAGATTCATTCACAAACAGATCGACAGCTACCTCATCGAGCGTAAACTGTTTGAATTCCAATTCGATCAGGTTTCAGAACATCCCACTCCACTGACACATGCCTACTGTTTTTGACCGACTACATCAAACACGAGGTAGACCCGGGCAAATTCTGCGGCATGGTCATGCTTGACCTCCAAAAGGCGCCGCGTTTGACACTGTAAAAAACATCATTCAATTCTACTGAATAAGCTGAAGTTGATTGGTTTTGATAGCACATCTGTAAACTGGATGAAATCCTACCTTGACTGAAGAGAACAAGTGGTTGACATCAATTGAACCATGTCCTCGTCCCTCCCAGTGAACTGCGGGGTTCCCCAAGGAAGCATACTAGGGACGTTACTGTTCCTTCTATACATTAACGACATGAATGCAGCCTGTACCTGCAAATTGTTCTTGTTCGCTGAAGACAGTTCAGCACTCCTGGTCTCGGGCAAGAACAAAATGCAGGTTGAGGAAGCTCTCAGTTCCGAACTCATCAAAATACATACTTTACTTACATACACCTTGGTAAAACAGAATCCATTCTTTTTGGGTCCAAACATTCCCTCAGTAATGTAAATGCAAATGATTTCAAGGTCAGAGTTGATGCTATAATAATCTCAAGCAAAGAAGAGGTTACCTTTTTGGGCTGTATTCTTGACAACAAACTGACAAGTGAAGGTATGGCATCAAAAAAAGGTGATCAAAAAAGTAAATCAAAGAACAAGGCCGGAGCCCTCATTCACTGCCACTTTGACTACGGCCTGGGGCCCATGACCCACCTATTTCCAACACATTTTGCTAGTCTAGGATTAGACAGGGTTAAGCAATTAAAAATGGGCTTTCAATACCCCCAATACCCTCATATCTGACTAACTGCCTCAAAAAAAGTGAGCGACACCCACAGCCACATACTGACAACAACAACCTGGTACCACCCACCTATAGTACAAACATGGGTAAATTATCTTTCTTACAGCACTGCCACCGAAGTGTGGAATTCCCTGACACCATCCCTTAAAAAATGTGGATCACTTGTTCCTTCAAAACAGGCCTGAAAATCCATCTTCCAGGAGGCCAAAGGGGGAGGTAAACTCACCTCTCCCATAGAAAGATGATGGTATACACTGCCCCCCCCCCCCCTTTTTCTACTCTGTACATAAATAGTGTTTTATATTTGTTGATGATATTGTATTTTGGTGTTATTTTTTGTCGATGAATTGAATACATAGGTCCTAGGACCACAATGGAAACACGTCCCCAGGACTTTTTGTGTTATCCTTTTAGCCCAAATGTGTGGCTGTACCTTGTGCTGTTTGCATTTATGTCTAATAAAGTATTCAATCAATCAATCTCTTTTTGTCACAACAGTGCAGAAGAGCGAACGCAGTATTTCTCCTGCCGGCTGCTCCAATTCTCCAGCTGATCTCCTGCTCTGTCCTCCCCTCACTCATGAACAAGACCCAGAGATACTTGAATTCCTTCACTTGGGGTAAGGTGTCATTCTCCTGCCATGGCCTCAGATTTGGAGATGCTGATCCTGTTCCCAGCTGTTTCACACTCGGCTACGAACTGATCCACTTCGCTTGCACTCCTCCTTTAAATGACAAAAATAGGATATGGGAGCTCTGAAACGATGAGGAAAAATCATGAAGGGACTTCAGGAAGTCCCCTGGGAACCTCTGAGGTTCTGACTCAAAGTCACACCCAAAGTACTGGTCCATTGAAAAGGCTATTTTGGGAGTCCACAAATTAACATCCAAATAAGATAAAATAAATCACTTTTAGTTGGTTAAAACTAAAGTATTGTATCATGAAATCCCCTTTGGAACCTGAATTTAGCTTTTGAGGAAAAATGAAAAAAGAAAAACTCACACATTTTGCCATGTCTGGGGCCTAGCATCCAGCGTGGCTAAACTTAAAACAGAGTAGGCTGCTATATTAAGCTGAGGATGCTAGAGCCCCCATTAGCTGACCTGCATAATGATATTATAATCCTCACTGCAGATGAACAGCATTTTATCCAAGGTGACAAAATGCATTATTGATAATAATAATGCATTCATAATCTTGTCTACAGATCCACTGAATCCTGGCAGTATGCCGACAATTTCATATGATATCTAAATGAAGAAAACAAACACTTTGTAGGCTGTATGTGATATATGCCTCCGTCTAGTATGGTCCCTGAGTTAATCTGAGGAAACACTATCAAGGTTGGTCTTGGGCTAAAGGCAAAGAAAACCAAGGTTATCACCTACGACTTTATCTTCTATAAAGTTGGAGGATTTGATTACAACATCAATGTCAATGACGTCAAATACTCATGGGTCAACTCATCAGAGCAACACCTTAACCCATTAAGACCTGAGGCCGATTCTATAAATGTCTTCTAAATCCTAACAGTTTTCTGAAAAACTTATGTTGCTGTAATCAGTGGTTCTCAAACCATTTCATGTCAAGGACCCCCAAAATGATATGTATTTTGCCACAGACCCCCATCTTAAAATATCTTGTTCCATTTACCCCCAGAAGCAAAGATTTGAGAAAAGCAAATCTACTAGCTCATAGCGTGGCACAAAGTGATGTGCTATGAGCTTGTATATCTGCTATTTTTGAATAGCCAACCAACGTGCTATATATATACTATATATATAGCTAAAATCTAAAATGACACAGATTGTTTATTTCTGTTTATTGAATGGATCCGTGGTCTTCCTGGGGCCCATATAAGATGCATACAAATATGAAAACATGAAAAATACATAATTACAATACATTAGACAAAAATTAAATACAACATAAGATTAAAATTCCGGTCATGTGGTCTACTGCAACAAGTGTGTCTTTAAAGCTATCTTGAATGATAATTTATTTTGTGTGAGATGAATGTGAGATGGTAACAAGTTCCAGAATGATTTAGATCTATAAATAGCTGTGAATGCAGGACCCTGAAGTCTGCCCTGCATCAGTCCCTGCATGTGGATGGGGGCTACACCAGAATATGTGCTATGTGCAGTACTAAACATCAGCCAGAACCAGCATTTTAACAACCAAGGGTGGTTATGGGTGGTTACCAAGGGTGAGTGAGAAGATAACATCCAGGAGAATGGTGCTGGCAGAGTCACTGCCACAGACGCTGGGAGCTCACAGCCAGCAAACTGGTGCTGTGGCAGCCAACACATGGTATCGATCACGAAGACTTCCCACACAAATGTATGTGGACGTACAGTACTAAAAAAAGACGCGTGGGCGGATGACAACCTAGATAATGACCATGGCACTACCCACCAGGACAGGTACTGCATAACTTAAAGTCTGAATGACGTGTTATCTTTTTATTCTGAATGTATGCAGTTCATGAACATTTGTGGCAAATTGTGGTGAACTCAATGCAAGGTTTCTCAAATATTAGGCGCTTTGTGCAGACAGGCTTTGGCCAAGGTACACAAGGTTAATTACATCATATAATTTTTCATCCATTGCCTTTCATGGTCATGGAACCAAATGCTAAAATCTACAAATCTCTCTCATGTCCTCATATTCTATGTATGTGTGTGTACAGTATACTCACTGTACAAATTGTATACACCACCAGACCAGACGTCTGTGTGTGTGTGTGTGTGTGTGTGTGTGTGTGTGTGTGTGTGTGTGTGTGTGTGCGTGTGCGTGTGCGTGTGCGTGTGCGTGTGCGTGTGCGTGTGCGTGTGCGTGTGTGTGTGTGTGTGCGTGTGTGTGTGTCCGTCCGTGCATGCGTGTCCGTGCGTGCGTGCGTGCATATATGTGCACGTGCAAGTGCTATATACTTTGCTCCTTTTTTACCTAGTCCCACGACAGTTACACACAGAGCTCATAGCAGATAATACTTATGGTTCCTGTATGTTCACCATAGTAAAATATGTGCCATCTGTTGCTTCAACTGCTAAATCAGCTGCAGTGGTTTGACTGCTGGGATCAGGTTCATGTATTTACCACACGTGCTGCTATACGTGCTTCACGTGGGGGCCTGTTGCAAGTCATACCACCACACCAGACTGTTATGTAACCTAAGGTTGATCACCTCACCATAATTCATTTCCATTGCTACTGCTACTGTGACTGTATGTGTGTGTATGTATGTGTGTGTATGTGTGTGTGTGTGTGTGTGTGTGTGTGTGTGTGTGTGTGTGTGTGTGTGTGTGTGTGTGTGTGTGTGTGTGTGTGTGTGTGTGTGTGTGTGTGTGTGTGTGTGTGTGTGCGTGTGTGCGCGTGTGTGCATGTGTGTGTGCGTGCGTGTGCGCTTGTGCACGCGCGTGTGTGTGTGTGTGTGTGTGTGTGTGTGTGTGTGTGTTGGGGGCGGTGGGGGCGGGGGGTGCTAGAGAAGAAAGACTGAACATGGAAACAATTCAACAGGCCCAATGCGCCTAAAAAGGCCAATAAGGTCCCAGTAAGTCCCCAGCGTCGCAATCCATCAGCAGAACATTGTGAGAAAGCCACTAAGGGTCCTATTTTCTTTGCTTTTTTCTTATTCTGTTTTGACAGAGTGAGGAGTGACTCTACATGTGACATCATGAGAAACTTGAGACCATCATTTGGAGCAGCCCTCCCTCTTCAGTGCCTTCTCCCCACATGTGCTCCCCTCTAGTTCTGGACCTAAAGCAACACCTCAACATTATTATAGGATTTGCAAGGCCTTTGTTTTAGGAGGACAAGAGTGCCTGCGTTGAAGGTAGGTGAATCCATTGCTTCGTTGTGGCTGGAGATACAATATTGCGCTGCCACGTGGTTTTCCAACAGGAGGACGTCATGTCAGGAGGGGAAAAATACAGAGACTAGTTCTGTTTTGGGCACCATCTGAGCTCTATCAGTCAATACCCGCTCAAAAAATCCAACCTTCTTTTTAGAAATTGAATTTGGTTAGTGGTCTGTTCTAGTTTCAGAGCTGTATAAAATATCTGTTCCTCATGGAACCTTGTTTTATACACTGTAGATTTAGTTGCAATCTTTTTCTGACTTGTTTTGGGGAATTTGGAAGACTAATTTGAGTTGTTGTTTAATGGTTAGGTGGTCATGTGATAATGATAACTCCCATCATTATTTATATGGTCAGGGAGAGATCATTTAAAGTAGATGAAATATTTCAAAGTTCTACATAATGTAAACTGGGTTATATATTGTAATGTATTCCCTAGAAAGAAGTCTTCTGTGATTTCTCATTTGAAAGCTTCCCTAAACAAATGGAACAAAAACACAAAGAAAGTAAAAAATGACAGTTGAAAATGGCATGCTTATCTCAAGTTCTTGTTGTAGGTCTGCACAGATGCCACAGTAATCTTCCAAATGATAACACTGAAAATCACTCAATAAATTTCATTACGTTGAAGTGACAGCATTACATAAGTTGTAACTCTATATGTCCTATGCTTGTAAAATGGGCCAGGGGGTTTTCTCAGAAAAGGGCCTCATTTCCCCGTTTTTCCTTCCAGAAACACACTATAGTGTAAGTGTTCCTTCTTCCTCTACTCAGCCACTGGGTAGAGGAATTCAGCTCACTTATATATGAATTCAACTGGTGTCAGTACAGATTAATAATTTAATAAATTAGTAGACTAGGCACCTTTTATTACTTCAGACATATTTGAGAAGAGTTGAAGTGGTCATTTCAGGTTGTTAGATGGCAATCTGTTTTGAATGCAACTTAGACTGCGACTATTGGAGTGGTACTTTCCACTTTGAGTTGTTGTGGGCCGGAGAATAGCAGCACGTTTAACTTGCCATTCAAACAATGGATTTTACACCAGGGCTTCCTTCTGCACTGGTGGCGGATTTCCTAGCTGGCCATATTGGGTTGCAGCCCACAGTGTCTGGAAGAGCACTCAGCTGGCTTGACGTGTTCACTGTTGCCCTGATATGTGACTGTCTAATAAGTTACATTCAGTGGTTCACTCCCCATGCAGGCTCTTACTGCAAGTTAAGGCTTGTTCCCAGATACCTATGGATAACAGAGGCCCTGTTATAAATGTGAACATTACAACCACACACCACACGCATGCACGCGCGCGCGCGCGCACACACACACACACACACACACACACACACACACACACACACACACACACAGACACACACACACACACACACACACACACACACACACACACACACACACACACACACACACACACACACACACACACACACACACACACACACACACACACACACACCACCACCACCACCACCACCACCACCACACAAGCTTACCAGATCAGTCTCTATATGTAAATAAGCTCACTGGAGTAACAGATGGTTGAGGTTTATTAAGGCAAATATACTGTAAGTTGTCAATAGCAAAGGAAAATTTCAAGAAAATATTTCTAGGATTGCGTTGTTTTATGGGTAATCTCCACCCATACTGTATGTCTCTGCGATTAGGTAACAACAAATGGCAAGAATCGTTTGAGAAATACGGTTTCAGCTAAATCTGTTGCAAATGCTTAGTGATGTGACCTCTGTGTATTTGGAATACAGGTTTCAGTGGTAGTAAACACTTATACAGCTATTTAGCAAAGACAAAACCATATGAGAGAGAGAAAGGAATGTTCCCAAATAGGTGGGGCAAGCAAATGAGAGACCTATTATTGACTGCAAAGACCAGTCTGAGCTGTTGAGAGTCTGTAAAGTCAGTCATGTCCCAGAGAAAGTGTCAACAGATTATAGGAATTTAAATAGTTAAATTGCCTCATAAATGGAAAAACTCCCTCTTTCCCCCACAGACCCTCCCTCCCTTCCCCGTTTGCTTATGTTCACTCACTTGTCTCTCTTTGCCAGAGCGTTCCTGCTCTGTGTGCTATGACCAGCCAATAATACAGTAATTGACCAATGATAATGTCTAATTAATTGTGAGATAGTATAGAGTATAGTGCTTGGATGATGGTGATCTGAGAACAAAAACATCTACCAAAGACTTGCCAAGCGTTTTTCCAGGAACGGTAAGTTTCTCAAAAGGACGTGATGTACCTCCATCACATAGGCAGGTTTTAATGTGCAGAATTAGGTCTTCATAGAATGTGAATCATTAATGATCAGGTTAATACAGGTTTACGCTCCTCTGAAAGTACATTTGCACTGAAATATACCGTAAACCTAAACCTTTACACGGCAAACACGTAAGGGTCAGTTTTTACTCTTGCGGAGTTAAATTAACACTGAGGATTGTACTGTGTAGTGGGTATGTTAGGATTGACTTGTGTGCACTGCACAGTAGATATTTCACAGTAAACATTGAATGTTTTCTTTTGTTATATTTTCCCACGATTGCTTTCCAGCATGATTTTCTCAAATGGTCCTGGCCGTTTCCCAAAAAGTTGAAAATAACTTGAAGCTTTCTAAAGGCTTGTCTTTTATCCAAAAGTGGAACCAAAGAGTTGTTAAATTCCACACTGGGAAAAAGGCAAAACCACAGATTTGACTCTTAAAGTGATTGACAGCAGTATTGACTCAAGCACAAGAAGCATGTGACAGCTAAATGTGAAGTTTGGGAAGGTAACGTGTTTCAAACTAAGTTCTATTGCATCTGTCAACTTGGTGTTAAATCTACATGAAGTTCTTAGAAAAGGAAGCCAAAATCACTGAGTTGCAGAAATGTTTATAGTAGGTACTTGCAAAATATATAAATGTATCTGTTTTATATTCCACAAACTGAGTATTGAATATTCAGTGAAACTCATCAATAATTAGGGTGCCAGATAGGGATATGAACACTCATACTCATAATATGAGTCACATGAAACTACCAAATTAAATTGAGCCTTTTCCTTGATGCAATGGACTTTGTATGTTTTCATTTGTCACTTTTCTTTTTGGGAGACATTTCCACTTCATTGAACAGAAGCAGGAGAGAAATTAGGTGACAAGCAACAAAGTCATTATATTGGGTCTTTGTCTGGCAGTATAATTATTGGTGGTCCTGATCTGTCGTTTTCTATTGAAAATGTTTCAAAGTGGATTGCGAAGAACCTAAACCGTCGAACCGATATATAGTATAAACTCTCTGTATAAGATGCATGCAACAGTGATAATATTTACATCCTTGTCTGCGTGATTGCGTGACAGAAAACTTTACATAAGCATTTAGTTTAAAGTCAGACCAAAGGTGGGGCAGCAAATGACGAATATGCTGTACAGTGACGTCCATGTAATGGTAGCTGTACAAAACGTTTGAGGAGACAGTTCAATCCTGTTTGTCTTGAGAGGTCAGCCGTGGTGCCAGCCAACTCTTATCAAGCCTATACTGTTGTCACTGTGCGCTACAAGGCTGAGAGAGCCAACAACTGCTGGGAGTTGCATGCAGCTGGTGAGCCTTGGCTATGCTCCAAGTTGTGAGCTGTAGAGCCACGTATCCGATCCCAGGGGTTGGAGAAAAATATTCTGGCCCACCAGTACAAAAATAATTCCAACATCTCACATCACTGGCATTCTAAAAACCACTGAGCGTGAGTGTCACTGGGTTCAGCTTTCAATGATTGAAAGTGTTGTGGTTGTAGGCCTACAGTGCAAAAGATAAATACTGTAGGCTATATGCTTCCTTTATGCACACTAAGGTTTAAGATTATTGGATGCAATCCGTGCCGTTTTTTTTATCACTGTAAGTAACTAATTAGTATTAGTGATCATAAAATAATTCAAAAGTAAGTATTCTTAGTGACTGACAAATAGTGGGCCATTTAGGTGTTGCTAAACCACTGCGTGTTGAATAACACAGGATGGGTAATGGGTATGTACTGTAAGTGAACAATATGTTTATGTCAAACATTTTGTGAATAACACAGTATAGGTAACGGGTATCACAGCATGGGTAATGGGTATGTAGCCTAGTGCATGGGTTCCCAAACTTTTCAGCCCGCGACCCCAAAATAAGGCGGAAATTGACTCGCGACCCCACCTAAACCTGGAGGTCATTTATGCACATAAACTTGCACGTTCGGTGCGCATTTGTAATGTGTTAAAATGGTAAAATGTACCATTTGTGATCATTTTAGATGGTATTTCATCCATTCTGTTGAATAAAAAGTTTAAAAAAAAAAAAAAAAAAAAATGTTTTTTTTTTTTTTTTTTTTTAAATGACCCAAAATAATTTCGCGACCCCACGTCAGTCTCCCGCGACCCCAAGTGGGGTCGCGACCCCTACTTTGGGAACCCCTGGCCTAGTGAACAATATGTTTACGTCAAACATTTTGCTTAGACAAACAATTTGATGTTATTGTCTCCGAGTATGAGTATGTTTTGCCCCCTGTCCGTCCGTCCGTGTGTCCGTGTGTGTGTGTGTGTGTGTGTCCGTCCTGTCTGTGTGTTAGCAGCTAATCTCCGGCACCGTTGGCCCGGTCGCTCCGAAACTGTGCACACACACTCCCTGGATGCCAATTCAGAACCTCTGCCCCAATTTTTTCACATGGGCCTGTTATAGCGCCACCAGGAGGCCAATTTGTACAAAACCCATTTTTTTACATTACTCCGACAGATTTTATCCAAACGTCATGCAAATCGGTACACAGTATCTCTATAGTCATGTGATCAACACGAATCTGTCCGATTTCCCATATGGGTTCCCCTATGGTTGGCTTCCAAAGTTTGCAGGAAATTTTCACACGCACATTCCCACTAGGCCGAGGAAGAAATGCCACCCTTTTCACATTGGCCTATTATAGCGCTACCAGGAGGCCAGAATAACGTACCTGACCTGGCGGAGACCTGTGCTCCGAGAAGCACTTTTTCTAGTTTTATTTTACTTTCGTGTCCCTGCTTCCCTGCCTCTAGCCTGGTGAGCTCTAAAATGACAATATTTTGTGTTTTAATGGTCATTCATTTGGTTGTGAGAGGGAGGTAGGAGCTCACCTTTCTTGGCTTTTCTGTTATGCTTAACAGAAAGGCTATAGACAAGTCCTGTGTGTGTGTGTGTGTGTGTGTGTGTGTGTGTGTGTGTGTGTGTGTGTGTGTGTGTGTGTGTGTGTGTGTGTGTGTGTGTGTGTGTGTGTGTGTGTGTGTGTGTGTGTGTGTGTGTGTGTGTGTGTGTGTGTGTGTGTGTGTGTGTGTGTGTGTGTGTGGGTGGGTGGGTGGGTGGGTGGGTGTGTGTGTGTGTAACCCCATAGCAACACAGCCCAACATAAACAACCCTAAAATTCATTTCACTCACAACATGGCATTTTCATTCACCTCAGACTCTTTCTCTTAATCCCTTGTGTTTCTCCTTTTCAGATTTGATTCCCTACATACAATTTGAAACTTTTAAGATTTCCTTCAGTCCGTGAAGAGAGGAGCACAGTAACTTCCCACGCCTGTTTATCACCTCAATAACACGTCTTTGTCAAGCTGTCAAGCTGAAGTATGGAACTGCAGAAGCTCTCCAATGGGAACCACCACCACGACTTTGCCCCTTTAGAAGAAGGGTAAGTTGTAAAGACATTTACATCCAAATAAGCACAATTAATTCCACAATTTAGTGCTATGAATGTATTCAGAATATTCTATTTATTTATTGATTGATTTGGTCTTACCTGCTTTTCTTGTCTCACACTCTAATGATTAATATATAATCTGATAATAATAAGATTTTATTTTGATGAAAAGAACAGCTTTATAGAAAAATATTTATTTGAAGAACTTATCAGATAAATACTGTTACGACTGTTGCCATCTTTCTTAAGACATGTTTGTATATTATATATTTTAATGTTACGTTGCATTCAGTTTGCTTAACAAGTCAGATATTATAACCATTTAACTGCACTGCTTCTGCTATTCCTCTCACAGTGTATCACCAGAAGAAGAAACATTCTTACCACACAAGAGTGATGGAACGAAAAAAGCACAGTTCACAGATGTGAGCATGAACCTGACATTTATTATTATCTTATTATTACTTATGCACAAAGCTGACAGGCGATAACTGTATATGATGGCCTTGGGCCAAGCTAATTTTGCTTTATTTAATATAATTTCTCAGGTTTGGGTTGGCCTCAAATAATTTTTTGAAAAATAATGCTGTTAATCATTTACCATTAGCTACACTGAGGTTGGGCTTTGGTTGTTAAAAAAACTACTATACGTGTGTATCCCATGGGTTACACTTGGGTTTGGACAGAAAATGTCAGGGTTTTAGTCAAGCAGCCGCAAAGTTTCAGGCCCTGCTTATCATCGAAGTGAAGACGCACAACTTCACACCAGATTAAAGTATAGCATGGGAAACCAAAATGACTTTAATTGACACACAAACAATTCGGGGCTATATAGTGGCTGTATGCCAATGAGGACAAAGAGCATCATTGACAGACCAACCAAAACATCATCTATTCACAGTTTTGGCACACTGTATATAAACATAGAGCATTTTTCTATTAAAGGCTTTATTTTTAGTTCTGGTATTTGTTACATTTTTCCAAAGTCTATTTCAAGTCTGCTTGAAACAGTTGATTTTCATACCGTACTGAAATGAATGGAATCCAGTGGCTTCCTCAAAAAATCAAACGTTCAGCAGTAATGTCAATATTCCATGAGCCATAGTCACTGGGCTAAACATACCAAACTGCCAGTATTATATGACTTTCAACAAAATAATATCAGGCAAATATTGCCTTGATTTGTGAATGTGTCACTCAGCCATGCACTACTGTACATGTTTCTGAGGCTTTTTTAAAAAGGTGACATTCCTGTTTTTTTGTGTTTGTGTCAGTTTGAAGGTAAAACCTCCTTCGGTATGTCTGCCTTTAACCTCAGCAACGCCATCATGGGCAGTGGAATCCTGGGGTTGTCATACGCCATGTCAAACACGGGGATCGTCCTTTTCCTGTGAGTACCACTGTGCACGCGCACACACACACACACACACACACACACACACACACACACACACACACACACACACACACACACACACACACACACACGTGTAGAGTCTGACAGCTTTTGGAGAGTCCTAAACCACCGATTACCGATATTTTGACAGATGTTTTGTATCAACAACAAAAAAAGTTTTCTAATACATTTTAAAAACTTTCATTTGATTAAAGCTTACATTTCAGAACATTAAACTTATATGCAAAAAAAACACAAATAACTTTTTATAGAACCGCTTAAGCTCTATTCAAAAATCTTTAAAAATAGCAGATCTAACGCATTGCAACTCATCGTGAGCTTGTAGATCAGAAGATTTTGAAAACTGAAATGATATGTCAAAAATAGGGACGCCAGGTTAAAAGTGGTTAAAAAATCGAGACACATCGGCTGCATAATTGCCGGTAGTGCTGTTGTCAAAAAAGTCAAATAATAGCCTATATATCGGCCAAGCCGATATATCGGTCTGGCTCAACACGTGTGCACCTACGTTTACAGAGAGACGAGCAAACATAGGAGACAGACTGCAAGATAAACATGCTCTGTACCTCAGCACAGGACAACTGACAAACGAGTGCATTCACATTCGTCAAGTTAAAAATTACACACAACTTGGTCAAAGACGTTTTTGGAGGGTTTGTTTGTTTGGTATCTGTGGTCAAAATATTGCAGGTCATGTTTGTTTTTAACCCCTAGTTATGATTTCGTATATCAGGGGCCTACATCGCAGTCATGCCAAGCTGAATTGTATTTTATCTTGTTAACAGGAATAAGCTAAACAAACATTTAGCTTACATTTAGTAAATTTCCATACAAAAAAACATGAAAATAAACAATTATGAATTAAATTGAATTTGTGAACCAGGAACCAGCATCCTAACAAAAAATCTAACTCTCATCTCATTTTCTGTCCCCAACCTTGCCATTTATTTAATCTTCAGGTATCTCAGTGTGGGGGAAAACCACACCGAGATACATAGTTGCAAAAGATAATAAAAAATAAACACTCGATTGCTTTTACAGTACATTCAGCCTGACAGCTCATCCAGAACTTCTCAAGGGGATGTGTTTCATACATTTGCCTCTTCTTGACAGAGGCCATGACCTGATCCTCTTCTGTAGTAGTTAAGCTTGAAGTTCTTTCTGGAATTGAAGCACAAGCCTCCTTAAATGGCAACTGATAATGATATTAATAATGTCTTTAATTCCTCTGTCCTCATATAAAACAAATACCAACAGTTGTGGTCTAAGCTTCTCCAAAATAAAATACAATTAAATAAAATGGGGGGGGGGATGCATGGTCAGGGACCACATACAATACCTTCACGGACCACCAGTGGTCCACGGACCACCAGCTGAAAACCCCTGATTTAAAACAAAACTGCATGAAGCTAAATTTGTTTTGGCACACACCAGGGTCTAGGAGTTACAGTTCATGTACACAGCAGCAGGTGGGAGAGATGTCTAGTGGTGCTCATGTTTAATCTCAATGGTGGGAATCCTAGCACATGGGTTTCTTCCAAAAACGGATTTCAAGCTGTAAATACAGAGTGTCTGGACGCTAAAGAGGCCTTGTGTGTGTTTAAATCCACTGCTGGCGTGCTGGCGCATGGTGTAGCCATCAGTTTCACTTAACACATTAGAAGGTTAAGCTTGTCAAATATAATATGTCAGTTGCTGTTAATAAACACGGGTGGTACAGGTTTGTTTTATGAATTACAACACCAGTCATGATGCCTGCAAAGTGAACATTAACAAACCTGCTTTTGTGATTTCTGCAATCCACATTAATAATATTCACATAAAAAGATTATACTAGAATGATAGAATGCAGAGAGCAAAACACACCATTTGATTTAAACTCCAGTCAAGGTTTTATCTTTGGCTGCAGGCCTAAAAGAATAAAAAGAAACCTCAGTAATGAGGAATAGCAAATTAAGTGACTTAATTGAGGGTTGTGTCAAAAACTATTCTAAAAATAATTTTCAGTGAAAGTATGTGCGTTGCTTTGTGTTCCACAGGATTCTGTTGACATGTATTGCCCTCCTGTCAAGCTACTCTATTCACCTACTCCTAAGCAGTGCTGGAGTTGTGGGTAAGGCTTTTGCTTTGTTCACCATACAAATACACAGCAATATGTGGAGTGTTCATCTAAAATATGGCAAAAGTTCATTTAACATTGAGTTAATTTAATCACTTTAAACCTGGCGTCCCCTATTTTGGGCATGTCATTATAGGTAGAATTTTTAAACTTAAAGACGCACTGAAGTGACATTTTCGGGCATTTTATTTTGAAGGTTCAGCCTGAAACGCCGGCTCAACGACTCTAAACCAATCAGAAGGTCCCATCCCTTCAGGCTATGGGACGTTGGATCTCAATCACTTCAGCCGTGGGCAACACGGCTAGTGTTTGTTTACAAGTGAGAGAGAGACGGCCAGTGAAGCGCGTTTGCTACTACCTGGCTTAGTTCTAACCTATAATGTTTTCAGATACATATTTTAGTGTGCAGATGAAGTTTAAAATGAGTAATACACTCATCTTCAATGAGATTCAAAACGGAGTATCTATGTAATTAAAATCAGCTGTGTTTGAAGAACGTGCAGCTATGGGAATCAAACAGGTGCACGTAATCAAGATTCTTTTATATTCATGAAGGCTGTCTGATGTCATCACGCAGCACGTTTTCGTTTACAGGAAGTAATTAAGATTGGCTTTTTAGGGGCTTTAGATATAAAAATACACAAAAATGGGTTTTTTTCATTTTTTTGGGCATCTATTGTTAGGTGTGCCCATATGATGACCACGGATATGCTCTAAAAGTGTGAAAAACATATTTTTCATTTCACTACACCTTTAAGACATGTATCGTGCTTGATTTTGGATTGGCTATTCTTACACAACACTGTATATAAGGGTGGGGTTTAAAGGAGAACTTCACCCATTTTCAACCAATGTGTGAATGAAATGCACATTGTAAAGCGCCTTGGAGGAAGGTGCTATAAAAATGCACCATTTACCATTTATCTTCATGTGCCCACTAATGCTCATCATCATCATCATCATCATCATCATCATCGATGATAATAGAAACTACAGTCTTTCTCTTCCTGGAAAGTTAGCATGCTACCGATGATGTAATTGGTAGGCAGGTTTCTGAACTGTCCACAGACCTCAGACACAGAGTGAGTAGACAGAAGTCGTGCCATCTTATAATGAGCCTTACCGACGACCAGTTAAATGAAGATAAATTGAAAATGGGTGACGTGGTTCTTTAAGTGGTTATAACTCCAGATCTTACTGTGTAGATATGCCAAGTCCAGTGCCATTGAGCTAACATTCTGCTTTCTTACTGTTGTGCACAGGTATCCGAGCCTATGAGCAGTTGGGGCTTCGTGCTTTTGGACATCCAGGAAAAATAATTGCTGCTGTCGTTATTACTCTTCATAACATCGGTGGTAGGTCCTTGTTCTTAATTATCATATATCTGCCATCGGGCAGAAACAACAAACCATTTTTCAGGAAATGAAAAAACAAAACAAAAAGAGTTGGGAGGTTTTGTTCATCATTGATATGAACAGCTGAATCCAAGCTCACGATGAGGTTGGAGGTCAAAAGCTACCCACCCAGTATTGGTCTGGTTGCATTCTGCAGGATATGACACGATATGACGCGATATAGAAATATGCCGGCTTTGAAATTCCTGAACAATCGGCTTCATTTACGGTCTGTAGAAACCAATGGCGTAGCTTTGTTTTCTTTTTTACAGTCTATGGTTTCTGCCCGACAGCAACGATATATAAGATCACTCATACTACACTCCTGCAAGGCCATTTGAAATACCTTATTTTATTATTAGTCAGTACAATAGTTACGAAGGTGGATGCACAACTGTTTTAAACAAGACAGGATCTAATTACGGTGTGGCGTTATGTGGATCTCAGACTTCATGTGGCCAATGATGTTAGTCAGTGATCTATGACAGTATCTTTTACTATGATTGTAAATGTGGGTAAGGTTTCGGCCCAATCTGACTCACATGCATGTCGTCCATTATTATAAACTGAAAGTTAAATACAAAATACATAAACAATATGTACATACTGTACATACAGCACAGTGAGCACACATACACAAAATGCTTGGAGGTACATCCTTGGCCTACTGGCAGCGTGCACAAGAAATTTGGTTCTGATTGGTTGAGTGTTTTGCCAGACTGGACCCAGATAAACAATCAACTTCTAGAGAGCTCTGCCTCCCATAGAGCCACCCTGTAAAAAAAATATAAAATGCAAATTCTCATCACACTGATGATTCAGGAGGATTCTTGGTTTAAGGGTTTTATCCCTGCTGCTATTTAATGTGATTTTATACCTGCTGCTCTGTATAAAGTTAATTCTGATTAAGCGAGGTTCAGAGATAGGGATACCAAACGTGCGTTATTTGATAATGAGTTATCAGTTATATTAGTACTATATAGTGCAGTGAAAGAGACTAAAGATTGAAATGTTTTGCTTGATTTAAATGTAGGTGAAAGTTCAATCACTTTCAGACAAGACAAGTCTGTGATCACTCATTCAATCTACGTGGTCACATGGCACTGGTGAGAAGAGTGTCTGAGGTTCAAGTCAGGCTGAGGGCAAAGAGCTAAACAAAACATGTCTGCCAACAGCCAGTGTTTCAGAAGAATGGACTGTAATTTCCTTTTGGTACAAGTTAGTAATTAGTGTGCAAGACATACTGAGACCTATACATTTCCCTGTTGAACTCAGGGAGGAACAAATTATATGTTTTCGTTAAACTCTATGAGATGATGATTTACTGCCGGTTTGAAAATTGGTTGTTTACACTAATTTAGCCAATAATGTGCACCATACTGCCTCTTTATTTGCACTGTGCTTCACACTGTTCACAGTTACACTTGTTAATACTTGGAAGCTATCCAGTTTAACCAGTCTTGTCGCTGTTGACCGCTGTGTTGCTCAAGTGGAGCTCTTGGGTATTAGATACATTTACCAACACACACGTATGTAAATATCAGCCCATGTGCTATTTAGCATAAACAAATATGTAGAAATGTTAGGAGAAAGAGGGCTTGACTGAAACAGAGCGAAGATGCAATTTTAGTTGATCACGTAAACCCTCTGTTCTTAGTGAAACGGACCTGACTTGGAACTGTACTGTCTGCTTTGTTCCCTTCAACACAGAATATCTTGTGGTCTGATCTTCTAGATCGGCTATTTCTTGCGAATGTTCCCCCCAGAATAGGGGCTTTACAGGCTGTACAGTATAATCCTGAATGTTAATTTAACTCAGAGAGTGTAACTGTAACCAAATGGACCCATGGTTGCATTTGTACAATGTCTAAGTTAAATGAACACTCTGGATTTTACAGTGTGAGCCTGCTGGCTTGAAGTGGTCCACTCAGCAGTTCAGAGACCAGAAGCATCAGAAAGGTCTAGGAGTCTAGTGTTTGACCGTGACCCACTTTGCTGAGTTGCTGAGTCACTTTGGCTGCCTCTAACTTTTAGGATATTGCCTAAATTAATGTGCATTTACAACTGAGCCATCCTAGAGATAGACAGAGATACAGTATATTCTTTCAATGTGAACTTGGCAGTAAGCCACTGGATATGTTTGGATGGTGGTCATTGCATTGTATGAACTGACTTGGATTATGGTACCATGAACAAAAATGATATATTCATTTAACCATCCATATTCTGTCCTTGAGAATACACTTGTTGAATGTAATAGCATGTGAAGAAATGACACAAAATTAACACTGTTACAAAGTTCACTTGATTGTTATACTTTATTTTTCCTGAACTGCAATATGTTTCTCTCCTTCACAGCTATGTCCAGTTACCTCTTCATTGTGAAATATGAGTTACCATTGGTCATCCAAGCCTTTCTTGGCCAGACATCAAGTTCTACGTAAGTACTGGTGGCTGCTTCTGGTGGCCACACACACGGCCTACAACACAGACAGAGAGACTGCAGCTCCAATGCGCACGCATGTCCATATGCACAGGACAAAAGCCCACATAACGTGAAATGTTTTTGTGAATGTGAAGCAGCCAGGACAAAGATGTTACACGTGTTTCCTCATGAATACGAGAGCTACTCTTACTACAAAGAAAGAGCAACATCTGAGCAACATTTCAGTCCCCCGCCAGCGGGGAGAGATTGTGTTCCAAGCTAGGAATGATCAAAAATAGGCTGAGGACATTGATGCATGAAAACAGACTGAACTACCTGAAGCTTAATTTATCTACTGTGCTTGCTAAAAATAACTGATCAATCCATCGCATTGATAGCTTGTAGATCAGTTATTTTCAGCAAGCGATGCTGTCATTCAAGGCTTAACTTTGATGTCCATTGATTATGACCTGTAACATTGCCCTCCATGATCATTAAACCAATAATAGTTGGTCAAATATTAACCTTCCCTATCCTCACCCACCACCTCTGAGCTATATCTATTGGGCCGTACTTCCCGGTACTTGATCGTGCTGTGAACCAATGGCGTAAAGTAACTAAGTACATTTACTCAAGTACTGCACTTAAGTACAATTTTGAGGTATTTTTACTTTACTGGAGTATTTCCTATTTTCAATACTTTTACTTCTACTTCACTACATCTCACAGGCAAACATTGTACTTTTTACTCCACTACAAATATTTGAAAACTTTAGCTACTAGTTACTTTGTAGATTTTGATTATTATTACAAAACATATATTAACCACTTCAGTCCTATTTAAACTTTGGCTATTTGAAAATAGCTCACAACGTGTCGCGAATTTGATTACCGGACCTTTACTTGTAACAGAGTGTTTCTACTTTGCAGTATTGATACTTTTACTCAAGAACAACATTTTTGTACTTTTCCCACCACTGGCAATAACATAATTTCTGCCAACCAATGCTGCTACAACAGTCAGTTGCATTTATAGACTCTTTTATTTATGTAGCTCTTTGTCCTCCATTGCTCAAACGATGCTGCTATTACAGGACGACAGCTTTATGCTCCAAAATTACAACACCTCATCTAAAAATAAATGATCAACACATAGTAGAGATTATAATGAACACAATCCTTCCATGACATACACAGTCAGCTTACCCGCATAATGTGTATGACATTGTCGCTTTCAGGCAGAAACCTTGTGTATGTACTGTATGTCCAACACTGTGACCTCACTTTTACTTAAAAATATTCTATAAGCTCACATTGCAAACTAACTATAGAATAGCCTTAGAATAGCACAATAATGTGAAGAATACTAGCATTATTCATTCTAACATTGTGTGTGTGTGTGTGTGTGTGTGTGTGTGTGTGTGTGTGTGTGTGTGTGTGTGTGTGTGTGTGTGTGTGTGTGTGTGTGTGTGTGTGTGTGTGCGCGCGTGTGCGTGTGCGTGTGTGTGTGTGTGCGTGTGTGTTTCATTGTCTGGTGTCCTGTGCATAGGGAATGGTTCATGAATGGAAATTACCTCATCGTCATTGTCAGCGTGTGCATCATCCTCCCCCTAGCGCTGATGAAACACCTGGGTACGTCAATGTCCTCTGTTCCACTTTGAGTCACCACTAGTCTTATTATTGATCATTTTCTGCACTCTTTGGGCCATATCTTACACCCGGCACTAAATTGGCTCATCTTTGTGCCCTTTGTGCCGTGTCTTAAAATGAGGTGGTCTGGCACATTGTTGGCAGATTGCTATCTAGGTACAGAGAGGAAAGTCAAGAGGCGATTGTGCAATAGGCCAGCCCATGAGCTGGTCTTAAATCTAGTGCAGTGACAACACAGATATTTCCATTCTATTTAGAGAGCGCATTATTCCAATTATAGCCTATGCATGCCTACATAGGCAGGTTCACAATGCATGCACACTCCTTGAAATCAAAACAAATTCAAAATGATTTCAAAACAACAATGTTAAACAATGTAGATAACATTGCAGAGAGACTCAGCATTGTGGTTGAAAAGATTATGAATAATCTGGGCCATATTATGCATATATTGCATAGGCCGAGTGCCTGTTGCCACCAGATAAGTTGCCGTGCTGGTAGGTAGCCTACCAAAAGCGCCTTGCTTTGCTCCCAGAAAACATGCTGTTTAACAAAAAAAGAATTAGCTGGACACACCTCCAATGCATTCGCATGCACCCTGTGCCATAAATCATCTAAATAGGGCCCTTTGAAATCGCCCACTCCTGAACTAAAGCTGGGTGAGTGATCTTTGTTGCACTTTAAGCTTCAAGTTGCGCTTAAAGTATGCCTGCAGTTCTGCACTTTGAAATGCAAATGTTACTAAATTACAAGTTTTAATTATACTGAAATTAAAACTTAATCGTTTTATAGATTAGAACATCTATTACACTGTACATAATGATCATCTCAAGATATTACAAATCAGTTGTACAGCAAACGGACTGGACAGGATAAATATATGAATATAAAACCATTTGCTGCAGAATAATCATGACATCAAAATGTGATGATTCATTGGTCCTTATTCAGTCCTTTTATATGTAGGCTACACATCTCTTAGGTGAGTTATGGTCTGAGGACTGTCTATTTGCAATCTGCAGGGTACCTGGGCTACACCAGTGGCTTCTCCCTCATGTGCATGGTCTTCTTCCTATCCTCGGTGAGTCCGTATGGTTTCTGCTCACCTGTTCTTTGGGTTCAATTAATGACAAGGCATGAGCAACAATATAGTGAAACCACATACAGTATCTGCAAAAAGTTCACCAGAGTTAACTCACACCTGTCAGCTTCTTGTAACTTGACCTGATGGCTCTAACGTCTCTTTTTTCACTCTCTCCACACGTTTCCCACTTTATCTCCTTTCTTCTGTTACCCACCAAAGGTCATCTACAAGAGGTTCAAGATCACTTGTCCCCTTGAGTACTTTGCCAACTTCTCCATTAACAGCACCGTCCCGGATGACATGTGCGAGGCCAAATTGTTCACCATCAACCAAGAGGTGACATCCCGAACTTAAGAACCACAGCCACAAAATGATCATGTAAAGTCTGAATTGTTCATTTAGGGTCACGCCAGGCTAGTGTGCACTGTGTCTCACCACAAATGGTCAGGAGCTATTTACAGTAGGGCCTCTGGTCATTTAATATGCTAAAGACATAGCTTCATGCATCGTGTTACACAGGAGCAAACCACTTCACCATACTGAAGAGGGTTCTGTGTTCCCTCAAAGCATTACTTGAACCCGTGCACGTGCACCAGTGGCTAAATTTAGTTCCCTTCTACTTGGTTGCAGACGGCGTACACCATCCCCATCTTGGCGTTCGCATTTGTGTGTCACCCGGAAGTGCTTCCCATCTACACTGAACTGCGCAAGTAAATGGCAGACTAATGTAATACTGTGAAACCCATCATGTCACAACACACTCTATACGTAAGCAGTGGTTCCCAAATGGTGTGCCAAGGTACACGGGTGTGCTGTGAGACAATCCAGGTGTGCCTTGGGATTTTGTGACAACCACACATTGTTATTGTAATATATACAACTATACAAAAAGTGATAGTACTTTGTGCACTAACTCTTGTATCCCAATTTTGAGCATGTCATTATGTGAATTTTGTTTTTATTTAAATACTTTTTCCCCCCACACATTTTCAGAATTAGTGAAAATTACAGATTTACAACATCTACAAGCTCGTGCTTGAGAGCTTGTAGATCGGCTATGTTCACTATGAACATAGGTGTGCCTAAAACACCATTTACTTTAGCAATATAATTTGTCAGCACTGCTTATTTTCTGAAAGAATGATGGAACTAGCCAGTAGTAATGCTTGGATTTTCTCACTGGAATATGTCATTGGGTTATGTGAACAAATGTTCACCATTCACCTCTGACATAAAGGAGATGGAATAGTTCTATCTCTTTTGAACTAATTTGCAGTTTAAATGTCCTTTTGTTCACTGTGAATCTAGCATTGTTCCCTATCACTGTTAAATCAACACCAAATAACACTGTCTACTTTTTCCCCCTCAACTAAAGCCCGACCAAGAGGAGGATGCAGAACATTGGCAACGTCTCCATTCTCGCCATGTTCATCATGTACCTCCTCACTGGCATCTTTGGCTACCTGACCTTCTATGGTAACAGCATGCCATTAATAAACATCAACTTTAAAATATAATTATTTGACGTTACATGAAATTATGTTACAGCATAATAGTGTGCGAGTGTTAATAGTGTGCGAGTGTTTGTTTGTTTGTTTGATTGATTGATCCATATCTTTATTGATCATGAAAGAAACATATGTCACATGTAATACATCTGACCCACCATAATCAAAAGGAAAAAAAGCTTACAGTTTGTTTCCATTGCGGTTCTTAGAAAGAGGTGTGTATGAGGTAATGTAGTATGTGGTGCTGGTGAGTGCATGAATTAATGGGGGGGGTCAGGGGGATACATAGAATACATATTTACAATACACCATCTACAATATCGATAAAAATCATTAAAAAAAATACATATATCATCAAAAAATACAATTTTTCGCTAAAACAAACAGCAGAATATTTTAATGTATTTTTTCCTATACATGTTTTGAACCTGCAAGGCACCAAGCCGGTGGGACTCCCTCTGCTGGCTTGATTGTGAACATCACTGACCTTGGTGTGTGTGTGTGTGTGTGTGTGTGTGTGTGTGTGTGTGTGTGTGTGTGTGTGTGTGTGTGTGTGTGTGTGTGTGTGTGTGTGTGTGTGTGTGTGTGTGTGTGTGTGTGTGTGTGTGTGTGTGTGTGTGTGTGTGTGTGTGTGTGTGTGTGTGTGTGTGTGTGTGCGTGCAGGATACACCGAAGCAGAGCTCCTGCACACCTACAGTAAAGTGGACCCCCTGGACACACTGATTCTGTGTGTGCGTTTGGCTGTACTGGTGGCGGTCACCCTGACTGTGCCTGTCGTCCTGTTTCCTGTAAGAATCTTCTCTGCACGGTTCACCTTAAAGCAGCACTCCACAACTTTGTGTAATTGAATTAAATGTTATTTCGACCAATCTGCATGGTAGAGTATTTTAATTCTGGGACACAGAAGTTTGTTTTTTTTAACCTGAAGAATCTTTATATTTTTTAAACAAAACAAGCCACACATCACCAAATATGTCCCAAAGGATCTGCTGGATTTAGCAAGTTAAAAATCCCTTTATTTTTTCTTTGTCCTCCTTTTTTTCTCTCAAATTATTCATTATGCCAATTCCCTGATTCCGCACACACCGGTATAGTCTTGTCACTGCTGACACCTACTGGTCGGTCTTCAGACCGGTTGGTTGTAGGGATAGTATTGAAACCATTTCTCCTCCAATACAAAACTTACCTCACTTTGAAAGAGACCATGTCTCTTTCAAAGTGACACATCTATTTATAGGCCGCTATACGTCATGCGTCTCACTAGCCAATCCGAGCACACTCTTTCAACGTATTGTCACGTGTCACATGAGGCTTGACCAATGGTTGCAAGGATATTATTTGCCTGCCACTTTCTTTTACCTGCCAGTGAGGAGCTTTGCCCGGGAGCATGTACTGTAGCACATGCGGCCCTATTCCTCATAGTTCAGGGCCTCTGTTGACCGGGGCCCTTCCCCACCCAGCTTCCCCCCTACCAACATGGCCAGTTGTGTTTGTTTGACCTGACCATGCATGATGCACTGCACAGGATTCAAGCCCCTAGTCTCCACAGTGGTGGGCAGGAACTTTACCCCTGCACCACCAGAGCTCCCCTAAAAAATATTTTAACAGGACCTATTTTGGTGTGCGAATTTTCTTCACTATTTTTTATCCAGTACCCTTCCAATTTGGTTTTGAGATGTGCATGTCTTTAGAAAGAAAATCTTTCTATTCTATATATTTGAGACTTTGTAGCTCTGTGTACTTAACTTTGGTTGAAAATGATTTGTCCTTATTCCTGGCTGTTATTATGACCCAATGCTCTCAAAAGGAGGCTCAATTGTATTGATGTCCCATACCAGCATTGATATCAGCATGTCCCTAAAGCTACATGTATATCCATTTATCCCAGATTCGACGTGCACTCCTCCAACTCCTGTTCCCAGAGAAGCCTTTCCACTGGGTCCGTCACATTGCCATTGCCGTGTGTCTGCTGTTCGCTGTCAACGTGCTTGTCATCCTCGTTCCCAACATTCGTGACATCTTTGGCATCATTGGTGAGAAACCCCATGCTATAAGGTTGCACAGTAAAAGGAAATGATAAGATACAACTTACTTTAGCCTAACCACTTAACACCTATAATATAGGTCTTATAGGTATAGCAACATGTTTCTTACTCAAAGTATTACTCAAGACAGTACTATTTGGCCCTCTGCTAAAAACGCATGACAGATTGGTCATATTGTATGGTTGCAAGGATATTATTTGTTGAGGAAGGGCTGTTTTGGGGGGTTAAAGAGCCATACCTGTGGTTTGGCATATTTAGCCCAGTGTCTACAACTCATGGTATAATTAACCAGGCTTGGATTTGCTGGGGGTGGGGGGATCCATGCCTCTGCTTTTTAATTCATTAATGTACATGCATTTCCTTTTGGGAAATGAAGACTGTGTGATTTGTTTGACATTTATGTTTGATAATAACAATTTAATAAAAAATCTATGTTAAAAAAGTTATGAAAGGGTAGGAAAATGTCGGTTCTCTACTACTCTATATGTAACGTGTCTTGAGACTGTTGTTATTGCTGTGATTTGGCACTTTAATCAAATTGTGGGCAGATTTTCTAACATTTTCAAATTCTTTTCAAAATTCAAAAATAGCAAAAATAGCAGATCTACAGTACCTACAGATCTGGCTTAAGTGGTTAAGAAAATGTCAACCCCTCTATTTGTTTTACAAATTGAACCCTGTACTTTACATTGTTGACGTCTATTTCCCAAAGCGCTGCAAATTGAACCCTGTACTTGACATTGTTGACTATTTTCCAAAGCCACTGTGGGTTTGTTTGATGTTTGATGAGGAAAAGCCACTGGATTCCATTCATTTCCGTTTTTCTTAGTTTTTTCTTCTCCAAAGTTAGTTACACATCATCACATCATTTCATTTTAATGCATTTTTAAGTGCGGACTGAGCTCAATAGCTTAGCTGAAAAAAGTCCCCGGACCCACGTCCATGACTTATTAATCACTAGCCTGGGATCAGTACAATTTTCGGGTTTCTGATCCGGTCGGAGCGGAAATAACTTTACGTCATCAAGTGGCTTTCTCATTGAGATAGAAAGACAATCAAACACAGGTTAACGTTTTTTTTAACCAATCAAGCTTGTACAGGGTCATGTGGGGGGACTGGCCAGGGGCGTAGCTATCTCTCACTCCTGCCATCTACCCAGTGGCCCCTGATTGGTGCATGGTTTCCAAGCCACTGTGGACAAATCATGTTGCATCAGCTCCTCTATATATGTCATAAGTCAGTCACCCTACTACCGGGAGGTTGAGACGTAAAAGGCGATAGCCCTTGATAATTACTTCGGAGTTAATGTAAACAAACGTAAATGGTCTTTGTTTATGTGCGATGAGGTATAGATGCTGTGAATAGACCATGTCACATGATAGCAGTATGGCCCTTTAACATCTGACTCCTCTGTGTGTTCAGGTGCCACCACTGCTCCTAGTCTGATCTTCATCCTCCCAAGTCTTTTCTACATCCGCATTGTTCCTATTGAACAGGAGCCTATGAGCTCAAGACCAAAGATCCAGGTAAGATAAATCTGTCCCTGATACTATACTCTACTGTATATCAGTGGTTCCCACTGGGTTTCACTCAAGATCAATATTTTGCCCTCTCTGTGAAGTCACCATTAGAAAATGACACAAGTCTAATAGTGGCATGGCCCCCTTGTGGCCAGTCTATGACGTCAGTCATCTATGATAATGACATTTTTATTCCATATTTGGACATGGTTTCAGCCCGATCTGACCTCCATTGACTTCCACTATAACATTTTAATTTGAAATATTGCAGAAAATAAACATATATCCTTGGTCTACAGGCAGCTAGAAATTTTAACCAATTCACACACAGACCCCTCTTCTAGATGGCTTTGATCCTACAGAGCCACTCTGTGATAACCACGTGTTACCATATCAGTTAAGACAACACCATTCTATACATCTATATTATAATTGGCTTATGTGTGGACGGAGGGTGGGTGGGCGTCGCATCCGGATTTGATTGGCTAAGCTTCGTGTGACCTAATGCTTGGCACTAGATGTTCAGGCCGAAGGCCACGTAGCAGCCTGAACATCGACTATACACTCTATATATGCACGGAGTGTGTGTGTGTGTGTGTGTGTGTGTGTGTGTGTGTGTGTGTGTGTGTGTGTGTGTGTGTGTGTGTGTGTGTGCGTGTGCGTGTGCGTGTGCGTGTGCGTGTGCGTGTGCGTGTGCGTGCGTGCGTGCGTGCGTGCTGTCTGTCTGTCTGTCTGTCTGTCTGTCTGTCTGTCTGTCTGTCTTGCACATAACGGGCACCATCCAACCAATCGACTTCAAATTTTAGTGTGTGTATTGCAGAAGACCCGAGGGTGTGTTGTGCAAAGTGTGAATTCGGTTGGACCAGCAATTGTCCAGAACAGATAATCTAAAAGAAATCTCTGTATCTGTCTGTCTAATAATCTTCTTCTCTGGATTTATAGGCTGCCGTTTTCTGTGCTCTGGGCTTCGTCTTCATGTCTATGAGCCTGACCTTCATCGGGATTGACTGGATGAGCGGGGAGAAACGAAGTATGGGCGGCCATTAAACCGTGTCACTTGACAGTTGGGGTCCCAAAGCTGAATAGAAAGACCACACAGCTGTGGCCCTCCTTGGCCCCACGCCCCGCCACATACCCCCCCCCTTGGAATGGGGAGCAAGATCCAACTTACGTTGAAAGGCTAGATCCACAATGTCTAGGGGCTTTGCTAAGAACGTTTCCCCCTCCAAATCAGGTCAAAAGGACATGCTACCCTTCCATGGAGGCAGGCCAGAAGTCTAGGAGGAAACCAGTGATGTCCATCCGACCAGGATGACACACTTCACACAGATTACTCACAGTTTGTACCGTAATTATACCTGAGGAGTCAAGGGACATGCTGTCCATGGAAGGCCCAGAACCACTAAAATGACTGCCAATAAATTGATGGAGGTTGAGTGAGGGTTATGAGGTATACAGCAAAATCAAAGGAGCAGAGTGGGCAATTGTTCCGATGCAAAGAAATTGGACCGTTCACATTTCAAATCTCTATCTAAAACAAATTTGCTCGATGGTGATGATCTTAATTTGCTTGGGTGAATTTGTTTCTATAAATGCTTTCTAAACAACAGTATTCACAAATTCACTATATTTTATATTCCTGCTGCCCAGAGAGTTGTATTTGGTTTACGTAATTAACTTTTGTGAAAATTAAGCAGTCTCTTATCATTGGCACTTGAGCACCAAAACAAAGCATGAATGAGATGGATTTTCCTTCTCACTCATTTAATCGTGTTTTATTTATATTCATATTGCTTGACGCAAGCCAATAATCTTGTTTTACTGGCTGTAATGGAGTAGTACATCTGTTTCGGAAAGAAGCTAAATTAAACATGCTTTGCTTCGTTTAGCATTATATCCGTTTTTGTTTTTTTTGTCTTTTAATGCCAAACTGACAAATAGCAATTTCTCTTAGCGATTGTTAGGGTGGTTTTTACAACATTTGACAAACTGGAAAAATGAGGCTGCCTAAAGCCAAAGCATTGCAATAAGTGTATACAACTGTGAACCAACATTACATTTTGTGTAATGTAATTCATTCATGTGTTTTCACCTGTTGATGTTTTGTAATATAGATCAAAATAAATGGTTTCATAGCTTTTTTTAATACATGCAATTGCCATGTACAAACCTACATCATGTCTATTTAATCAGTACCTGTTATACGGGTGGAGAGGTAATGTAAGAACTAGCATACGGTAACGGTATACAGTATTGAAAGCATACGACATGTCAGGGGCCATGTATCGTTTTGAATTAAAGGGATATTTCACTTTCAAACATGTTTGGGGTCAACATCTACTCGAGCTTTTGTGAGCACCCCAAACGTTTTTCATTTATTTTATTTTATTATTTTATTTCATTGAAACATTTTCATTCTCCAAAACAATTATAAAAAATACATCAAAAGAGTAATTGAATAAACACGGCCTCCTCACGCATTAGAAGGCCAATATCAATCACCAGAACCAAAGACCGTCCTTGGTGTTTTCAATGAATCTAACATGGTTAAAATGGAGTTTGAAGTTGGAATGGGTTTGTATAGGAATGGGGCGTGTCTGATAAAATGAATAACAAATATCTAAATACTGAATCAAGCAACTTAAAAACTGTCTGGGGTGCTCTCAAAAGCTCTTAAAATAACCCCAAACATGTTTGAAAGCGAAATATCCCTTTAATAGTCCATATTAGTTGGGCTGAAGTCTCTTGAACAGAACTATGCATCAGGGGAACATAATAATGAAGGGGTGATACCCACTCCAATTATATGTTGCTAAGAACTATATGTATGTGTATTTGGCAAGATGCCATTGTTATGTCATTGTCATTGCCAAGATGTTCCATTTTCAATAAATAAATGGTTGCCAGTATTTCAAAGATGATTATTAATTCTCTTTTGTGTTCATTTCCAATATCTTAACATGTTGATGATGGAATTCAGCCATTGGTCACACACTTTGGTCCCAAACAATGTATCTCGAAAGGTGCACCTTCATGCCCAGAGGAAGAACCCTACTGCTTTCGGACACCCTATGGTGTTTCCTCTGCCTCCCTTTGGCCCAAATATTCACTTGCACTTAAAATCTAATGGGCAGATTGCCATTTACATTGATGTGGAAAATGTTGATTGATTTATTTCTAAATAAATAAATAGATTCCCCCCAAAACACCAGGATGATAAAAACAGCCAAACAAAAAGCACCCTGGTTCACCTGGTAAGAGTGTATATCACATAAATAAGGTTATAGTCCTTCCCGCAGCTAGTCCCACTCTCTCTCCTGCCTTTCCTGTGTTTGTTTAAAATGTAAACTTTAAAGTGTCCAATCGAAATAAAGCCTGTTCTGAAAACAATTCTTTGAGCCCAACCTTGTCCACATCGTGAGGGGTGTTTCTGACAAATATTTAGGCGTCTGAGTATCTAGCTGCACCTGTGCCTCCCCATTCTTGTCTTGCAGAAGGATCCTCCTCCTGATGACTGTCACACCTGATATTGTCACACTCTGTCTTCTCCATCATCATCATCATCATCATCATCATCATCATCATCATCATCATCATCGACATCGACATCAGTCGATGTGCCATGTGAACTATTCTAAATAGTTAGTGAAATATTGCATATGGAATAGTACATTGTAGCAAAAACAGAAGCTTTTCTGAATACTCTATATTAGTGTTAATGGTGCATTCCTTCATGTGCTAAATATTACTATTCTGATTCCAAGTTTTACCTCTATATAAAGTAATAGATTAAAATGTATATGCAGGCAAATAGTCAAATAATCTATTTATTTATTTGTCATGTATGCTTTTCTGCCTTTATTGATTGTCAGTGTAGAGAGGCAGGAAGTGACATGCAACGAATGGTCCAGCGGCCGGCTGGCCCAGGAGGAATCACACCAGGGACTCGTGTCAGTGCTGCCATAACCACTTGGCTACCAGGCACCCCCTATGACATGATTTAAGAAAATGCTGTAGGTTCTCATGGCAAAGACTGAAACCTGACCATTTTGTGTGTACTAGCCCTCAGTGTCATCTCGTTCACAGGGGAACTCAGTTATCTCGTTGGCAAGGCGTTCTGCTACTGCACGGCTGCTGGCGATAATCATCCTGCCAGACATGAGATCAAAAGGTCCTCCTGAAATGTCAATGATTACACCCCCTGCTTCAGTGACGATGGCCGCCCCTCCCGCCATGTCCCAGCAGTGGATACCTATGTGGTAATAGGCGTCGGCTGCCCCAAATGCCACAATACACATCATCACTGCTGCGCTTCCCGGCGTTCGAATCCCATGCACAGGGATATTGAGAACGGCCTTCATGTTGTCCATCATTATTTTGAAGTGCTCAGGATCCTCTTTGAAGGACATTTCTGTCAGCACCAGGGACTGGGTGATATCTTCTTGCCCAGACACCTTGATAGGTACTCCGTTACAGAATGCTCCCTTCCCTTTCCTGGCTGTGTACAGCTTGTCCTCAATAGTACTATAGACAATCCCAAACTCAATCACTTTCTTCACGGTGAAGCCAATTGAGACAGACACAAAAGGGAACCTGTGGACAAAGTTAGTGGTACCATCAAGAGGGTCTATAATCCAGGTAGGGTTGTCTGTTAAGATACTGGGGGCGCCTGCTGCAACCGACTCCTCCGCTATGAAGCTGTGAGTGGGGTACTTCTCCTTGATAGAGGAAATAATGAGTTCCTCCACCTTCTGGTCTGTCTCAGTCACCAGGTCAACAGGAGAGCTCTTCTGCATAATGGCAATATCCTCCTGCACTGCCTCACGGATCATGTTCCCAGCCTGTTTGGCAACCTCCACACAGTAGTCCATGCACTCTTGCCAAGGATCAGCCATACTGATATACGATATAGCTTTATTTCTCTATTTCCCTTTTTCTGTCAGATTGCTTTACACACAGACTTGCACACTGACAGTGTTATGGTCCTGTAATGTGAACAGTAATTATAGCACTAGACTAGACTAAATTCATCAACATGTTGCCTGGCGTCACCTCTACGTCACAAAGGGTTAGGGCATGTAGAACCTATACATCTAACAACAGAACAGAGACAGTTTAGAACATTAGTTATATCTGTCTCAAAAACAAGCTCTCTATATTGTATTTTTCTGTCTGATGTCATGATGACACGGTTTGTTTGGGTCTGATGTCTTGCTGCATTCACACAACATATTTGTCTGTAGCTGCAGTGGGAACTTGTGACAGGTGGCACGCCCACCCACTAGTCAATTTTAATATCGGATAGAATAATGTTTATTTGATCTTTTCAGTTGCATTCATTGGTAAGTAAATCCCTATAGTTAGCATAACGTTGCTTGTCATCTCTATTGCTCATCATGCACGGTTGTTTTCACCTCTTCAAATGCTTTATTCTCCGATTTTGTCCACTGAGTTGTGAGAGTAAGCCACACACCTTCCGTTTCACCTGCCTCTTTCCAGGCCTCATGTATCCTGACCGCACCTCTAGCACAGATATATGCCTCTCCAGGCATGATCTACAGCAGTGGTTCTCAAAGTGGGGTCAGGGGAACCCCAGGGGTCCTTAACGGGGTTCCAGGGGGTCCCCAGCAAAATTTGTTAATATAGCATTAAAAACATGTTGACCACTTTGAACCTTTTAAAGCTCGAGCTTGTAGATCAGCTATTTTCAAATAATCTTGAAAAAACACATTGAGTTTATACAACAAACTCCACATTTGGGCGTAGCAGCATTGGGAACTCTTTATATGGTTATGGCTGAGTCATGGTGACATGAGTGTGACGTCAGAGGTCCACCTGCTTGCCGGCCCTCCCTTAAAGGTGAAGATCACCAAGACTCTCCGCCGGTCATCAAATTATTGGCTTTAGGAATGTGACAAAAACAAAAGAATCCTGATATACTCCTTTAAGCCAATTTTCAGGATAATGCACTTTAATGCACTTTAATGCACTGTGATGGAATGTTTTGATATTTATTTGTATCCTTTTTTTGTTGCACCGCAATGGACTGGGAGGAACAGCATTTCATTCATTCAAATGAATGCAAGGATATAATAAAACTGCAATAAAATCTTGAATCTTGGCAGCACTTCACATGCAGCACTTCACATCCGTTTCTATATTGCTATAGAGCACAAGAGTCAGCCTTTGTGGTTGTTCACTTCCTGCTCCCATGTACCTAGTTTACACTTACATCACACTCTGTAAAATAAGGAAGTCCCCGTGCAGCCAACAGTCTGCCAGTGATCCTCTCTCGGAGCGTTAAACATTTGCCAGACCCATGAAATAAACCTGGATAGAAGAAAATGAGCCGATCACCAAAGTCCAAGTCTCAAGAGAACAACCTGAGCATCCTGCTGAGTGCGCAGGAGAACCAGGCTCTGGTGGAGCTTCTGGGCCGGAGATGCTTGGTAAGTAGGCTAGCAGTTAGAGTAGTTGGCTGACTTGACTGGAACAATAAGAGGCCGGATTCTCACTGATTTCTAGCCAGCCAAGGTTTGGATTAATGGGAAATACATAGAGTGATGTATTTCTTGTAATTTCTTTTTTACAAGTACATTAAACAAGAATATGACTCATTTTGTGATCAGCTGCAGCTGCATAAATTATGTAAAAACAAGAAATATAATTCAACACAATGTAATATTTATTGGTCACCATGTGATGTTTTATTGGGTCAGGCTCTGCATATAATTCATTGTCGATAACAAATTGATCTTGATGCAATATCATAAGGGGAAATAGCTGGCTTTAAACTTGTTAAGCAAAAGCTCAATGCATGTGGTCTCGTGAGCACACGCAATCTATTAACGGCACATTAAGGAAGGTATTGTTACAATATAACTTTACCCATGCTACTTACTACTACACACTGCTTCACAGTAAAAGAAGAAAAGATCTGATAATGGAAAAATATATATGGAAGAAAAATAACAAGTCAACTAAACAGATTAAATGAACAACAAAAAGACTAAAACGTGATCTACTGTGACAGCAGATTTCGAATGAGGTAAAGTCATACCACAGATTTTTTTTAGAGAGCTTATGGGCCCACAATGAAAACCTTTAGAAACTATTGTTAGATCTGAACCAATGACTCATTTTGGAAAATTCTGTTTTACAGTATTTCCTACTTGTGATGACTAAACAGAGATGCAAACATACTTCTACAACCTCGCTGAGCCTAGACCATCTATTATTTCAAAAATCAAACATACTGTACGACACACACAAAACATAGTATTCTAACTTGCAGTATAAATGCCTTTAATTGTATACATCTGTAAGGAGATTCAAACATTTGGCCATAATAGAAATGTTCATATTTTCTATGCATATGTTGCTCAAGAAGCAAGTGTGAATTTGCAAGAGTTGAACAAACAAAACATCAACATTGTGTACATCATGGTATCTACAGTAAAATAATCTATAGTCGAATAGAGAAAAAGGAGTTAACCAGTGAGTTCAGCAGCCTTTCATTATAACGCAGATCATGATTTCCTTTTTTCTCTCCCTCGTTTTAATTATCTGTATACCTAAAAATGAAACCGGAAACTTGGCCCCACAGGGTAACTTCCCTTGCAAACAGAGTGTAAAATCACATCTGCAGCTCAAATTGCATGTAGATTATGCTATGTAATATGCTACTGTACCTATAGTTACTCTGATATTGGTGGATGATGCTGATAGTTCTCAAGAGTGAATGAGAACATTTAATTACCTGTGTGTCGATCCTCTTTAACTTAGTCAGCAGGATAATGTGAAGTGTGTGTCAGGTGTTAAAGAGGTAAAGCCTGATTTATATGTAATTGTGTGCCCATGTTGGGCACCGAAAATAGCAGATCTACAAGCTCACAATGTGTTGCACTGCTTGTACTGTAAATCAGCTATTTTCGGTGAGCGACACAATGCACAACCAAGTATAACTCATGAAGGGTTGCAGCTATCAATTATAGTGTTAGCTATTATTAGATATACATTTTTCAATTAATAGAAAATCGGATAATACGTTTTTAATCAATTATTTTATTCTATCATTTATTATTTTGTATAATCGATTAAATCGATTAGTTCGATTAACTGTTGCACCCCTAAACTCAGGCGACTCAGGCGACTCAACTTATTTGCTTTGTCCAGACCCTGGCTACAGCAGTGGTGCAGCTATGGATGGCCCTGCCTCACAGTCCTGCACAGTGGAGTCTCCAACACACAGGGGTTGCGTGCTTCATCAAGGACAACCCACAACGCTCCTACTTCATACGTGTCTTCAACATTAAGGTTCTGCTCTTGCTCTTTTGTGTAACAGTGATTTTCTCAAATGATTTTACCTTTAAGACTTAAAGGTAAAAATAATTTGAGAAAATCACTGTTAAGTGGACTCACTGTCGGGCAGTCCATATTTCATCTTTTTAGGGTTTTTCGTAAATGAATACCCTATTTCGTTACAGAACAATGTAGAGCAAAGGTTGTGAAGAAAACAAATGTTTTGGTTTTGGACATACAAGTTTTCGACCCGACGATATACAAAATATACTATAACACTACACTATACATGGTGGAGTTATTCCATCCTGCTCGTGTATTCTGCTCCTAAAACGGAATAATGTGAATTATTGTAGACTAAGAAGACTTTTGACAGTTGTGTGGTGTTATCTGTGTGAGTTCATACTGTCTTGTCTATCTAGGAAGAAAAACAAATATGGGAACAGGAGTTGTACAACCAAATGATATATCACAGTCCTCAAGACCACTTCCACACCTTCTCAGCTGATGTGAGTATGCAAGTCCAATCAAGTCCTAAAAATGTGGATACTATATCAGCTCTTATCCATGTTATGGTTCCTTAGCACAGAATCATGCACACGTCCTGTTTTGGAAACTCACACCCACCCCTACCCCTCCAAACCCAGCCCGACCAGCCCTTTACAGTCTTGAGCCAAGTGACATTTCGCTTAACATTTCTCAACATAATCTGCATCAATGATAACCTGTCATTGATGCAAACTTTTCACTGTCATAAATATATTCCCAACTTCTGTATTAATGTGCTTTACACCACGCACTCTGAGTCTGGGTAAACATTATGTTTAAACATTAACTATATTTTACTGCATTAGGATAAGCTGTCAGATGAGGTTGTCCGCTTCTCGACATAATTTAGTGCTACTAGCCTGTATAAATAGGCTAGTGTCTCATGCAGCTTATACTGTAGTATGCACAAACTAGGATGTACTTTACACCAAACAAGTGTTGCCATTTAGACTCACAGCCCACCCATGGCCTATAAATGTCCGACCGCCCTCGTACCTGCAAATTACATGGTAGAATATTTTTCACCCATTACATCAAAACTTGCGGGTCACCTGTTTTTTACTCATGGGTAACGAATCCGTGCAAGTGTCTTAATCATTTCCCAGCTTACATTTTTTTTACTGACAGCAACAAAGAGAATAGCACTAGCAGGGGAAAAGGGATTTCAAGGTGATGGACTGGGTTCAGTTGCATAATACAGTATTTACAAGCAGACTGTGCTATGGTAAAATGGTGCGTTTATATAGCGCTTTTAACCAAAGCGCTTTACATAGATTGTGCATTACATTCACCCATTCACACACACATTCATACACCGATGGCGGAGGAAACCATGCAAGGCACCAACCTGCTCATCAGGAGCAATTAGGGGTTCAGCGTCTTGCTCAAGGACACTTCGACACTAACTCTGGGCGAACCCCCCAGCACAGGATCGAAGTGGAAACCTTGCGGTTTCCAGTTCACTCTACCCCTGAGCCACTGCCACTGAATTTATAGTGGGGAATGACAGATGATTACTGCAGACCATCATACAGTAATGGGTGATGACTTTCGCAAAGAAGCCATCGAGATCCACAGTGGGTCTGGTCTTGATCGACCAACCAGATGCGCCAGCGGAGCTGATCAGTGGCACTTTTTAGTGACTATCTCACGTTCTGATACAAAATGGGCCAAACAATCTGAGCCAAATTACTGTAGCAACAGCTACACAACAGCTGTTGTGATGCTGTTGTGATCACAGCAGTTGTGATGCCTCCAAGAATGCCCATCTCAACACAGTACATCTTTATTGCCCCTAGATTTTAAAATGAAGCAGTTAATCATAATTTTATGTGTATGTTAGAAACATGGCAGCACCACAGAGATGTAACAGAATACCTCCTTGACCGGAACACTGAATGAGATGATGTACCCTCCCTAGGAATGCCAGGTGGGCCTGAACTTTGCCAGTGAAATAGAAGCTGAAACATTCAGAGCCACAGTGATGGAAAAGATCAGCCCCAGAGCCAACCATCAAGGTTAGTCATATAGAAATACACACAATGAACACATATTAACAGTTTAGCACAGTAGGATAACCGCATTAACCATGACATCATAAGCAAAGCCTTTAAAAAATGTCAAACATTTATTTTAAAAAAAAATGTTTACAAATCTAAATGCTTACAATACATTGCGATGTGATGTGATGTGTTGTGAGCTTGTAGATATGCTATTTTTTGCACTTTTATTTTTTACAACAAATTATATGTCTTAAGTGGTTACATGAAAACAGTTTTGTTCATTCTAGTTCTTATTTCTCCTCTCCAGAAAAGAAACCTCTGAGCAATGGTAAGCAAATGCCAAAATGAGAGTAACTTGTAAAATGGTGTACAGATGTTGGTAGGTGGGACTTTGAATAAAATGGCATTTAAACATTGAATGAACAGAAATGGTAGCTAGATTAGTTTGTTTCTATTTTCCAGGCAATAGAGGTGTACCTCCTCCGTTACCATCACACAGTGAGTGCTATAACTTATCATAAACAAGGACTAAAGACATGCACATTTTAACACATTTTCCTGCTTCATTTCAAGATGATGTGCTTTTTCTTTCGAACTGGGCTAATGTACACCTGGAACTCTCTACGATTGCTCCATTTATGTGTCATTCCACCGTATTACACAGCAATAATCTAAACCTTAACCGAATTTAGAGCATGTCCTTACAACATGATATCTGCTTGAAGAATCCTCATTACAGAGCCATATCAGCTCGATTAGTGAACATAACAAACATCGCTCAAATCTACATACAATAAATCTTTTATCGTTATTTTATACAGTCAGACAGTTTACCTTTTCAACTTTAATTAACTATTTAAGTAGTAGCACCTTGGAAATACATTAAAAAAATTACACCAGAAAATGTGCTCTCCAGACCCAGGAAGTGGAATGCATTCTGGAAGTATGGTGGACATTCCCAACCCTGACATCCTAGCCTCACGATACCGCTCCCCAGGTGTGCCAACCCCTGCCCCCGCTTCTTTAAACTTCTCTAAGGCCAAACAAGACAAGAGTAAGAAGAGTAAGAAAAAGGGTCCAAGGCTCACCAAGGCTGACATCGGAGCACCCAGCGACTTCAAGTTAGTATCAAAACCACTGCTGACAAGTAAAATTATCAGTGTTAATTTGACTCTGAGAGTGTACTAATCACGGGACCAATTTGGTTCCATTTGTTCACTGAGTTACAAGTGGATAACTTTTAAACTGAGAAATGTACTGCACACTTAAGTAATATTATGCTCCATGTCCATTTTGGTTGTTTTGACAAATGCTCAGAGAAGATGTGTCTACGCTACGCCAGTGGTCCGGGCCTAGAAAACATGATTACATTAGAAATCATGGTCAAAATGAGCTTTTTCTGAAACCTTTTTGTCACCAGTTATAAAAATAAATAGTTCAAATCCATACCCATACAGGTGTGTTAAATGAATACTCCCTATTTTATTGTGCAACCTAAATGTCCACTTCAAATGAGCTAGACATTACAACAGAGAAACCTTTCATAAAACAATGAATTCCATTTACCTCATCTTGCAGACATGTGACTCATGTTGGATGGGATCCTAACACTGGATTTGATGTAAGTTGATATTGTTAGAAAGCATGGTTGAGAAAGTTTATCTCTCTGTATTATGATGATTGACTTTGCCTTAAAAATACATAGAATATGTAGGCAAATTAACATTTTATTCCATACTGTCTTCTCAATAATTCATGCTATTATGAATTGGTAGCCAACACATTGATAATGGACAACTGTATTGTATCTGTAATTGTGTGTGTAGTTTTGACTAGTTTTGATTTCTGTAATTCCATTATCCCGTTCCTCCACACTTCATGGGTTAACACAAGACTATTAATTTAACTTTGAGAGTGTAAAAACTGACCTGTAATGGTTCAATAAATTATCAGGATTTTACTGTGTGTTTCTCCATTGTAGACCGCTAATCTGGACCCAGCTCTGAAGAAGCTCTTCCACTGTGCTGGAATCAGTGAGGACCAACTGACAGATGCAGAGACCTCTAAGCTCATCTATGACTTCATTGAACAGTCAGGGGGACTGGAGGCCGTAAAGGAACAAATGCAAACACAAGGTTCAACTTCACACCCTTACAGCAAATACAGACATTTACAATGATAAATATGTGTAAGTTTGACGTACTATCTTCTAATGAAAACACCTCCATTTCCTGACTGTGGATTTAGGCCCTGAGCTTTCTAAATCACTTACTCATTCTTCTATTGATCTGTTAGGGGAAAGCCTGAGTATGCAGTCCCTGGTTCAAGTATAGAATGCCATGCCCATGCCTGCCATGACTGGTTGGTTGGCATACTGGTTAACTGGCTGGCTAGATGGTGACATTAGATGAGATGAGATAAGATGCTATGAGTAGAAAGAAAGTATTACAGTAATACAGAATAACATTTGAATGGTGATAACAACATAACAAAATGGGTAATCAACATATGAAGAACATTAAAGACATAATCCTGAGTTAACATTGCACCTATATTTCTCCTGCAGATAGTGCACCCCGCACGGCTCGAGCGAGTCACGGTCCCCTTCCCCCTATTCCTGGTGGCGCTCCCTCTCCTGTGAATCCCGGTCCTCCAAGACCTCCTCCCCCATCTGCACTGGGAACTCCCCCCAGGGCACCGCCCTCCCGCGGGTCTCCCGGCCGCAGCCACCTTCCGCCTCCGCCGCCGTCAGGGAGTCGTGGTCCTCCACCGCCGCCTCCTCCCCCTCCTCCAGCAGCTCCCCACGCCCTGAGGCCCCCTACGTCCCCTGCGTCTGGAGGTGGCGGCCCTCCCCCTCCTCCACCCCCACCACCACCACCACCACCATCCACATCAAAGCCAGCACTGGGAGTAGAGAGAGTAGACAGTGGAGCCGCTGCCGCCCCTGGGGCCAGTCGAGGGGCCTTGCTGGACCAGATTCGCTTCGGGACCAAGTTAAAGAATGTAAGATGTTCCTATTTTATTGACATTGAGTCAATTCCTGCATTTCATACGTATGCTGCTATGTGCTGCTATATTGCATATCTGAAACCAAACCATTCTGTTTAGTGTTGATTACATATCATCAGTTGATTACACATCAGAACCCAAAATGGGTTCTGGGGACCCCCAGGAGGGTTCCTTCAGTGAGAGTTCCAGGGGTCCTCCAGCCAAATTAACCTCTGTCACCATAATTCAATTCACTTGAAAATACTCCTGTACAAATACATTATGACAATATATTTCAATATCACCTCTAAGTCATTTAGACAATTGAATTTAAAACAAAACATCATTTCATAGTTACTCTTTTTGTGTCGATAGAGATGATGCAATATAACATTGTTCCAATATAGAGTGTGAAACTGATGCACAGAGAGTTTATAAGTTTTATCAATTTTTAACTTTACATTTAAAATGTAATTAAAATATGCAGCTTTTATTATCGGGATATCAGGATCTATAGGTCTGGATAATTTGAAATGGTGGTCCATATCGGGATGAAAGTAATTTTGCGTGTCTGTGAAATGAAATAGTTTGAAAACCTCAGACGCAAAACATTTGCATCAACCTAGAATTGCACATTTCTGATCAACGTAAATGCAAAAGAATGACAGTGACATCTAGAGGCTGTTTGGGCTCAGAGCAAAAGGGAGAAGGGAGAGAGTAGTGCCTGATTTTGTGGCCCAACAGCCACAGCCCTGAAACAAAGTACACAGCAAAGATCCAGAGTGGTAATTTAACTCTGATATTGTCAAAATTGAGCCATGAAGTTCTAAAATTCAACTAATCACTTGTGAATTAATACATCTGTACATGGTTGTGTAGTCCGTAGTGTACTGGATTTCATTTGTAAAATCCTCTGGCCTTATTTCCATGTGACATTTTGAAACATTTTAATCATATTCCTGTTTCTCTCTTATAGACTGCAAGTCTGTGTCAGTGGGAAAATACAGTATGGTGGAAAGAGACATTAAAGAGAGGTTATCGTGGAAGAAGTGATGTAGGAATCTCTGTTGGCAGACGATTAGTTACATTACCGTAGACTTCTGGTTATAGACGTGCGTCTTATTTAGTTTTCCTGTGATATTTGGATGCTTCTTTAGACTAGACGTGTATCTGAAATTAATAAACAAGGCCAATTAGTGATAAATTAATAGGAGCTACATAAACAGCCGAGATGTTTGTAATCCACCTCTGAGCCCATACTCACTCTGAGAAAAACATCACTGAACATTATTTTGGAAAAATAAGTGTGTGTGTGTGTGTGTGTGTGTGTGTGTGTGTGTGTGTGTGTGTGTGTGTGTGTGTGTGTGTGTGTGTGTGTGTGTGTGTGTGTGTGTGTGTGTGTGTGTGTGTGTGTGTCAGGTCACTGAGAATGACGCTACACCACAGACCGAGGAGTCCAGTGAGGGGATTGTGAACGCTCTTATGCTGGTGATGCAGAAGAGGAGTAAAGTCATTCACTCCTCAGGTAATAGTATAGTAGCCACGTAAAATCCTGAGACTTGAAGGAGCACTTTACCCATTTTCAACATTATCTTCATTCATATAATTGGTCCTTGGACAATTTCCGTCTACTCACTCTGTGTCTCATTGGTGAGCTGTCGCAAGTTCAGACAGTTCAACGATGTTAATTCCACGCTGGAGAAACTACAGCTTAATCTTGCTGGAAGGTTAGCATGCTGAAATATAAGCCATTGGTCTTGCATTAATAAAAACTAAAGTTTGAAATCTTGTTTGAAATAACCAAACCTGCCTACCAATGATGTCATTGGTAGACAGGTTTTTGAGAACTGTCCACAGAAATGGCCAATTTATAATGAGCATTTTTGAGGACTTGAAGAAAGGTTGAAAATGGGTGAAGTGGTCCTTTAATTCAACTCTGAAATAATGTAATGTAACCAGATCTATTTGGTTACATTTGTACACTCTCTGAGTTACAAATGGATACATTAACACTGATATTTTTACTGTGTAGCACAGAGTTTCCTATGGAGGATTATTTCTCAATCTCATTTTCTTTAGGTGATGAAGAAGATGATGCAGTCGATGAGGAAGATGACGATGAGTGGGACTGAATTCCCTCAACTATTCTGTGTATATATACCATGGCAACAATGATATGACAGGATGCAGGCTGTTTTGTAAAAAGATGCATACTGTACAGTAATACAGTTTGCATGTGTTGGACTGGGGACAATATAAACTTGGAAAGCAGAGACATTTAATATAAGTGTTTTCCCTCAATTCCGGTCACAGTGCTGATAGATTAGCAGGTGAAATGGGAAATAGATTAATAAAGACTGTGGAACTAGATTTAACCACTTAGATCATTCTTTGACCAGAGTCCCCCAGGGGTCTATGCTAGGCCCCCTCCTTTTTCCTTAGGGACGCCTGAATTGACTGAAATACTTTATTTAGAAAGACATGGAAAAAGTACATGGAAGTACAGTTCACAATACAAGGTCCACTAAACTGGATCGCCCATAAAAGCACAATGGCTTATTTAAAATGAGATCCCCATGCACCCATGCAAATCATGATGACATTTAAGAAGAAAACAGACAGATATACACTACTATGAAGAATGTCATACAATCAGCTTACAGGTTACTGGTATGAAAAACAAGAAATATGTAAAATAAACAGTTCGAGGAGGGAGGTGGGGTGGGGGGGGGGGGGGGGGGGGATGTAGGTTAAGACTTTGACAGGGGCCAGTTAGGAATTGCAGCCTCCTGTTTAGGCCAGTTTTGAAAGTGAGTAGGGTTTCTTTACTCCTTTTGGTAGGGCATCCCACATTTTTGTTGCATAGCATGAGAACGAGTTCAGTCCCTTGTTTGTGCCAAATCTGTGTTGGACAACAGAGACCCCCAGGGGTCATTGAGGGCATATTCCAGGGGGTGTCCCCAGCTAAATGTATGATAGTTAGAAACCACACCGAGTAACTCCGAGTTATGGGGCCTGCGATCCAATGGTGGAAGAAGTACTGACATTTGTTTTACTTACCACAATGTAGATATACTCTGTTACAAGTAGAAGTCCTGTATTCAAAACTTACTTGAGTAAAAATCCAAAAGTATCGGCATCAAAATATACTTAAAAGTACCAAAAGTAGAAGTGCTCATTGTGCTGAATGTCCCATTTCACAAGTTCAAAACGTATAAAAAATATTTTGAAAATAGAAGATCTACAAGCTCATAAGCTTGCCGAAATATATAGGCTATTTTTAACGTTGCGATGGGAATGATGTACAAAAACGAATTTCACCCACTTTTTTACCTTGTAAACCTGTGATGTGACAATAAACCTGATTCTGATTCTGATTCTGGGCTGAAGTGGCTAGCGTGTTTTATAATAATGATCAAAATCTACAAAGCAACTAGTGACTTAAGTTTTCAAATAATTGTAGTGAAGTAAAAGTACAGTAGGCTGTCTCTGAAATGTAGTGGAGTAGAAGTAAAAGTATAGAAAATTGGAAATACTCCAGTAAAGTAAAAGCACCTAAAGCACCTAAATACAGTATTTGAGTAAATGTACTCAGTTACTTTACACCACTGCTGCGACCCAACGCAAACCAATCTGGGGGTCCTTGAAATGTAAACCTTTGATAACTAGTAATCGTGCAGCGTCCTCTGGTGGATATCTTTTGCATCCCATAAGACAACAACATTGTTATCAGGGGTGTGCCTGGAAAGGAATGTCAACTTGTCAAGTGAAAATGTTTTGAATTGTACAAAAATACAAAGTGTCGTGTCATGTTCTGTGCTGAAAGTCCTAATATTTAAAACAATACATAAAGCTTTCATTTCAAAGGTTGCACCTCATAATACTTGGTTCGATATATTCCTCATATTCTAGTATTGTGTGTGTGTGTGTGTGTGTGTGTGTGTGTGTGTGTGTGTGTGTGTGTGTGTGTGTGTTTATGCTGTAAACACACACACATTGTTTACTGGACAATCAATACCGTAAACTTTACGGAAAGGATTGTTCATAAGAAAAAAATGTTTAAGGACGAATGTAAAACAAATTGTGTAAAATATCAATATATGAATAATATTAGTGCTTATGGCTAATGTGTTGTGTTTTGCTGTTTTTCTAAACTGTGTTTGACAGGAAGTTCATTCTCCGTCGCACAACGGTGTCGCGCGCACAAAATAGAAGATCTACAAGCTCACAACGGGTCGCAGACGCGACGCGTTGTGAGCCTAACTCTGTGGTTGTGAGCTTGTAGGTCTGCTATTGTCGGAAGCGTGAGTCGGGCTTCACGTGACTCGTGTGAACCAATGAATGACGAGCAGGTCAGCCATTGGCTGGTTCAAACAAAAAGGACCGTATTTGAACAGAACGTTAGGATTCTCCTGCAGGCAATCAACCACTGATCAGGCACTCTCTACGCCTTACTGAGAAACAACCCGATTTAACAAAGATTCAACGGTAAGATCATTTAATAACTGCTTTACTTTTGATTATTCGTCATATTAAGTGACTGTTTGTTCGCGTGTAGCGAGGGACTTTGTGAATTTTGAATTGATAACAAACAAACGTAGGCCGTTTGTGGAGCGCTTTTTAGAACTTGCATGGCCAATGGTTGTGGTGTTGATGTAAGAATTAAAAAGACGCGTAACACAATAGTGTTGTGTATTACTTTTTACTATTGTACGAATTAAGACACGTAACACAAGTTTTCACACGCTGTCTAACCCACGACCGTTGTGATTATCACACATTTAGGAGGTTTGAGGTTGGTTTTCTGCTCTGCCGTGGCCTGTAAACAACATGATGGCCAGTGAGGAACAGACCGGCAGCTATGAGTTCGATGCTCCGTCTCATGTGATAGACTTCAACCAGCCTGCCCTGGACGAGGTGGATGACGCGGACCACTGGTTCGGTGAGTTAAACCAGTGGTTCTCAAACTTTTTCATGTCAAGGACCCCCAAATTGACACTTATTAGCCCACGGACCCCAATTTCAAAAGATATGCCAGGGACCCCCATAAGAGATTTGTTTTACAGCTCTAGCAGTGATTCTCAACCATTTTAATTTCAAGGACCCCCAGTTTGACATGCATTAGGCTACGGACCCCCATTTAATGGCATTTCTATCACTTGGACCGCAATTTATATTGTAAAATCTATGTCAATTTAACTCAGTGTACAAATGGACCCGTTAGGTTCCGTCTGTACACTCTCAGAGTTACAGACCCACAAGGGTCCATTTGGTTCCTATAAATCATTTAGCTGGGGACCCCCTGGAACCCCCTCAAGTACCCCTGGGGTCCCCGGACCCCACTTTGAGAACCAATGAGTTAAACCACGGTACTTTGCATCGTTGGAAACGGTCGTTTTAAAGCCATAATCCGTAGTACGATGGTGTCGTTTATTATACGATCTGCTCGACATTACAAGCTAAGCAATGCAATAAGATCGGTTATTTTTTGCAAATTACTTTCATATCGCTTGATATGCTACTTCACCAACTAAACCTTTTTAATGCCATCGGAAATAAGACCTTGTTTACTACAGGAGGCTATGACCGCCGCCATTTTGTTACTGCCGCCTGCTAGCAGTGTTGCCATGTCGGCGTATTATGAGCGACTTTGGGCTTTTTCTGCAAAGTTGCTTGTAAAAATTGGTGGTTGTGGGTTTTTCGCCTTGTTTCTAAAGTGTATTTGCTTATTTAGGCTTGTTTCCAAATGCGTATTTAAACCAGTGGTTCTCAAATATTTTCATGTGTGCCACAGGGAGCATGTGTTAGAACGTTTCAACAATATTAAATGGCAGATATATAAGCTCACAATGTTGATCTGCTATTTTCAAATAGTGCTCATGTGGCCTAGTTGCTTATTTTGGGCTTTTCCTAGACCTGGTTGCTTATTTCTCTCACAAAATATGGCAACCCTGCCTTCTAGCCACCCATCAGCTGTAAGTTTTCTCAGTAACTGCTGAAACGCTGTTACTGATTTTGTTGTTAAAGTTACAGCAGAGTAAAACGTGTCAGGCTGCTACAACTGAGTGTACAAATGAATCCTTATGGTCCATTGTTTGATTCCATTCGTCCTTTTTGGGTAACATCATAAATATTTTTTATGATGCCCTCAACTCAAGGACCCCTGGGGGTCCCTGGGCCCCACTTGATCACCATTGCCTTATAGCACACCATGATGTTGTACGCCACACATTTGCAGCTAATCAAATGATTTAAGTGTCAATGTCCAAACATTAACAAATGGGTGTTTAGATGTGCTACTAGTCAGTTTACTTACTAGCCTGCCATGTTTTTTAATCTTCTGTAGTTCAACCTGTGCTGGAAAACAAACTCTAAATATGCTTATGGTTCCATGTCCCTTTTTTAAAAATCTGTTAATTAACTACTGATTGCATCATTATCAACAGATGAACAGGCTTGTAATCTGGCCACAACTCCTAACAGAAGCTTTCCCTTTGGAACCCCGAAGCCGGACCTGCCACGGGCAGTTGTGGCCCCTCAAGTCAAGGGGTCACCATGTGACTCAGGTTAGTTTTATTTTCATCACCAATATAGTTGGCATTTAAAGAATGTCAATCTGATGAACAGGCCTTTCTTTCACAGATGGTGTAATCCTATATGGCCCTAAAGGTCTTCAGTCAGCAGGGCGCACTTGTATTGGGCTAATGGTAGACCACAATTGGGCAGTCGAAGGAAAATAAATATACTTGGCTTTAGACCCCCTTTTCAGCTCTTTTCCTCATAAGGTCTCCTGTAATTGGTGGCAATGCATCTGTAACTCTGTAATTGTGAATTATAATTAACCTGGGCTCTTAAATATAAATATCTTTAATATATCAATGATTCTAGCGCCCAATGGGTCCTCTTCACCACCCGCCAACATCGTCACATCCTGGGGTAACCAAGCGCCCACTCGTCTGGCTGCAGGTAACCATGCTCCCAGTCGCATGGCTGTTCAGCAGCAGAGCACCTCTGCTCAACCCCCTGTCAAAGCACGCAGGTATGTCTTGTGATATTTCACTTTTCACACAAGGGTATATACAGTGTCTTTAGTTGATGCTGTTGGTTTAAATCTGCTACTATTCTGGGGTATCAACTTACATATTGCTATTCAGTTAAATGGCACAAAACTGTCTACATTCATTTAAATGCTATGCTCAACCATGTAAGGAATAGGGACTCCCTCTTTCCTTGGTGTTACACCTTGATGGCGCTTAAATCCTAACATTAACTTCACTAAAACTATGCCTAACCCTAACCTCACAGAAATAATGCCTAAACTTAACCTCATAACCCTGTCCGCCTGGGCGAAACACCTAGTACAAGACATCCTCCCTTGAGGAATCTCTTGGTGATTAATCCATTTCTGGTTTCTCTGAAGGGTTTCAAAGCGTAAGCAGGACGAGACAAACATTGTTCCAGACAAGAAACTAAGAAGGTGAGACCTAGCCTCTAATTCGGTGTAGGCCCCGGGGATATCAAATTTCACACAGTGCAGTCAAAGTTATAATTTCCTCGACATTCCAGGGTGGAGGCTGCAGTCACTGTGCGTCCATTACGGGCACGTATAAGGTTAATATAGAACATACCCTGGGGACAGGTGTCTTTGCTCACATTTGGTCAATTTTCTTAATGACTAATTACACAACTAGTGGGTGTCATGGCTAAGGACTGGAAACGGCGGCAAATTCTAACGTTGCGTGATGGGATGTATGCTTGTAAATGTTCATGTATTCAATACGCCACCAGTGGGTTGCATGCTTGTAATCACATTTTTCATAGAAGTTTTTTGTTAATGAATCAGCTGTTCAGACTTTCTTAACTGTTCATCATGGCACAGAAGCATAATGAAAGCTCACTCACTTGTGGTATTTATTGTATGGTGCTGAAAAACACAACCCATGGCAACTGGGTGTTTAATTATTATTTTATTTTTTAAATCTACTAGCCAGCCAGCCAGGCGGTCTGGTCCTACTCCTCGTAGAGGGAAACGTCCAGTCAGACGATCAAGTACTAGCAGGAAATCTGGGCCTGCCCGGAGGATGCCGGCAGCAGCACCTGCCAATAAGGGTGTACAGTGAGTAAACACATTTTGACAACATGTTGTTGGAAATTCTGTGGGAAACCCTGTTTGAATGCAATATATTTTCTTCCACTTAGGCCAAATAGCTCTGAGGCGCAGGAGTTGGAGAAAATCAGACGGCTACAGCTGGAAGTGGCTGAGCATAGGAAGAAAAATGAGGCTAGCTACAAGGCAGCGTTGAGTGGCAGTGAGTGACTGTTTTGGAATTAAATGTATGTCAAAAGATTCAAGGTTGTGACCATGTAAGAATTTTCTTTGCTCCTCCTAAATTATTTTCTGATTTCAGGTCACCTGCCAAAAAGGATGGCCCTCTCCACCACAGTACCCAAAGAGTTTCATTTCAGTACAGACAGCAGAGTTAAATCGGGGACCCCATCTAATGAATCCCAAAAGGACGTTGATTTTGTTTCACAGCTCCGCAAACACCCATCTTCTCCGGTGAGGGACTTCTTGCACTGCGTCTGTCAGCATTTAGCAATAACCTGGCTAAAATAGCCTGGCTGCATAGGAATAAAATGCTCTGATGTTGGGAAGGCTGTTTCATAATAACAGAGTCATTTGTCATTTCAGGCAAAGGCCTCTAAAGGTACCACCGTGCCCAAACCATTTAACCTCTCGCAAGGCAACAAGAGGAAGGGGGAGGAGCCTGCTCCGTATGTGTCCATAGCTCAGCAGATTGAACAGTTCCACACTCGCACTCCCGAACGCTACCATCTGCGGAGCCGTCAGAGAGCTGAAAGGGGTAAGCATGCATTGGGGATTCTATCATAATCGAGTTGACTATATTATCCTGCATCAGAACTACCAGTTGCACATGAACTATGCACAGCCACCTACCTTACTCTTCAATGTAACCAATTTCACAGTACTTTTTTTAACCATCTGCACCATCTTGATATCCTAGCCCAGTAAGCCTAATTGCCACGTAAAGAGTTTTATGTATAGTAGAAGTTTTAACCATGTTGCCAGTCCTATTCCAACTTAACGGGTGGGTGCTGCACTGTTCATGAAGGGCCATCTCCGATGAAGGCAGAACACCCAAAGATGACTCAGCCCCGCACCCCGCGTCTGATGACCCGTCAGAGGAACCGCCCTACTACGGTCAAGAGCAGCGCTGACATGGAGGCAGAGGAGATTGACAAACTCAATAAGTAGGTTTACATGACACTGCTAGTTTTTTTTTTTTTTACATTGGGTCAATGTCTCATGACAGGGGCTTTGCTGACCATTGTGTCTATTTTCAATATGTTGGGACTACAAGTAGTTGCACTCTTAAAACACCACTTGTCTCTTCAAGGTTTAAGTTCAAGGCTCTAGAGCTGAACAGAAAGATTCTGGAGAGTGCTCTGAACCCCAAGAAGCCAGCTGTGAAAGAGTCCACAAAACCTGAGGGCTTCAATTTGCAGATTGAGAAGAGGATCCATGAGAGGCAAGCCACCAAGAAGGCTGAGGAGGCTGAGGAGGAGCATGTCTTCCATGCCCAGCCCCTACCCACAAAAATCCTGGAGGAGGTGGTGGTAAGTTTTAGTGCAACCATTTGAGTCTGCACAAAACTGCATAAGCTTTTCAACATTAAATTGCCTAAAATGCATTTGTCTATAGTTTAAAGCGATGGTTCTCAAAATGGGGTCCAGGGACCCTTGGGTTACCGGCTCTTTTTTTTAAGGAGATTCCAAACTGGTCTGTCAAATTTGGATCCATTTGTACACTTTTAGAATTATGGGGGTCCTTGACATCGTTTAAGAACCACTGGTGTCTACAGGTGCTTAGCCCATGAATCTGAATGTTTGTGTGGTGCAGAATATATTTGGTGTTTAAGGTTGGCATGAAGACAAAACATTAGATGACAAAAATAACCTTCTGACTTGTCACATGATCACGGGGTAGCAAACTAAGCTTTTAATATCCCTCAACAGGGAGTGCCCCCGAAAAAGGTTCTGTGCCCCACTGTACCAGAATCCCCAGCTTTTGCCCTCAAGAAAAGGGTGCGACTGGAGCGCAAGGTGGAGGTAAGGTTCCTCTACTTCTATGGTTTTATTATTTTTACATATTTTAGCTTCTTGAAATGTCTTGTCCTTGCAGTCCCCTTTACCCCATCTACTAGTTTGTAACATTTGGGTTTATAAAATGATCCCAAATATGAACATAATACATTAGTGAACACCCCTGATGGGAAGCTTAGAAGTTTAATGAGGGTTTTTTTTTCTTTCAGGTGAAAGCTCCATCCCCTGTCAAGGCCAATCCAATGCCTCACTTCGGTTTGCCCTTCTACCCTCGTCTCCCTGACAAGAGTGAGGTGGAAGTTTGCCCTTTCTCATTTGATGAAAGGGAGAAGGGGAGGAGGGAGAAGAAGGAAAAAAGACTAGAAGACCTGAGAAATGAAGAGGTAGGGAGAACACACCTCTGTTAAAGGGGAACTTTCAGGAATCGCATCGCTCTGTGAAAAAAACAAGACTCTGGACAACACTCTGTATTGCCCTGTGTCGGGAGCTGAAGTCAAGTTGCCACCAGTGTAAAATTATTATTTTACTCAGGCTGATGGTGCTGGGACATGTTCCATGTCTCCTCGCCAGTGGTGGACAGTAACAAAATACATTACTTGAATACTGTACATTATGTTTGTATATTGACTTTTACTCCGTTTCAAAAAACATATTTTACTTTTGACTTGCATGTCTAAGATTTGGAATTGCCACTTAAGCCCCATTTCAAATGCAGTGAAAATGGCAGATCTACAAGCTCACAAAGTATTGTATATAGCTATGCGTCATTGTGAGCTTGTAGCTCTGCAGTTTTCACTATTGATATATTTTAAACGTTTCTAGAAAATCTTTTTGAAAATGTTTAACGGCAATACATTGATATTAAAAAGAAAATGTACTGTATAGTTTTTTTAAGCATGTACTTTGCATAAAAACAATTACTCAAGCACACACTTGACTGCAACTTTGACTTGTAGTGAAGTAATAATTGATCAGGAATATCTACACCCTGACTCAACTACTGTTTGAGTACTTTGTCCACCACGGCTCTTCAATAGAAAATCGTCCGAGTTCTCCTAATCAGGCAGTGTTTGCCAATGTTCTGTTGATTAAGCTTTAACCTGAACTTGATGCAGTTTCTCTGGCCTTAAACTCTCAGGTGCAGCCGTTCAAAGCCCAACCCCTACCAGATTTTGAGGTGCACCTTCCCAAAAAGAAGGTGCTTGAGCCTACGAAGCCAGAGCCTTTCAAGCTGCAGATTGACGAACGAGGAAGCAGATCGCACGATCGTTGGGAACAGATGGTGCGCCATCACTTTTTTAAAATTTTATAATGTGGAACAAGATTTGATGACTCATTGGTTTAGTTATCATAATTCACTTAAGCCCGATTCTCTACTTTTTTCTTTTACTATAATGACATGCCCAATATGGGGTTCCTAGGGTGGTTAACCATTGTGCTGCTTCTGTAGGTGAAGGAGGAGCAGAAACAGCAGGCAGAAGCAGCTGTCTTCAAAGCACAGCCTAGCAAAGTTGTCCACAAACAGCCCTTCCAGCCCAAGAAAGAAAGCCACTCGGTCCTTGGTGAGTTAAACCAATTAAGACCCTGTAACCTCAATACAGGGAAGAAGGAAGTTTTTAATCTCCTAAAAGGCAAGACACAATCCTCGTCCTGCTTATATCAGACCTCTATTCTTACAGGGGGTGTAAGTGATATTGTCTTAATAGCTGTATATAGCTGTGTTTTGATCGGTAACCGAGGTCTCCAGCTCTTTATCAAACGGAAGATAAAATGTTCAGGTCGGGATACCAATTTTATCAGTCAGAACGTGGGCCAGGATACCAATCAGGAGCAAGTACTCAAAATTGGAAGTGATGCAACTAAGTGAGCAGACAAAATTGGAACTGGAACAATGAAAGCGTAGCTATAACTGATGTGTGGGCTTCTTTCTTCCTGTTTGCATAAAACTGATATCTGACGTGAATATATTTTCTGTTTAAAGCTGGAGAGAAGACTACTGTTGAGCAATCACTTGCACTCCCTCACATGAAATTCTAAAAGTCAAAAGTGTCTGTTTTAATCCATCACACCTACCAGATATTTTGCTAAATGCAGATGGGCAAATGCTTTTTTGTAATGTAAAAAAATACTGAATGGCCTCTTAACATAACATGAGGTTTGATAACATATTCAGTAATGACTACCCAGTACTAAAACGGGAATTGCAGCAGAAGTCTTGATACTGAGCTGTCCTGGACTTTTAACACGCACTATTATTTAGGCAAATATTTCTTCTCACACTTTCCGTCTGTTTCATCAACAACCTGTCACTACAAACTAGGCATGAACACCTCCACAGTTCCAGAGGCTTTTGAGCTTGCCACAGAGCGCCGTGCCCGGGAGCGGCAGGAGTTTGAGAGGGAGCAGAGCGAGAAGGAGACCCTCAGGGCCTGCATGGAAGAGAGGCAGCGCCAAGAGCAAGAAGCGCGAGAGAAGGACGAAGTTACAAGGATGCGCCAGGGCCAGGTGATGACATGCTTTTCAGAATGTATATCATTGCTGTCGGGTGGGAACCTTGCATGTCCAGCCTTTATAATTTGGCAAATGGGGGGGCGGGGATAAGAACCTGTGTTCAAAGTGGATCAAATATAGTTATTTAGTCATAAGCTCGTGTTAATACTTTATTGTTTTAATAAATATTGAACCAATTCAGACACACTTTACCACTTTGACTTTGCATTGGTTTCAATAGTTATAAAACCCACAGACACTTAACCAATTTGACAACATTTTCCAAAATGGCAAAAATTGCCTGTTTAAAAGCTCACAACATACAAAGAAATTGGGCTTTTCGCCAAAAGTACAGTGGAGAGGCACAGGAAGAGAGTCATGCATCAAAGCCAAAGTGGTACGCGTCTTACCACTTGGCCATCGTGTGGTGCACCACAATATTTAGATGCAAGTTTTCTGCCCCACAGCAACAATATGTAACGATAGCCACTGCAAAAAAAAAGCTTTGGCGCTCTTAAGTAAAAAACATTCTCCTTCTTTCTTCTCAGGTTCATAAAGCTCATCCAGTGAGACACTACAAACCAGTGGAGCTGAAGAAGTCGGACCTTCCTTGCACTGTGCCTCAGTCCCCAAATTTTTCTGACCGTTTCCGTTTATGAGCTTATTGTTGATTTGAATTCATGCCGTGTTCACACTGGTAGATACAAAGATGCAGGCTACCATCTTTCAATGGAAGCCAGTGACAAAGATTCATCTGATTGTTGTAGCTGCTACAAAAACCGTTACAAGCTACAAAAAGTAGCATATTTGTAGCTTTGTATCTGCCAGTGTGAACGCAGCGTTATGTGATTTGGATGCATTTTATTTTCCGGTTTTAACATTCCTTATTTTAACAGATACGCCAGATATTGGACACGTTCTTATTTTTCTTTGGTTGTCGGGCATGTCATGTCTTCAAATGTATTTTGTAATAAACATTTTACTAACTACCGGTACTTGTCGTTTTCTTTGGTGCCAAGTTACAATAATCTTGGCATGTACTTTCGTACTGTTAAAGTAGCCCTTGACCCTTTTCAACCTTATCGTATAATTGGCAGTTACTAGTGGTCATAAGATAGCACAGACGGCACTAACCGCTCTGTGTCTCAGAGATGGCATATGGACAGAACTGCCTACCAATTACCTCATCAATGGGGATTCCAAGCTAATAGAAACTACAGCCTTGTTTTCCTGGAGATGACACACTGAAATCACGTAGAAGCCATTGCATCATTAAAGTTGAAAATTACAACTGCCTACTGATGATGTCTCTGGTAGACAGGCTTCAAAGCTGTCCAGAGTCTGGAAATGTGACCATCTTATTAGTGAGCACCACTATATGAAGACGTGGTTGGTTGAAAATGTAGTACACTACTTTAAAATGACTTTGTTTTAACCATGTTGGACATTGTAGCCTAGAGGTAAGATTGTAGTGTGTTCCACTTGGCCAAGGATGGATTTACTGCTTTAAAATGCTACAAAACATCCGAATTAGTTGCAACACCTACAACTGGGAGGGATATAAATGTCAAATTTATCTAGAATCTAGATCATATCGACGGTCATAGTTTCTTGGAAAACAAATATGTAAGGTGCATTTATGGACCTTCCTACAGGGAAAGAAGAAATTGGAAGTCACCCAAGACACCTTGTGTAGATTTAACCCATATCTTTCCATAATACAGTATGGATTTTGGGATCCGTGACGACCTATATTTGATAAAACTAGGCTATAGCGTAAAACTTACTGTAGAGGTTTTCTCTATGAGCAAATCCTTTTCCCTCTGCTTTTCTATAACCAATGTACGCATTTCAGCTAACATTGTATTTGAATCTGAATATTGTAACCTGTGCAATTTTACTCCATTCATCAACATGACAACTTATTTGCTTGCTTATTGTGTGCTCTCCTCTGACGTCTGTCCACTGTGCCTGGCATACCTTGCTTATCTGGTACTATTCTCTACCCTGCCCAAGTCACTGCTGTTCCACTGTCACTGTACCCCTTGTCTGGCTATTTCTGGATCTGGGGCTGGAAGCCAACAGAGATAACTGGTTCAAACCAGTGCACTGGACTTTCCTAAGTCTACTGCCTGCCCTGTAACAATTGCATATGGGTTTTGCCTCTCACTCTCATCTGCGCTTTTAGGCACAGCATTTGAATTCTACAGGTATGGAAACATTGGACCCGCAACTTTAAAGAATGGTGGCGAAGATCGTTTGGAAAAGGAGATCACGCATAAAGTGTGTTAGAGGCTTGGAGCACACTGTCTTCTTCAATCTCATGGCATAGAATCAGCTCTTCATCACAATTGTCAAGAATCTTTTTTTGCCAAACTGCTAAGGCTCTCTCTGCAGGCCCTGTTTTTTGGGGAGTCGTTCTAGGAGCCCTCTACCATGGGTTCGCTGCAGGGCCAGGTATCTGCCGCTCTGACTGGCCTGGGGACATTAGAAGCCAAAGTAGACAGCCTGGCTCACAAACTGGAGCTGGTCCTGGGAAGAGGAGGACATGGTGGCTGTCCCTCGTGCTTTACATGCAGTACGCACGTCCGCCAGCAGGAGGCGACAGAGAGGCAGCTGGCAGCCCAGTCCAGGCTGCTGGAGAAGATGGACATGAAGATGGTTGAAATGCAGACAGTCCTGGAGAGGATGGAGAAAGGTTGGTGCGGTGGTGGGAAAAGTACTAAATTTCTTTACCTAAAAGTATCAATACTGCAATGTAGAAATACTCTGTTACAAGTAAAAGTCTTGAGTAAAAGTACAAAGGTATACGTATCAAAATGTACTTAAAGTACCAAAAGTAGAACATTTGTATGAAGTGTATACACATCTTTTGAAAATAGCAGATCTACAAGCTCACAATGCGTGCATCACGACATTGTGAGCTTGTAGATCGGCTATTCTTAAATGGCCGAATTGTATATAGGGCGGAAGTGGTTAATATGTTTGGTAATAATAATCCAAATCTACAAAGTAACTAGTAAGTAAAGTTTTCAAGTCATTGTAGTGGAGTAAAAGTATAATATTTGCCTCTGACATGTAGTGGAGTAGCAGTAAAAGTACTGACAATCAGAATTACTCCAGTAAAGTAAAAAATACTTAATTGTACTTAAATACGGTACTTGCGTAAGTAGCAAAGTAGAGGTTGTTCATCTGTACTATAGATCCATGCTTTAAATTATGATCGGTCTGCATTAAATCAAGCCACCCAACACCCATTTTTTTTAGCTCATTCCCCAAATAATTTAAGTATCTCTGAGCTGCCAGGTCCCCTATGTGCTTCTACTGTTTATGTTCTCTAGTGTATTGCAATGCAGACATGTTTATGTTTTTTGCATTGGATGGGTCGTCTCACTCCAAATCATCCTTGTTTCATTGTTTTGAAACAGCAAAACTAGTTTGAAAACCTTAATTTTATCCACTTCTTAAAGGGCAGTTGTGGAACAATGTCCAACACTGGTTGTCCTTTCCTTCCACTGATTACTATTTTAGTAAGGGGAAGTGCATACCTGAAAGAGGGAAGTGCATAGGCCTACCTGAGAACATCTCAACATAAACTGGTATTAAATTATTAGATGGAATGACAGTTTCACAGCTTACATATCAATTCATTATGCTGTTTCTTGTGAAGGTGGTCTTGAAGGAAAGCATGTTTACACAAATCAACAAACAAGTCAACACATGAATGTGGTCCCTCAATCACAACTACAAAAAGCTGCCACTCCAAAGACTGCATCATTACCGGCAAAGACCCCACTCATCACTGTCAAGGTAATCTGTGCTTTGTTTCATCCTGTTATTTACCTTTCTCCTCTGAGATGAGAAAAGGCTGGGAACGAGGCTAGTTATTTAGTCTAGAATTAAAATGCATGCCTTATGACAAATAACCAAAAATCATAATGTAATGCTAATTATTCCCCTTATCAGAATTCTGAAGTATTGTATTATCTCCTAGAGTCCAGATGTTTGTTTCTCGCAGCCAGAAAGCAGTAAACAACAATACATCAAATCCCCACCTCCTGCCATTTCTCTCCAAAAAGGTACAGCTCATTTCTATCACAGATAAATGTACAGTATCACTGTTATTCCATCCCCCACCTGTTCACGGAGTGTTTGCTTTTAGAAAGCAACAAACCAGCCTTTTCGATTAATCTTTTATGTTTACTTAAAATTGTACAGGTCTCATTATTGTGTGGTGATTGTTGTCACATGTTATGCTTACTTTATGGCAAACTAAATGGGAGGCTTTTTACACAGGCTGACATCATGGATTCATTACATTACATTACAGTCATTTAGCAGATGCTTTTATTCAAAGCGACTTACAAAAAGTTTAAATAAGTTTACATTAGACATTTTTTTTAAAACTGACAGTAAGTGCACGGTGGTTAGATGAATGAAAAAGCTTACGGCACTTGGTATTCCCAGGCGATCTCACGTGCTAGTACTAACCAGGCTCAACCCTGCTTGGCTTCCCGAGATTGGACGTGATCGGTCGGGCGTGTTCAGGGTGGTATGGCCATAAGCAACACTGGCAGCAAACGGCAGGCCTTACAGACAACCGTGGCTGGAGGAGACAATGAAAATATATATGTTTTTGTATAAAATACGTTTTTATAGGACTGACGATTCATGCAATTGGGGAGGTATAGCAATGTCTTGACCACTCTGCTGGATTATGCTCTCCACTTCTTACAGATCAGTTGAGAAAAATGACAGTTTCACAGCTTACAGATCAAATTCACTTCAATTCATTATGCTGTTTCTTATGAAGGTGGTCTTGAAGGAAAGCATGTTTACACAAATACACAAACAAGTCAACACATGAATGTGGTTCTTCAATCACAACCACAAGAAGCTGCCACTCCAAAGACTGCATCATTACCTGCAAAGACCCCACTCATCACTGTGAAGGTACTCTTTGCTATTGTTTCTAAAAATCAGTATACGTGTGCTTTTTGTCCCCTGTCTCCACAAAAATATACTGCACATTTGAGTCTTTTTTTATAAGCACTAGGTTTAATCCTGTTATTTACAATTTAAATTTAGCCATCCATTAAAATGTGTTTCACGCCATAACAAGTAGGCTTCCTGGTGGAGAAAATAAATGACAAAACAAAAATCTTTTTGAATTTTGAAATATTGTATTTTCTCCTAGAGTCCAGATGGTTTCTCCCAGCCAGAAAGCAGTAAACAACAATACATCAAATCCCCTCCTCCTGCCATTTCTCCCGTGAAAGGTACAGCTCATTTCTATTACAAATACATGTATCCCTGTTATTCAGCCTCCACCTTTTCACTGAATGTTTCCTTTTAGAAAGCAACAAGCAACAAACCTGTCTTTCCTGCTTACTAAATTGGGGGCTTTTGAACAGTTTGAAATTTTGGATTAAGCTCATTTAAAAAAAAAAAAAATCAATATTGATGAAAAGGGTTTAAAAGCATTTCTAGGAAAAAACAACAAAAAACTGAAATGATCTCCGTGGTGGTTAGTTGAATGAAAAAACAGCAACTGGTATTCCCATCCAAGTACTTGTGAGGCACGACCCTGCTTAGATTCCAAAATCGGATGTGATTGAGCTTGTTAAGGAGGAGGTATGGTCGTAAGCGACAGTGACAGCAGCCAGTATCCTATAGGTCCTATACAGTAGATGACAATGGTTGGAGGATAAGCTTTTCAACATTTTCTTTTTTTTAACGCTAAGCACTTCAAGATGCCTTCTGAAAGATCGGACTTTATAGTGCTGTACCCGTCAGTACTTCACAGTAAAATAATAAAATCCTCTGTTCATTTATCAATTTTTAACTTGGGTGTACAACTGTAACAGGTCCATTTGCTTACATTTGTACACTATCAGAGTTAGTAAGTAAGTGTTTGTTGACCAATCTACCTCCTAGTATAACGGACAGGTGGCCTGCTTGTCTTTTCAGTCGGCTGTGGGGAAGAGCAGAGAGACCCAAAAGGGTTCACAATAGGCCAAAAGCCCATTGTTGGAGGGACACCAGTGGATCATCCGCACCCAGCGGCTGATTCATCAGCACAAAAGACCAAGAGCACAATGGTGGCTGGAAAGGTTTGTCTGCCTTTTACAATGATATCAAAACAGGAGAAAAAATGAAGCATGCTTTTTATTCTGAAAATACTTCACCTTCAGTCTTAATGAACGTTGCACCTCTTATCATAGACTCGATAGTGATCAAATATTATTATTTTAGTTATTTACTTATTGTAAGGTTCAGTGGGTAAGAGTTTGCTAAATGCCCAACATGGAAATGTGAATGCTGAAATGCAGAACATTATGGATCACTTTAGTACCATTACATATTGTGAGCATTAGTATACAGTATGTAGACATTTTATCCATATCATATTACTGACCCCAACACTAGGATATGAACAGACAGCAGGCTGTCCACAATGCTCCCAAGAAAGGTCAGGTGATGATACCTGGAGTGCAGGTGATTGGTGGAAATTCCCAAGAGGTGAAAGGTCAGCCAATGGCAATGCCCAACCGGCAGTGTGTGGGAGGAACAGATGTGACGCAAGCCACACCAGACACAATGAGCACATCAGTCATTAGAAAGGTATTTCACCTTAATGTATTCAAACAAACCTAACACCAAGGGATGTCACTCGGCCACCACTACAGAGACAAGGGTTTGATGGTGGACAAAGTACTTTACCTCAGTACTTGAGTCAAAGTATAGATACCAAGGGTCAAATATCACTCAACTACAAGTGAAAGTTGCTCAGTAAAAAAAATCCCACAAAAGTAATAATAATAAGTAATAATAATATAAAAATACATTTTCCAAAAACATGTAGAAATGTTAATGAAATAATAATGAAAATAGCAGATCTACAAAGACATTGGCTGTATTCAATCCCAACCCAGCTCAGGGTACTCATGGGTTCAGAGGTCCTCGCCACTCAACAATAAATGGAAGGACATGACCTTACTTTTGATGTTTTTCAAATGTCTGTTTTCAGAGCGACTTGCACAGTGAGCCACAGGTTCATAAGCAGCGGCCTCCCAAGCAAGCCGCTGTCACTGCTCCTTTCAACGCAGAGGAGGGAGGAGCAAGAGGACGGGTCCATGTGGCTGGTGGGAAATCCCAAGAGGTCAAAGTTCAATCAATGCCAGAGCCCTCTAGCCAGAAAGAAAAGTTGGGAATGAACAAGATGATGGAGGTTGCAGCAGCCGTCCAATCAGTTGCCGGCGGCCAGCTGAGCCAGAGCACGACTGGCCCGACCAAAACAGCGAAGACAGTGACCTTATTACAGGTGCCACAAAAGCCATGCGGACCGGCTGTCATAGTAATGATGGAGAGTCCGTCCTCCCTCAGACATGTGTCCAGCTGTCCAGAGTCTCTTCAGAGGTCCACACACACACACACACACACACACACACACACACACACACACACACACACACACACACACACACACACACACACACACACACACACACACACACACACACACACACACACACACACACACACAGATTATTGAGCATTTTGACTTACATATAACTAACCTGTTTTACTTCAAGAATCACAAACTACACCAGTGTAACCAAACCTTTCAGAACTTAAATGTGGCTTTATACCGACAATAATAACATTAATAATAACAATAACAGTAATATTATATTAGTTACCTAAAGCCATTTACTGTAGGTATTAACATGGTGTGGTATGATCTGATATGTTGGTCCATTATGAATTGTCATTTGCTATCTCCATATTTCAATATTCTTTTCCCTGTAAGTTAATTCCCTACTGAGTCACACTGGGGTGTCACACAGAAGTATCAAATAATATACGTATACATGCTGTAGATCGGCTATTTTATCTACGTGTGTGTGTGTGTGTGTGTGTGTGTGTGTGTGTGTGTGTGTGTGTGTGTGTGTGTGTGTGTGTGTGTGTGTGTGTGTGTGTGTGTGTGTGTGTGTGTAGGTTTTATAAATATTGAACTAATGAAAATTAACTGCATTGGCTCCATTGGAACACAGGTTCTTTTTTCCATGTCCTGAAAAGTAACAATTTTGGACATACTGTACAAGGTTTCCACCCGACAGCAATGATATGTGTGTGGTGTTGTAGGCTCCAGGGAGCAGGACCCCAGGCTCCAGTACAGATGGTAGTCCCCACCACACACCCTGCTCAGGGGAACAGCCATGCTGTGGCTAGGGGGTCAATCCCCAGCCGTAGTCCAGACTGTGGCATTCAGATCCATGTAATCCCTGCTACATCATCAGACACAGCCAGAACCATCTCATCTCCACAAATCTGCCACAAGATCATAGGTACACAGTCAAATTATCAGTGTTAATTTAACTTGGACATGAACACAGACCATTTTAGTGACCGTTAATGGCTTTATTTTTTACAATTGTTTTTCTCCAGTCATTGAAATGTTCCCATACGTACCTGGATAATTTAGTCAATGATGGCTAAACACCATTGCCTGGGTAAATCATCAATATTAGAATTTAGTTCTCAAGCAAGTTTCATTTCTTTGCAAGTAGATTTTTGCGAAAGGAATGGAATCGAATGGAACAAATGTCTTCCTAGAAAATTAAACAAACCACAGTGTGCTTTGGAAAATGGTCACGTATCCCGTAGTCAATGGGCTGAACACACCCCAGACCACCAGTAAGGTTCCTCAAATGTAGTTCTGTAAAACCTTTTTTCACTGTAACAGTTCTTAAGGACCTTACAACAACTTGACTTGACTCTACCCTGCCCTCCCAGATGATGTCCCTCCTCAGCCAGCTCCGTTCCTCCATCGCTTTGTCTCTCTGAGCTCTAGTCCAGCATCAGACCTCTTCATCATTCACACCCGAGAGGTCCTGGGAGGGTGAGAGATGTTCAAAAAGTGTCTGTCCCTGGCACCACTGTGGTAGAGTCACACCAATGTGACACGTACTTACTTGAACCTGTCACTCCCTATTCTCTCTCTCTCTCTCTCTCTCTCTCTCTCTCTCTCTCTCTCTCTCTCTCTCTCTCTCTCTCTCTCTCTCTCTCTCTCTCTCTCTCTCTCTCTCTCTCACACACACACACACACACACACACACACACACTCTCTGTTAATATCTCCATCATAACTAAACCTTAGGTTCACATATTTTCCAGTATATTTGCAATTTGCTGATCCTACAGACCAATCATACAACTCCACCATTCAGGCAACAGCTTGGTGGCTCATGTAGTTAGTATGTATACCAGTAAGGACACACTGTCACAGAGTTATCTTATACTGTACATCACAGTGAGTGGGATATGTTGCATGTGTTTTCACCAGCGGACGCTTTGGAAAGGTTCATCGGTGCACGGAAAGGTCATCTGGACTGAGGCTGGCTGCTAAGGTCATTAACACCCGCAACGCCAAAGAAAAGGTACTGTAGAACCTGGCATGCAATAGACAGACAGACAGACATACCATAGACAGACCATAGACAGACCATAGACAGATTGATTTACCATAGACAGATTGATATACCATAGACGGATTGATATACCATAGACAGATTGATTTACCATAGACAGATTGATAAACCATAGACAGATTGATTTACCATTGACAGATTGATATACCATAGATAGACAGACAAATAAATAGATAGATAGATAGATACACACTGTATACAATAGATAGATAGATATACATATTATTGATGGATAAACACTTTTCAAAATCCTTAATGTAACTCAGAGAGTACAAATCAATCGTTTTACATTGTTGATAGATAGATTGATAGTTTAGTGACAGTGAAAATGTCATACCTCCAATGAAAAGAGTTGTTGAGAACTTGAGAGTGTGCGTGCATGTCTCTGTCTGACAGGAGATGGCCTTGAATGAGGTGCAGGTGATGAACCAGCTGAGTCATGCCAACATCCTCCAGCTGTATGAGGCCTTTGAGAGCAGGAACCAAGTGGTTCTTATCCTGGAATGGTAGGACTCCTTCCTCCATTCCTATTCTACTATATTCTGCCTCACTGTGTCCAGCTAATCACTTCTCTGCTCCTCTCAACACCACTGCATAGTAAAGTTCATTGAATAACATTTCAAACAGAGTCAGTTTGAGTGCATGTGAAGTGTGATAATCTATTGCAAGGGGGAAAGTACATGTTTTTTGTCCCGAAGGATCCAGTTTTTACCAATTTAGACCTACCCCAGTCGTCCCTATTTTCGGAATGTAATTAAAGGCAAAACAAATTGCTGTGCAACACAACAAAGTATGAATCAGGCGTATAAGTTGTTAAGTGGTTAGGTTTAGGATTAGAAGTGTTGCAATGACAGTTATATCTTGATCCGGCATGTGTGTGTGACATGTGTACTGTATGTCTCTGGCATGTGTCAGTGTGGAGGGAGGCGAGCTGTTTGACAGGATTGTGGATGAGAGCACCCCGCTGACAGAGGTGGATGCCATGGTGTTTGTGAAGCAGATCTGTGAAGGTCTCCACTACATGCATCAGATGTATGTCCTTCACTTGGATCTCAAGGTCAGGCAGCCACACGTGATAGTTAGGGAACTTTAGACATGTTTGAGTCATTGAAACAAATGTAATGGAATAAATGGAAGGGATATTTCCATTCACAGCAACACTGTGCTTCCCTGTCAAACCTGGAAAAGGAAGTAATAAATCCACAGGGATTCATCCAAATGAGCATTTGTTCAATATAGTCAGAATATATAATCCAAAACATTGTGATCAACACATAGTAATACCTGTGTAATAGATAGCATTTCTTTATACATATGCTGTCTCTCTATTTCTTCTATTTCTATGGGTCTTCTATGATGTCTTCTTTACTTATATCAGTGACTTGTGATATCAGATTAAAGTTGATATTGAGTCAGATTTCTTTCCAATTGGGTTTGTGTTCCATGATTTCTAGCCAGAAAACATCTTGTGTGTGAACCACACTAGTCATCAGGTGAAGATTATTGACTTTGGACTGGCCAGAAGGTAAGACTAGATGCATGAGCTCCAAATCGTGATGACATGTGCACACGCATGCACAGACAAAAAGTCGTCTGGCCCTCATAAAGTCACATTTTGATCAATCCAGCCCATGACCCAAAATGAGTTTGACACCGCATGGTGTGCAGTATTGAGCTGTGCTGAAACGCTGTTCAACTGAAAAATATGAATGACGATGGCATTGATTATTTGTTCCATGTAAGGTGCTGTGATATTAACACCTTGATATTGGTTATTTTAAAATTGGGCATTTTAAGCTTATTCTACAGTTGCACTCACATGGATACAGTAGGTGTTCAAGTGTCTAATTGGCGTCAAATGGCGAAATGTCTGAATCTTGGGCACATTTGACCTGTTTTGTCAGATACAAACCACGGGAGAAGCTGCGAGTCAACTTTGGAACACCAGAGTTTTTGGCCCCTGAGGTGGTGAACTTCGACTTTGTCTCCTTTCCCACAGACATGTGGACCCTTGGGGTGGTCACATACATGCTGTAAGTCCTCTCTAAGTTGTAACCATATTTCACAGTGGCAAAGTTCTTAAATGTGTTTAACCTATCACATCAATGTACAGGCAGCTGCCATGAGAATAAAGAGACTGTTTGATAAACTTAGTTTATTCCACAACACAAGTGAGGTTATTACAGAAGCAAGGAATATGATATAAACTAGGAAAGTGTACTCCTCAGAGCGTGGATCTCCGCCAGGCCAGATTGCCTACCCAGGGCTGTGTCAGTCGTGGTGGGGTGCCGCCCTCAGGACATGGAAGCTGCGGGCTAGCCTCGCGTGGCCAGACTATATCACTGCGTGGATATATTTCCAAGGATCTCTCTCGTGGGATCAAAAGAATGGAGTCTGCACGCAATTGGTTAGACCTACAACCAACTACAAATTACAGTCTCCCATATTTGAATACTGGGCCCTAATTGGTCACCCCAGACTTCGGGAGCAGGAAATGGATTCACAATGGAGCCAGACCCAAATCGCAGAGGGCAATTTAGTTTTTGCACTGGCAGATTCGTCTGGTCCCAGTCTAGCTGAGAGCGAAATAGTGTTTATATGACAGACTATTAATTGGCAGAAGTGAAAGCGGCTTTGGAGGTATGCTCTGTAGAGTCCTTTCGACATGCGATTCTGATGGTACGACCTACACTTCAAGAGTTACAGTATAGGCCAAAACGTGACACAGCCTGTCATAATGTGTTCCTTGGCCTACTGAGAGTGTACGTGCAAAGTTTCACACTGATCGGTTCATCGGTGCCCGAGATAAGCTGCTCACAGACACATGGACAGGGGTGAAAACATATTCCTGTGCCATTCCGGCCTGGTGGAGATAATGAATATAAACTTTAACATAATATCTCTTAATAGGCAATGAGATGTGTAAAACAATAATAATGTGTCGGTGTTATTACCCTTGTTGCTTATACAGTGTGAGTGGAATGTCACCTTTCCTGGGTGACGATGACAGCCAGACACTGAGTAACGTGCTGGCTGTCAACTGGTATTTTGACGAGGAGGCCTTTGAACATGTGTCAGCAGAAGCCAAGGACTTCATCGCCAATTTAATGATCAGAGAGAAGGGGTAAGATGCAGCTTTCTAATTCTGCTGAACCCAGTGCCTCTGGCATTGGCTTAAAAGGCAACATCCACCGTCCCTCATCTGAGAAATGTTCCGTTTTTATTCTGTGCTAGTGGTCGTTAGGGGTTAGAGGGTGTACACAGTAAAATCCTGAGTGTTTATTTTACCACTTAAACACTATACTTAGTTGACCATATTCCCATGAGCCCTCTACTTAGTTGACCGTATTCCCATGGGCTACACTAAATATCTTTGCTGAAAATAGCCTGCGTAAATGTAAATCTGCTATTTCTTATGAATATTCACCTCGTGATATGGACTAAAGCTGCAATCCAGTACTTTTTAGTGAATGATACATTATTTGACCAATCTGTATGGTAGCTTGAGTATGTTATACAATATAACTAACAAATCTGCAGTGGTTGTAGGTGGTTTCCTTTTTCTATTAAGAAATGTAGATGCTGGGGTCAGGTAGGACCACTACTGGTTGACAAGTAGTACTGCCTGAATCTCAAAGTGCAATACCTCCCCTGCTCAACTGGGCTTTCTGTCCGAGGTCAGTGGTCGAAGTTTAGTCTCTTGTGCAGGGGACTGGGGTTCAAATCTTGGGTAGAACATAAATCTTCCGGATAGTAACTTTAACTGGCAGGTCTAACTAATTCACTTTTTTGTCGCTTGTATTGTATTGTGCAATGTGGTCAGGTTTGCATTGCAATCAGAATTTCATATAGCCTGGCCCCAATTCATTGCTAATCTACATAGTTTGCGGTATAAAGACAGAGTGGGGGAAAAGTATTGCTCTTGGATTAAACATATACACAAACAGTATATGAATAACATAATGTTTTCATGCTCAGTGACATGGTCTCATACTATCAATCCTTGATCAGAATTCTGACATTAACAACCATAACCTTAACCGGTCAGGATTTTTCTGTGTGCACTGTACAGACTCTCTTCATTCAAGTCTTTCTCCTGACCTGTGATGTGTTTCAGCCGCTCCTTTCTGTCTCTGACAAAGCATGGATTCCTTAAAATAAGGTTTTCCATCTAATCCACTGTTTTATTCAGAGGCCGATTGAGTGCAGCTCAGTGTCTCAAGCATCCTTGGCTCAACAACATCTCAGAGAAGGCAAAACACAATAACATAGTGCTCAAATCCCAGGTCCTGCTCAAGAAATACATGACCAAGAGGCTATGGAAGGTCAGTTTACACAACAGCGTTCTTACACACATTCATTGATGTTAATTGATGGATTAATTGACACCAATACTTTTAACACAAAATGATATAAATTATGTTGTATTGTTAATTATCCTGATGCATTTCGATACATCATAATGAACATGTGGCTTTTTTCCCCAGTACAATCTGGTGTGTACAATACATCTAACTATAAGTTCCAGTTTTAGACTTTCATAGTTAGATTTTGAAAATAACACTTGTGTGTGTTTGTTGCGTGTTTTATTTTGGCAGAAAAACTACATCGCCATAACAGCAGCGAACAGACTGAAGAAGATTGGCAGCTCAGGCTCTCTCACCTCTATGGGAATCTAACCATTAAAATCGCTCTATCCGTAGTACAGAAAATAGCAGATCTACAAGCTCACAACACGGGGTGATGCGATGAGCTTGTAGCTCGGCTATTTTCGGTGAGTATAGAGTAAGCTTGTGCTGGATTCAAACACATTTAGCATACATTCAGCCTGCACCCCACAAACAACAACCTTGAAACTGTTTGTAGAGCTAAAAATGTGCAACTACTATGCAATAAGTAAGGCAGCATTTTCATGAATCAGATATTGCATTCACTTAATTGCTAAGGTTCCTTTGTCATGTGTGCATGATTTATTAATTTATATGTAGCTACCAGGTTGTAGTTGGATTTGTGTTCATATGAATGTATTTCCCTAAACTGTTGACTCAACTAGCAACTTGATATGTTGGAGTGTATGTATTCTACACAAACCAAAACTCCACTATGGTAACATTTTTACTTTTGATAGTGCATGAGTCTCACACTTACAGGTACAATGACTGTATGTGGGATAACTATGTTAAGCAAAAGCTAGATTATATATAGTGGTTCTTAAACATTTTCATGTCATGGACTGACAAATTGATATGGACCCCATTTGAAAAGATTGGAGAAGATTTTTTTTTGATTAGTACGGAATTCTACAACTGTCTTGATACTGTAGGTAGGGAGATAACAGTGGAGAGTGAAGCCTATGATCTGAATAATCTTTCGTATACATTCTCTCATTGGGTTAATTTCTAGCCGGTTGGTACCCCCTGCAACCCCTCAAGGACCCCAAGGGGCCCCTGGACCCCATTGAGAACCACTGCTCTATATAATACAGTAACAGCCACACCTCCCAGATGTTTTGAACCTCATTGTGCTGGCCACCATGTACTTGTTCTAAAAGAGTGTTTTTTGGGGCTTATTCTGCCCCCAAGTGGAGGTAATGATAATGTATGTCTTTACATTGTTACTTACTATACTTACATTGTAAGATGTAAAGTAGCTTTGTCAAATATCTCTGCTTTGGACACATGTAATCTTTTCACAGAAGTCACATGCAACTTCTTCAATGCACAAAGGTGGATGAAGGCAACCCCATAATTAATATTACAACAAGAATATGATGATGATGATTGTTAATGAGCAATTTTCCTTCTAATCTGCGTATGCAGCGCCCGAGTCCCTGGAGCATAACTATTAAAATAAATTCCAGCTTTATATTAAATTAAAGGCTGTCCTGTCTTTCTGTGCACAATGATCTCTACCCATAGTACCATTTTGACATGCCCAAAATAATGGGCATGCCTGGGTTAAAGTTAGTCCGTTTGATAGCAAATTATAGTTTCTTTCAAGAGCAATGGACAATAGTTTATATAGGTATCCGAAATAATGAACACTGTCTTAATGGTTTCAGCCGTTTAGGAGCTAAACCAGAGGAATGCTACACATGCAAATATAATTTGTTGAAATGTAATGTCAACCATCTGCACTGCAGTATGTAAAATTCTATTAGTTGATAAATGTTCAAACGATATTTTCCATTGCTCATAAGACAGAAATATTTAAGCAGCACTGTAACAAAAACACAAAGACAAATAGAAATCTAAAGAATGATTTATTGCTTTATTTTCTGACAATTAGAAAATATAAGAGCTGTTTATTCTTTCTTTTCATCTTTCTCTAGTCTATTGGGTGATAATACAAACACCTAAAGCAAAATTGCTCTAATCGAAAGAAGTTAAAAGTGGTCATACCTGCATTTTAGTGGTTCTCAGAGCCAACTTGAATGCAGGTGATGCAACCAATTGTAACAAATTATCATTCGGTAAGATGGTGGGTACATTAATTAGCCTGGCATCCTATCTGCGCTGCCTTGATAATGTTTTACTATGTGTTCAATCTGGATTCCAAGGCTGGTATTACAACATCGCTTGTTTATCAGACAGCCAATGTTCAGCTTTAATATTGATCAATTATCAGGGATTGATGCACACAGCAATGTCTCTGGTGTTTATTAGAGACAAGTGTTGATATAAGAGCTATTTATTATGGGTCTAAACTCAGCTTTCTTTAAGCCAGTTTGGCTATCAGAAGCGATAAATTGACGCTGATGGTGACAATTATTTTCCATTGTACACGCTATATATTTAGCCCATCACTAAAATCACAAATTGGGCAGAAATTGTGTTGCTTACCACAAGTGACACTGTCGTGCGAGTATAGATAAAGCTTAACTGGCTTAGATTCCATATCCAGATTTAAAATTTATGAAACATTCCAGATTGAACAAGTCAAAGTAAAACAATGAGATTACAACAAACGCAAAAAAAAATGGTTCTCCAGGGAACACAGTATGTTACTTGTGCTAGAAATCATTTTGCTCTAAGCTAACCTCAATATAAAACTATGAAGCTACAAAGTGTGCGTTTGTTCACTGACAAAAATAGAACTATAGACATGTTCTCTGTAGTCAAGTGGAGAGTAACCTGTCGCTCTTCTCTGAGGTAGTCAACAAGTAGAAAAAAATCATCATCAAAGGCATGGGTAAACTAGATGTGTCAAAGATACACGGCTATAATGTATACACCATAGTTGAAAACTCAACACATTATCGCATCCAAGTCTAAACCACTCAACTTACATGTTAAAACAATGATGATTTTGTTTTGCAGGAGAAAATTATATGAGAGGTAGCAAAGTTTGAATGAATTATGTCGCTGTCTGTCACTAGATAAAAATAGTTTAGATTCATAAAACCTACCATTATAGTTTCAATCTAATGGCACAAATAACCAAAAATAACTAGAAGCAAATACACATAAAATATAACAGTTCTGCATGTTTGTTGAGGTACATAACATTTCAAGAGATCAGAGTCATCCTTTTTCTTTTTTCCATAAATGTCATAAGTGCTTAAACCCAGTCGAGATTAGACACTCTTAGAGAGGCACAACAGTAGCATTTTAAGACAATGGTGCAACACATCAAGGATTGGAACAATGCTAGTGAGGTAAAGTCCTTTGTAATACAGCAAACGTTAAGGCAGAAGAGTGAAACCAACCCTTTCAGTAACAATCCCTCTAAATATCTTCTCTCCAAGATAACTTCAACAGCCAAAGAGATGGTCACGTTTCATTGTGGTGATATAAAATCTGATATGCCACTATGCGAGTCGAGTTGAAGGGACGACCTGTTTGTTGAAGCAGGTGCCAGGCAAAACGTTTTTTTGCTAATGGAGAGATGTGATCCCAGAAGTCTGAGGAGCACATTTGGTACACTGTTGAGTAACTTTATTCATCCTATGTTTCAGTGAGTGACACAAGCACATCTGGCTTGAATCTCAACAGACATTCCCTAAAACGCTTCCCACCTTCGACTTTGCCTCGTCTTGTCTTTTGCAGAAAGAAAGGTGAAGAATGCCAAAGGCAAAGTCAAAAAGAGAGGCACAGTGCTCGGTCAACATTACATTAGAAACTATAAAATCAAACAAGAGCCTAAAACGTGCGGGAATGGATGTTAAATGGAACAGTGAAATGGTTGTAGAGCTCAAAGCTTGCTCAGTGTCCAGTGACACTGTGTTCAATCCCGAATCTCCAATGCTTTTTAGCAGCAATACAGGTCAAACTATTGTGCATTACATTTGAGATCCATCACTTGCTCAGCTGAATGGTTAGCATGGTTGGGAAGTGATGGATTACATGGTTTACAATAACATTACTGTGCTTAATTAGAATATGTAAATACGTTTTACAATTAACGTTACTCAAACAGCAATCAGATAGCAAAAGTAACAAACACAAAATAGCTTGAATCGCTATTTGTAGGCATTTCATTGCGAGACTATTGACTTAATATAATCAATTTCTCATCACCTGAAGGGGTGAAGAAGGTTGTAGACAATTGATTCATAACTGGCTCATATATAGTTTAGATAATTGGTTCATCTATCCATCTGCTGGTGCAATTGGAAAATCAATCACTTATGTAACCTGGGGTAGTTACTGGCAGTTGTAGGTCTTGGGATTACATTTACAGCAATTACTGCCAGTAAATTAGAATAAGGCATTTAAAAGCATATTCTTTGCATTTTGAGGCAAAATTGCCACAAATGATTCCACTGGATTTCATTACGAATTAAAATTTTGTAGCCCTGCTCATCTCTAAAACATTTCAATTACCTGAGAATCCAACTTCAGTACGCCAAATTATCAGTGAATTTCTATAACATCTGCTGCAGTATGAAAGCATTCTCTTACTCATGAGTGAAAGAATTTGTTGATTGTTTTGAATAATGTAGTTTTTTTCATAAAGAACTATCCTCAAACTGTAAAATTCACTGGGGTTGTGCTGCACCTGTGTCCACTCTCTTTTTATTAAGTGCAACCACTGTTTGTAACAGGTTTTTACCCGAAAGAAGTACTCAATTTTGGTTGCATTGAGATCATCTAAATTTTCTTCCCTCTTTCAAGCTTCCTTAAAAAAAACAAAAAAAACAATGAGGTAATACTGATGAGGTGATTTGTTGTGTTCAACAAAAGATATCCAAGATTAGCATAATTAGCATCAACAAGCTAAATTAGCATATTTCTTTTTTTGTTGTTGTTGCTTTTTTCTTCTTCTTTTAAACCAGGAGGCTCATGCGGAGATATCATTCCCATTTTTACCCTTTTCAAAAAAACAATGCGCGAGCACATCGAGGCCAGCATTTGTCCATTACCAGAGCTGCCCTTCCCATGCCAGATTAAGTTTCCATGGTGACAACTTTTGCGGTGTCCCCTAAGGACAGGGGAGCAGGGCTGCTTCACTGTTGAAAGGCCTGGTAGTAGCGAGGTAGGGAGCTGGAAGTGCTCATTGTAGGACTGCTGTACCCCTGAGGTAGCTGGTTGTGGTTGTGGGCTCCGGGGCCCTGGGGTACGTGAGCCTGGGGAGGCTGAAGGAGGGCGAAGGGCCCCGGGGCCTGGGAGGACAGGCCAACGGAAGAGGATGGGGAGGAAGTGGCTGAGTTGGAGGTAGACGGATAGCCCATCACCAGCCCTCCCATCCCCATGTGGGCACTGTAGGGCGGCAGGCCAAAGGGCAGGAAGCCCAGTAGCGGGCCCAGGTCCATGTTAGCAGCGCAGGAGAGCTCAGCGGAGGAGAGGGCGGGGCTCCTGGACAGCAGGTGGGGGTCCCCGGCTCCCGGCAGTCCGGGAGTTTCCGGCAGAGCCTCCCTCTGGGGAGGGGAGGCGGCGGAGGAGGTGCAGGAGGGGGCGGCGCTCAGGTGGGGGGGCAGGCCACTCTGCAGGTCCAGGAGGAAGCTCTCCACATCGGCACGGGGGTATGAGGTAGATCCGTGTTGGTACCTGGGCATGTTGCCGTACGCCGGCTGCTGTTGCTGCTGCTGCTGCGCCGCTGGCGACTGCAGGTGGTGGTGGTGGGGGTGGGGGGAGGGGGGCGGCATGTGACGAGCCACGCCCATGGTTGTGGACAAGGAGCCCTGCATGAGGCCATGGTGGTGGCCTATTCCGGGGATGGGGCTGGCCATGGGGTAGGAGTTGTACATGTCCATCGAGAAGGCCTCGGGGGGCTCCTTGGAGGCCGAGCCCAGGTCGCAGGTCACAGGACTTGGCTCCTCCTTCACAATACATGGGGTCGCCGGGGCAGGGGTGGCCACCGGCGTGCCAGTGCCAGCGGGCGTTAGCCCTGTCTCCTGGGCGTGGCTCTTCTTCAGGTGGCGTGTCAGGTGGTCTCTGCGGCCAAAGCGCTGCGCGCAACGTGGGCACAGGAAGTCCCGGCGGCCTGTGTGCACCACAGCGTGGCGGCGCACATCCTTGCGGGTATAGAAGCGTCGGTCGCAGCGTTCACACGAGTACTTCCTCTCCCGCACTGGTGCACCAGCGTTTGCGTTGCCCTCCGGCGGCGGGGGCCTGTCGTTGTGGCTGCCTAGGTGCTCCAGCAGAGACGCCGCTCCCTCCGGACACGGCAGGCCGGGCGCGGGGCTGTGTGCCGCCACCAGGTGCCGCCTGTAGCCCAGCTGGGTGCTGTACTGCTTTCCGCACTCCTGACACTGGAAGAGCTGCCTGCCGGCCTGCTGGCTCTCCTGCAGCTGGCTCTTCAGATGGTCCTGCTGTTGGAACATCTTCTAGCAGATGGGACAGCGCTGGCTGTTCTTATGCACAGGGACTCTGGCCCGGAGCCTGACCAGACACAGACAAGACTCATGGGGTTATTCCAAGGAGCTGAGCATCAGACTGAAGACCTCTGGTTGCCTTGTTCATTCAGAGTGGTGTGATGAATGTTAAGTGCTGTTTGTTGGGTGTCCGATGGTCTCTTACGGTGATGACTGGCGGTCTGTCCTGCCTTGGTAGGGCGAGCTTGTGTCCGACGCTTGGTTTCTGTGGCAACAGCTGCCATAGCAACCCCAAAAGGGCTAGGGTGATGAGGAGTCAGACACACTCAGCAGCTTTGGAAGCTCTGACTGTTTCTGTGTGTGTGTGTGTGTGTGTGTGTGTGTGTGTGTGTGTGTGTGTGTGTGTGTGTGTGTGTGTGTGTGTGTGTGTGTGTGTGTGTGTGTGTGTGCGTGTGCGTGTGCGTGTGTGTGTGTTTCCTGAAAAGAGCTCTTGTTTAGGCCCAGAAGTTTATTGCAGCGTTCAGCCAGCCAAAAACGCCAGAATTGCAGCAGCAGCTAAATTGCAGAGGCTCTCTGGCATTTTTACAGTCCTGTAAACACAATAAAGAAGAACAAAATGTAATTTTTGTTATATTATCATTAAGAAACACAAAATCTACACTGGGAGCCATGAGTAAAGATGAGAAAGTCTTCTCCTAAGATGAACAATTATTACATTACAACAAATGTTATCCTGGAATTGATTTACTTGTTAAATCAAATCTCCTTCCTTTTTTTCTCCTAATTTGGTTGTTATGCCAATTCCCATATTTCCCCACATACACATAGTCCTCCTACAGTTGGGAGGGTGTACACATGCATGTGTCTCCTCCGATTCAAATGAAGTTGCAAACTGCTTCTTTTCACCTGACGGTGAGGAGTTTCACCAGAAGGATGCAGAGGAACATGCTATACGACCTAGTTCCACTCCCTGTTGAACAGGCACACTGACCAACCTCAGGGAAGCAACCTGGATGCTGCAAGTCAAGTCTAATTACGCCAGGTTTTAAAACTCTGGGATTAAATGTATTAAGTATACTCAATATCACTGATAACGTACTGTAGTCAATGTAGTGCATGTTTGCTAGTAGTATTCTTGCGGTTGGACAACTACATGCACGTGTGCTTCTTCATTGAATCTGTACATTATCACCTGTGAGAGTCATAAGAGATCTTTTCACAATAGATTTCCCTTTTGATTCAAACCATCTCTGTAAGACCCAATCCGGATGTCCAAACCCCCAACACTCTTTCGTCTTGCATCATGTATGTTAATTTGAAACATAAACTCTGCTTTCAAGTGATGCTGTGCGTGTAAGTAGCGTGAGCCGTGACAAACAGAGTTATCGTCTGCTGGTAAAGCGGTACAAGAACTGTCTATCTGCTGTTTGAAATTCTATGTTATTGTAAAACTTCAAATGACCACAGGATTGATGGATTTATGGCTTTAAATAAACTGCCTATTTCTGTTTTACCCAGAAAAGACACGATTAATTGCTCAGGAATTGGTTCACAAATATGGAGTTTGAGTAATTATGTAATAAAGTTGATGTATCTTAGTCAGAGTCCAATTCCATCAGGGTACGGCATAGTATCTAACAAGATTTCAAACAATTACATTCTTATGACATATGAGCCAAGTATTGGAAGCTGTGGAGTATGTGTATTTTCAATTATCGTTTTCAGGGAGGCTAAATAACTGGGTGGTTAATGAACTGAATTGCAATCTACATGAGATAACATTATTATACATTAATAAATGTTCTTATGCTACACTGGACTGGTTAATAAATCTAGATGTATATATGTATCAGTGGTTCAAACTCATGTGAACAGGATTCTGTTAGGGGTATAAATAATAGGTGAAAAATAATCATCAAACAAATAGAAACTTGATGAAATTGTGATGAATACAATTTCAAAATGGATATCAAATATAAGTAGCAAGCAGATACGCCCATTTAACTGAGGTAGCAAGATGTCAAAAGTTTTACCAGAAACCAAGTAACATGAATAATGACTGAGCAAGCTCAGGGCCGTGTGAAGGACAGCTATAATTGATGAACTTGCATTTCCTTGAGTGTTGCAGGGAATCCAGCAACAAAACTACTAAGTGGGAATAGCTGTGATAGAATTCTCTACATAATGAATACAATATTTTGAAGATTTAAGAACTATTCAGTACGTTAAGTACTGTAAGTGACCCTTTTACAACTCAAATGTATTTCAACACCCCACAAGTGACAGTAAAACGCATGAAATCAAGCTATTGATTACAAACAAAAAAATAGATTATTTCCTATACAGGGTCTATATTTAGGCTGCATAATGCATGGTACTTTCACAAAGCACTAAAAGATAATAAGGGAGATATGGTAAAGAGTTAAGGATTGAAGCTTGCCTGTCTCATCTAGCTATAATAAGATATTGAGTTAGCCTATCTTTCCATAAATTCTGTATTCTGGTGACTGTAGTCGCCCCAAATTTCATCACTAATACTACCATATGCATTTACGTTATGTAGTATTATTACTACACAATAATAGATCTTCTCACCTGCATCATTCCATGCTCTATGACTTATGACGAAATGCTATCACTGCCATCTTGTGGGTTGCAGCATCTTAGCTCAAATATGAAGCATCGATGCTCTCGAGGTTTTTTCATTATTTAAAAGGTGCTGTAAGCAACCTAAACATGCAAACCTACTACAAAGTTTGGTCAATATATATTAATTCCGAATATATCAGAGTGGGATCGGATGAGACAGCACGGTTTAAAAATAATAAAATGCAATAATAATGCTGTAATAACAAGCTAATTACCGTCTGATCGTGTTAATTTCATCGCGTTCTTCTACTTGAATGAAGTGATAATAAAGCCCATAGAAGAAGGTAGGCTAATATATACATGGACACTTGTAGAGTGTGTGTGTGAACCCTCTGAACGTGGTCTAGTCTATTCCACCTGATTATCACCGGCTAAAGTGATGTAAGCTACATAGCCTGCATTCACGAGGTAAAGCTACATTCAAGAGTGTGAACGACTCAAAATGCACTTTTCCTGTTAACAAATCCGACGACGATGAAGCCACTTCTCACATGATGATTACAAAGTATCCAGATCGGATCTGGTTACAAAATGCACAAAAGATAAAAACGATTCAGCAAGTTTATGTCACCGAGTTTACCACCACAAGTCGGCACGGGTCATTTTTTTTTGGATCAAGTTTAAGCAGTATTGTTTAGTGTCATACGTTCCAAAACGTGGTTAAAAACTTACTTCGAGGCGGTCTACGGTGTTTCTGCTGATTATTTTCCCTTTGATGTTCACCTCAACATTTTTTCTGATTTTTTAAAGATTTTATGGTATTCTGGGCCTGGACTCTTCGGCGCGGCGTTGGAGTTGTAGAGCGCATGCATTGTGGGAGTGTGACGTCACGCACACAGCACTTTTTGACAAACTTTTGCACAGAAGGCATGTTACTGGATCAGGTCTCTGTCAGTGGTGGAAGAAGTACTCACATTTTTTACTTGAGTAAAAGTATCAATACCACAGAGTATAAATACTCCGTTACGTTTACTTGAGTAAAAGGTACAAATGTATTGGCATCAACATGTACTAAAAGTATCAAAAGTAAAAGTACTCATTATGCAGAAATGTCACATTTCAAGGTTTGTAAATATATAGAAATCTTTTTAAAACAGCAGAGAAATATATATAGAGCTTAAGTGGTTAATGTATGTTTAGTAATAATAATCAAAATCTAAAAATGTACTAGTAACTAAAGTTTTCTAATAATTGTAGTGCAGTAAAAGTACAATATTTGCCTCTGAGATGTAGTGGAGTAAAAGTACAGACATTTTTAAATCCAGTAAAGTGAAAATACCTCAAAATTGTACTTAAGTACAGTACAGTACTTGTACTTGTACTTAGTAAATGCACTTTACACCACTGGTCTCTGTTTTATTTCAGGAACCCCCAGTTTATATGAATCTCATTCGACTGTTGATTTGTAGGATTATAAACTTGAACTTGACTTTAAAGGTGATTTTATTTTTTGGGTTAAAGCAAAACCTTGTCGTTTTTTTTAAGTTAAAAATCTACCTATATTGCCTATATGAAAATGAATGTTCAGGTGGGTCACCAATTTCATCCTATGAGGAAAGAGAATGAATGATCAGTTATGATTGGGAATATAGAGCTATGTAACTGTTATTGTTAATGAATAAATAATAATCACATACACCACCTTTAATTCATTTGATAGTAGCAAGCCAACAATAAGAGGAAATTGCTCTAACATTTGATTAGGACATTAATTTAACTCTGAGAGTGTACTATGGATCCATTTGGTTACAGTTTTACACTCTCAGAGTTACAAATGAATACATAACTAAGGATATAATTTGTTTTATATTTGAATTATTATAACTTTATTATAATAATTCAAACTTATAAAAATGAAATGAAATGTAGATGTCAAATTTTAGCCTACTTTTTATTAAATCAATCCTACATAACATTTGGCCTTTTATGATTAATCTGTGTAAAATAGACATGTTCGGTGCAGATCAAAGACATGAATGTTGAATCCTGAAATGTGTAGTAGACACAAAACCGCACTTGTGCTCTTAATTTGTTATTTGCTAAACCTGCAACAAATGTTATTGTAATGAGATATGGGGGAGTTCATTTAACTTTAGAGTGCACAAATATGGAACCAAAAGGACCCTTACAGTGCCAGGGGTCCATTTGGTTCCATTTACACACTCCCAGAGTTAAATTAACTCTCTGAATTATACAGTGTATGCAGTCAAGCAGCTCAGTCTGTTTAGCAATTGAAAGAAATTCTGGTGGACAGTATTGACTTATTAGCAATTCTTCCCTGCATTTCTCTGCGTGGCGTCGAGGCAACTGAGAGGGGAGTGTATATGTGTGTGTGTGTGTGTGTGTGTGTGTGTGTGTGTGTGTGTGTGTGTGTGTGTGTGTGTGTGTGTGTGTGTGTGTGTGTGTGTGTGTGTGTGTGTGTGTGTGCGTGTGTGTGGTGGGGGTGGTGCAAGTTGTTTTTTTTCTCTGTTGCATTCCTGCAGTGTGTGTGACCCTTGACCTCGTTGTTGTGTTCCCTCCGCCTCGCATTCCAAAGAGGGTTTTCCTGCAGCAGTACCACACACAGCCAGCAGCGTCATGACAACCACAGCTGACCACAGCGCGACCGGACCTTACACTGTTTGCCTTCAAAATAAACTCAAAATTAGATAAGTGGGGAAAGTGCAATATTATACACTCAGAGGTCTTCAACAGGGGATCCGGGACCCCTAGGGAGTCCTCAGAGTTACTACAAGGGGTCCGCCAAATCTTTGTGTGATATGATTTTTTTTTTAAACATGAACCACTTGAACCGTAGCATCCCTTTTCTGAGGAGAACTTTTGCCAAAAATATTATTTTGGCAAAGAGGTATAGGTGTAGAGGGGAAGGAGAGCAGACCACCTAAACAAAAAAAAGTTGAATCTGAAACACAATTTTATACAATATAGAGGGGGTCCCTGCCTGACAGTTATACATAATAATGAGTGTGTGTGTGTGTGTGTGTGTGTGTGTGTGTGTGTGTGTGTGTGTGTGTGTGTGGGGGGGGGGGGGGGGGGAGGGGGTATTAAAGGTGTAGTTCACCCAAAAAATGACTTATTTTCTATCAATTAGGCTACACACCCCATGAATAAGCCTTGAATTCATGGAGACTTTTGTTTTGACTCAATTAAGACTCAATTGAGTCTCCTACTGAGTCTAACTGACCGATCGATGACCCGGTCATCGAATTAGCGACAAAAACAAAAAAATCTCCATAAAGTCAAGACTTCATGGAGTGTGTAATTGATAGAAAATCTGTCATTTTTTGGGTGAACTAATCACAAAACTCATACCCAACGTTCTTGAATAATGTAAAGAACCAGTGTGAGATATAAAACGTCTCTCAAAAAACAGAAATGGGAAGGTCTTTAATGTTTTGAAATGTACTTGTATCCCATAAAAATGTGTCCAAGACCCACAAATGGGTCCCGACCCACTGTTTGGGAAACAGTGGTTTTACAGTATCAGCTCTCACCAACATTTCGCAACGTGGGTTTTATTTTGAAGTCCAACAAGCGGAAACGCTTCGTCACAGTAGCAGCTAACTTTGACTCTTTCAGCGTTAGGTTCTCACAGAGGCTTGTCACTGCGCCCCGTGTGTGTTTATAGGCTAGGTAGGTTAGCTAGCTAGCTTCGTGCTCCTGCAGTCGCCGTTGTATTATCACCCAAATGCAAACAGCATAGCATGAATTAGCTTAACCGAGCTAATTACAGCGATCAATAACATCCAGGAGAACGAATCATCAAGACGATCTAAGAGCGGACCTGCTGTATACTCAGCTAGTAGCTACCTAGCCAGTGTTGCTAACACGCTAACGGCCGGAGCAGAGCAGCAGCCTCTTGTACGAAGGAACGGGGACGCAGTGTGACAGAAACGCACCGAGACACGCAACGCAACACAACACAACACAACACACCACCGGAGGAAATGAAGGACAAACAGAAGAGAAAGAAGGAGCGCACGTGGGCCGAGGCAGCTCGCATGGTAAATAAACATAATTATGACAAAAATCAATAACTTTGTTTTGTGAACGTGCGCTTATGTGACATTAAAAAATACCCTTCTGTATTGGTTTAATGTAAAGACTTCCCTTCTACGCCCACTGCGTGACAGAAATAACAAATAAATAACGTTTTGTTGAGACAGGAGTGTCGGTGAATCTCACGTCGACACTTTGTTTAGTTGAAAATGTGTCGTTTTGGCTTCGTTCGTCGGGGCGAAATGGTCGCGCGACGAACCGATCGCGGCTGTCGCTACAGTAAAAAAAAATGAAGCAGATCTCCAAGCTGAAAACGCGTCGCTGTGCGACGCGTTTTCAGCTTGGAGATCTGCTCTTTCTGGCAAAAGCGACAGCAGACCAAATACAACTCAACACCGTTACCATGTGTGAACACTTTGTAATAAATCAAACTTGGCTAAAAGACAAACCTTTTCACGTTTTCAGTGTAGTATTGTTATATTATTACATCAGTGTGGCTGCTAACCGCTAACTGTAGTGTTGACATGCTAGCTGCTAACGGCTAACATCAAAGCTCACAGATCTCTGTTTTGACCCCTTTGTTTGCTAGAAAGCTAAGCTAACGTAAACTAGCATTGGTACACATGAACTGAACAAAAGCCCCTCACGTTCAAAAATGTAGTTTGAACCAAAGTGAGCTCCTTGGGCAAAATAAATAAACAGAACCAGATGTAATGCAACATAATGCACGCATTATTGTATAACAGTTAGCAAGGCTGGGCTATTGCTAGCTTAACTGGTCAGAAAATAACATTGGGTTGCTATGAATGAGCCAAACGTAGTAAGTACGATAAGTAATTAAAGTCCCTAGCAACCCTTCCCCCTTCCAAATACGAACCCAATACCCTGTTTAAGACGGGTCTTACAAAGAATAAATAACAATGTAATGATATCCAGTTAACAGTCAAGACAACATTTTGATTGCTAATCTCACTGAAGGGCTGTAAGGCTAAGTACAACTAGGGGGAAAGAAAGCCATGTTTCCATAATACTCAAGATGATAGCACATATGAACAGTCATGAGGATAAAAAATGTTTAACTATGATTTCAGTTATGGCCTTGATGTTTGCAATGGCAGGGAAGTTGAAAGGCTAGGCAAACCATGGTTTTAAAATGTGTTTAAATTCTCAGCTTGAACATTGTCACCAGTAATTCAGTATGCTTTTGAGGCTAGCCCTGCTCCTTTGGGTTTTCTAAATAGCCTAGTTAAGTAAGAGAATTGCATCAAAAGCCTTTATGTATTAACTGTCAGTGTCTTGATTTCAGTTTCTTCTAGTCTTGTTTACCTTTACCCAATTCGGAGATAAGTGTTGTTTTTTCCCCCATGGTAGCTATGTATATAATAGTACCATCCCTGTCCATTCAAATTCAGTCCCCATTGACTCACTGTTGGTGATGTTTTAAAATGTATTTAGCTTGCAAGAAGCAGTGAGGACGCCCACACCCCCATTTGCTAAATATGGGAGTGAGAATGAAATAAAAAGCACAGGGTTACAGTTTAGGGTGTGGCTGGCTTCATATGCCAAACCCCCCCATTTCCCCCCTGAACATCAGTGCCAGACAGCATCCATGCATTGCAACGCCACAAAGCCCTGCTGCTGCACTGCTTTCAACTTAGCTGGGAATGCACAGCCCTATGTATTTATAAACCAGGCCCATATGTCACTGCAAAGTCTTGTGGTGAGAATGTGGGACTTTATAAGAGTCCAACACAATTCTAAACACGCAGCACTACTGAGAAACCTCAATGTGGTCACTTAAGGGTCTAGGTTTAGACCCTAAAGAAGAATGTTAGTACATAATTGTATCATCAGGAGAATTCAATAAGGACCAAAAATGTCCATTTTAGTGTTTCATTTGGATGTGGTATGGCATCATGAAAATCTTGTCTTGCATCAGAGATGACTAAAATAAACATTCTATTCTTACACTTTTGTGACAGCCAGGAATGGTTCTTTTGATTCTTTAGCAAAAATAGAGAAGGCGATTGCCTCGTCACAATGGAATAATTTTGCAAGTGATGTGCAAAACCATTGTTGACACGTGGAAATCAGACAAATGTATGTGCAGTCTTTTGTACGGCTGTCTATACAAGCCAAGGTGTGCAGAATTTAACACCTTCTTTGCCTTGGAATTACTGTGGTGTATTGTAGGGCAGGCCAGATGTTGCAGTGATTGCACGTTGATCACTTTAAAGCTTGTGAAAACATTTGGCATAAACAATCATAAACAACATTGTTCATTGGTAGGATCTTGCTAGTTGACTCTGGGCTAAATGTTTAACCAGAGCTTCTGTCTGATCTATTTGAAATGGTATGTGGCTTTTGTCTTCATCTGTGCTGTTGCTGATTTGTGAATCAGTATTTTTTTTACCTCCTGGAAATGTAACTCTGTTTCTTGTCCCAAAAATAGGCCAACATTCATCTTTGACCCCTTGGGAAAAGAAAAAAATAAATGCATACATTGGGCTGGATTGTTAGATTTCCCCTCTGGTAATAGTTTTAGGATCAAAGCATATGCATAGGCTGGTTATTAGTATGGAGATAGGGGTGTATATAGGCAACACTACACAGTAATATCTTATAACTCAGAGAGTGTACAAATGTATGGGTCCATTTGTTTCCATTTGTACAATCAGTTACAAGTGTCTATGATTATTTCTGACCCTAAGGGTCCATTTGGTTCTAATTGAGTGACTACATTAACTGTGAGGATTCTACTGTGTATGCTCCATAAATGGTGGAAATGTATTAAACATTCACATAAATGTGGTGGTGTGCATTTCCCAGCTCCACAGATTGAACAGATCTTTGGTATCCTTTCGATTTTTGTTGTTTTGTTATGTTTTAAACATGGGCCTTAAATGAGAACATAGTACAAGGAGAGCACTGTGGCCCAGTGCCATGTCTTCTTGTGTCCCTGTTCTTTCTGGCCCATTTCCTGCATGTGTATCCCATTCTGCCGGGCTGAAACAACACCGTTTCCCAATCCATGGTGTCGTTTCCTTCCACGTTTTCAAATGACAGCGGGCCACCGCAGAGGAAAAGAGACCACCATCAATATCAGAAACATAATCACCTATTCTAGCCATATATTTCATCTGGACTAAGTACTGTACTTGCTATGTATTTACTGTCGGTGTGTTCTGCAAGGTTAGAAAATTAACATTTAACGGGAGGGGGAGGTTTACTCCAAAATGTTTTAGAAGCTGAAATGCTGGTATTACACTACAATTACATTGCATCCTGCATGCTTTGGTTTGGGTGGCCTGTCTCTCACTCTCACACACACACACACACACACACACACACACACACACACACACACACACACACACACACACAGTCACACACACAGTCACACACACACACACACACACACACACACACACACACACACACACACACACACACACACAGAACCTACTTTTGGACAGCGCCAGAGATAGTGTGACATTCACCTGCGTTAGGAAGGTCACTCTCCATCTGGGATTTGGTTCTGAGTAGCTGCATTGTTCAAGGTCTTTCTCTCCATACACAATTTTGCCCATATCCACCCAGTCCTGTAGTATACTCTGCATGCCAGGCCTAGTTGGAAAGAGCAATACCACTTCCTTTACCGCGATCATCCACCAGTTGGCCACACTCTGAATACTTAAAGTGATAAGGAGCATGTCAACACCTTCATCGAATAGCAGGTCAGACAATTGGAGTTTAAGACCTGCATAAGCCAATTTAATTTGACATACACTAGACCATACCCGGTCGACGCATCCGTGGGGGGATATGCGCACATGATCTGGCAACCCGGGAGGCGACATTGTTTCACACATAAACGCTAATAAGAAGCTGAGATTTGATGAAATTGAAAAACGGGCTTCACAGTTAAGTTCAGATGGTAATGGTCAATGGCTGTGTGCAAAATCAGAGCAATTGGTCCAGCCACTGAGGAGAACCGGGTAGTGACACCACTACAGACAGACAGACAGAGGTTACTAGAATTATAGTAGGATAACGTGACTATGTGGTAGACTAGTCTTGAGACAGTTTTTTCAGGTAAAAGCTTTCCAACAGGTCTAACCTGTGACCGGAGGTGGCGCTGGGCCAATCCATGGATTGCTTCCAGCGTCTTCAAGGAATCTATTCATAGTAGATGTCAACAAATGCCTGTCTGGTTTCAAGATGAGCTTAACAAGTATAGATGTGTTCATGTTCAAACCTAGCTAACATGCATACTTTTAATAACCCCCTTAGGACAAATTACTGATGCATAAAAATGAGTACTTTTCCCTTGAATCATTTTGATAGACTTGGTAAATACTATTAAAGGGGTAGTTCAACGACACTATAAAAATTAGTGCCATATGATATTCTTCTGCCAGTGTTTTGACATAACTCCAGCCCTTTGTTTCAGTAGACAAACACTTAACCTTTGAGCCAGTCTTGATCAACAAGCGGTCCAGATGAACTGTTGTGTCTTCCGCTACGGATGTTTGAATCGTGTGTTGAAAGTGTGCATCAGTGCTCTGTTGTTAAAACATTTTCACTCCCTTTACAGGTTTTGGAGAACTTTTCCGATGCTCCAATGACTCCCAAACAAATTCTACACGTCATCCAGACAAAGGGGCTCAAGGAAATGAGGTTCGATACACACTCACACACACCCCCTAGTAAATTATTTTGAAGCCTGTTTTGTACGTAGTTTTGCGGCAGTGTTGTGCACTGAAAATAATCTACAAGCTCACAGCGTATCACACGTGTTGTGAGCATGTCGATCGTTTTATTTTCGGTGATTAACACCACACACAACTACAAGCCATAGTCTCTGCATGAAAAGTATACCGTTACAATATTTCAGATGTGTGTTTAAGTGCAGGATAACTTGATTAAGTTACTGGATATGGTGGAAATGAATATGGAACAGCAATAGAATGTCCCCTAAAATGTCAATGCCAAAAAAGGCTGGGAAGATGGTACAAGTGTCCATTTTATTATTGGCTGTCGGTGTCATCTTTCTCATAATGTGAGGATTTCAGATGAGCCTTTGTTGAAACCATTCTGTAAATGTTCCTAGCCGACAGCACAAAGGAAGCCTGCCTCACTGTGATTTCATTTAATTTTTTCTTCCATTTTCTGCATGTGTTTGAACCTGATCTGATTGACTGGTGCATCTTGTCGAAACAGGAGGTAAGTTGAAAGTCATAATATTTTTAGTCACAGTACGGTAGATTGCAGAAAGACTTCCCTCTTTCTATACCTGTTTCTCATCATGACATATTCACTCTGTCATACTGTATGTTCAGTATATATATTTAATTTGACATTTTGTGTATATATTTGATAACCTTTGACATGATCTTTTGCCTCAAATGTGCTATGATCTTGTGTCCAATACACTAAGCTTTAAATATACTGTGTGTGTGTGTGTGTGTGTGTGTGTGTGTGTCATCCAGTGGCACAGCTCCGCTGGCCTGTCTGGTCACCATGCTCCACTCTCAGGTTCGGGGGGACAGAGTTAAGAACAGCATCTTCTTCAAGCTGCCTGGACGCATGAGCCTCTTCACTCTCAAGGTATAATGCCTGATTCATATACTGTGTAGAAGCACAATGCTTCAAATCCAAACGTGTAGATCTGCTATTTTCAGTGTGCAACAAATACGGCTTAACACCGCCACCATCCAACACGCAACACAGAAACATGGGATACACTTTGAAGTTCTACTTAATTTGGGTTGTTTGATAGTTTCTTTGTGGTGTACTGCTTTATTGAAAAAGTTTTTTGTGTGAGTGCGTGCATACTGTGCTGAGTAATTGCAATCAGTTTTGATCCAATATGGAGGGGAACAAGCGAGGGGAGGGTTGTGTTACAGGACTTCTGAATCGCACTACAAGGTGACTTGTAGATGATTTATATAGGAATACATTATTTGGATGACGGTAATTATACATTAACAAAACGATCAGAGTTGGAATTTTTGAAACGTTTAAAAAAATGCTGCTTTTCTGTGTTCTTTAATTTCTTTTTTAACACATTCACTGGCAGGGTTTTCTAAAACTGGCTGTAGCTTCTGCCAGCATTTTTAAGCATTCTGACTAATCTTTCAAGAACACAGAATATGTAACTGCAGTATGATCGATCCCCTAGATGGTTGCTAATCACGGAGGGTTACACTGTGCTTCGGTGAAAAAAAAAAGTCATCGCGACCTCTCATTCGCTTGTTATACGCCTTTGAAAATAGCATGTTTCGCCAAAAATACATTGGCGAGATACAGAATATTTCCCAAATACTTTAACCAGGAATTGAATGGAGCAGTTAAAGCACTATGTTCTTCTGATGCTAATCATTACTATAGTGTTTGTTTAGTCACAGGGGTCTCCCTGTCTCTCCAGCTCTTTAATAAACAAAAATGACATTTTCAGGTAGGTTATACAATTTAAGCCAATCAGGAGAGCGTACCCATTTATCAGCTTCATATTTATAAAGTGTTCCAGTTCCAATTTTGTCTGCTCATTTCTGTGTCATTACTTCCAATTTCACTTGTTTAACCTAAGTTTTCTGGAAAACTTGAAATATTTATTCAAAAATTACAAAAAAAATATGTTTTTATATACTGTACATAGCAACAAGAACCCCAAAAGGGGTTCCCGGGTTGAAAGGTATAGTTATAGGTTAAAAACTGTATCCTGACTGAGTTCTCTATCCTGATTGGATACATTTGGTATCCCGACCTGGAAACGCATTTCCTGTTTAATAAAGAGCTAGACTCCCGGTACTGAACAAACACTCTATTGCAATGAGTAGCTAGCTACTATCAGAATATAGAGCTAATTAACACTTATTTTAACGAAAGAAAATCACTTCCTACCTTTTAAAGTTGAATGTAGTAACAGCCTTTTGCACACCTACTTAGAACAGGTACGTAGGAGCGAACAGCCAGCGCATAAGAAGAGGGAAAATCCTGCACGCCGTCTTCACGTACTGCTGTTTGAACACACAACCCAACATTAGATTAACATCAAAATATATATTTATAAACGTGACAAAAAGCCCCCAAAGTGCCAAATTACGAGACTGCGCATGTAGGCAGTAGTGCCATTATTGAATGCAGAATTGAACTGCACAACAGCTGCTAGAGTAGACAACAAGGTCACTAATGCTCGTAATTCGTTATCCATGTTGAATTAACCACTGGGGAATGTGGGTGTCTGCGTCATCATTTTCGAAAGGTCTCCATTCATACCCGTCTGTGTTAGAGGTGCAGTGCTGGGGTTTTCAAAACAAAACGAGTTCAGCAGCGTTTTCAAATGTCCCTTTTTAGGGGTAAAAATGCAGAGATTAGTGTGGATGATAGGTGAAAAAGTTAAATGTTTAAAAACGAAAAAATCCTAGTGTAGACTAATCAGAGTTTCAAATTAATATGGCTGTTGGCGGCAGATTGAATGTTAAGGACGTAACCCGACCAACTTTTGGCTGTTCAATTTCCCTCAAGGATGGTCTGCAGCTATATACACGTGTACCTTTCCCTGAGCGAGAGACAGGCGTTGAAGAAGAACGTTTTGAAGCTAGAGCAAAGTGTTCTTTTAACGCAAAATAATACTTTTTACACCAAATGTTGTCTCAAAGAAAGCAGCCAATTGAAACACCCAGAAAGTGTGTACCTTCTGTTGTCGGCTTTTACATCGCCTCTGTCTGTCTCATGTCCTGTTGCAGAAGAATGCCCTGCAGTGGACCAAGAGCCCAACGGAGTCCGAGGCGCCAACAGACGGAGCCGGCGCAACTCCTACAGCCACCTCCTCCTCTGCCACCACCACGTCCTCCACCAGTGCAGCAGGCCCGGCCTCAGCGCCAGCCACCCCAGCCGAGGGCACAGAGCAGGAGAGCTGTGACTCCACCGAGACCACGGCTGCAGCCAGCGGAGAGAACGACGGTAAGCCTCATTTCGATTTTCACAAAGAAAATGAATCAGAGAATCGAAGTCACCATCCATATTCTCACAACGCCTCGTGCTGCGAGGCGTGGTGAGCTTGTAGATAGGCTATTTTCAGAGAGTTGGTGTAGTGGTAAAAAGAGCAGACCAAATACAGAGCCAACGGTCAAGTTGACTAAATATTGAGGGTTTAAAAAGGTTAACTGTCTAAAAATACACATTAGCATGAATCCAACTATCTATGAAATCTATGAAAAAGTTTAATCTGCAACACAATTTTATGCAGTGGGGGTCCCTGCTTCATCTTTCTCTTAGATAAGGGGTCTTTGGCATGATATACATGCCCTATATACTTCATCGTTTGATCAATGGCAAAAACAGCCAATCTACAGCCTCACAATGTGTGAACGGTGTGCGCTTTTAGATTGCCTATTTTCGTCTATAATGATATGCCCAAAACAGGTTAAAATATGGGTGATTGCAGTAAATTCTCACTTGTTAAACTATCAAAGCTGTTGATCGCAAACAGCCAAAGATTTAAATATCCTTTATTTAGATTTAGTCCAGGAAGACATGTTCCTCTACAGAGGAGGATTGATGGTGTTCACAGTATTAGGCCAGTGTTATGAGAACAACCCTGAGAGGAGGGAGAACGGCTTGAAGAGGATAAATGGAGGTCTCTTGGGCCTGACGAAAATGATAATACCACTCTGCTCATTTTCTGTGATCCTGGATACAGTTGTTAGTTGCCATGGTTACAGATGTACCTGCCACTGGCAGCTGTGACCTAGATCAGAGATGTTTATGTGCATTCATTTTTAATTGTGTGTGTGTGTGTGCAGTGCTGTATGTCTTACATACCGAAATGTGTGTTACAACTAAATGGCCTTGCTCTGGGGAACATCAAATGTGCATGGAATGATAATGATATAATTGACATCGTTGGCATGAATATACGCTCTAACTAAGCCTTGTTGATGTATGGTCATGGTATAGGTCTAAATCATCAGCTTGTTTTTGTTATTCTGATCAATAATGTTAGAAATGTCATCCTCATCAGAGCACATCTGAATTTCCTTTGACTTTCCATTGACCAGAATGATCATAGTAAAGTCCTCTGTTAATGTGTCAATTTGTTCTTCAGAGAGTTTACAAATGAATTTGGTTTAATTTGTACACTCTGTGGTAAATTTAACATTTTCAGTTTTTCAGAACTGAATTCAATGTGTTTTTGGTGTGTCATAGTCCCGTAAAGGGATGGGTCTTAACCACGTGAACTTCATGCCTATTATTTCCCAGAAATAACATATCTACAAGCTCACAACGTGATACGTTGTGAGCTTGTAGATCTGCTATTTTTGGTGTAGATGGAGAAAAAAAGCAGTCCAAGCACAGTTGTAAGTAACTCGGGTCCGTTTTGACTAAGAATAGAGTGGTTAAGACGAGACAGTCAGATCCTCAGAATGAATGAATTCACTTGTATTTTCCTGTGTCACCATGTGGTTTAGCCTCCGTGGATGAGAGCTCCTCCAGCGCCTCATGCTCCACAGAGCCACCGCCTCCGAGCCAGCCTCAGACCCGCCTCAGCAGGGCAGCAGGACAGCAGGGACGCAGTGACACGCAGACCCAGCATGCCCAGACTAGGCTCAGCCGTTCCAGACAGGTACAAAGCATCTGAACACTGGAAGAGGCTAACCTTGCTGGTCTTGCACACGTTATATTTAAAATATAGTACATACAACCAAGATATGTTTCTCCTAGCATATGGGAAACAGGTTTTATGGTTTCATTCAGATTCTCATCATTTTTAATGGGCAATATTTTGTCGTCATACAGTTTGGTGAGCAAGCAGTGTTTTTTTTTTTTCTCCAGAAATGTTTTCTGCTTTTCTGCCTTTATTGATAGTACACAGCAGAGCGAGACAGGAAACGGGGAGAGAGAGAGAGACGGAGAGTGACACGCAGCAAAGGTTGTCAGGCTCGGGAATCGAACCTGCGACTCGCTGTCAGGCATTAGAGCCTATATGTGGTATGCGCCTTAACTGCCAAGCCAGCGGCGCCCCAGAGCAAGCAGTGTTTTAAACTCTGCTGCGCTGGCATATTGCCTGTGTTCATAACTGTAATCCTAGGGTCTGGTCCCAAAGATGGCATAACGTGTTTCTGGTGTGAGACTGCCTGGTGTGATAGCAGCGTACTGCAAGAAGCTGTTATGCCTGCTGCATGATATTTTCTTTCCTAGGCGCAAGGGAAGAAGAGAGCTCATTTTGGTAAGAGGGGTGAGGCACATCCGACCAAGCTACTAGGCCTCACGCATCGACGAGCGTGCCATCCGAGTAGGCAAGTCGTGGTGGATAGAATAGGCTATCGCATCAACCAAAAACCAGCTCCCTTCCCCCTCTCTCAGCCAATCATATGCCGTGTGAGCTCAATTCTTCCCCTGCCAGCCTATGAAAAGAAATCATCCGGAAGTTTAGTGTAGTACAGTTATGCACAGAGCCTGTCATTCTATTTATATTGAGTAAGAGCGAGGGACAATCTGCCCATCCATTTCAGAAAGGGGTAGCTTGAGAAGGATGACGCTGTTTATGTATAACATGGCTAGAGTCAGGGCTGAGGTGCAAAGAGAGCTCGGCCTGGCTTGAAGTAATGGAAAAAGCTGGGTATGCAAAGTACAAAAGAAATGATCTGTAGCAATAAGGGCTTTCATGCCCTTTTGTTACACTGCCAGACAGACATGTATGGACAAAAACACAATCACTATGACAATCACTCATGAGTCATGACTATACTGTTCTACCAGTCCGGACCCAAAATGCAGCGAGTCAAAAGTCATGAGGCAGATAATTTAAGTGTCTCTACCGACATTTGAGCTTGCTGCCTTCCCAAAAGTGTGTGTCTCAGTAGTTCTCATGCATGACATGTCAAGTTCCCCCAAATTGATATGTATTTGGCAACTGGCCCCCGTTTGAATAGATATTGTGCCGGGGATCCCCATAAGACAAGATTTGTCAACATTTGTCAAGAATGGTCAAATTATTTATAGAATAGCGGAAAATAGAAACTGTTCCTAATTTTGCTGGGCACCCTCTGGAACCCCCTCATGGTCCACAGGGTCCCTGTCCCTGGACACCACTTGAGTGCCAGTGTGCTATGTGACTAAATAAGAGTGACTAAATACATTTACATTTGTTTTTAAATGTACGGCCCCCTGCACTGGAAACCGTCGTACGACAGAGTATAAATCAAGCTAGACTCTGATAGGCTACTATACATTATTTGCAGGGGTGCACATAACTTTTTCGGTCCGGTACGCAGAAGAGCACCTGGACATGTGACTTAGTGCGCATGGCGCCCGTCCCGTTTTGTCAACGGGGAGGGGGGGGGTCAGCCCGGACAGTTTTGTCAACGGGGGGGGGGGGGGGGGGGGTTCAGCACGGTGCCCACCGGACAGTTTTGTCAACGGGGGGGGGGGGAGAAAAAAAGGACGCTCTGCTTCTAAATTCCGCCGATTTTCGCCGTTTTTTTTTCTCACGCTGTTAGATAAAGCCCCCAAGGTTGGTGCCCTGTGCTGCTGCGCTGATTTTATCCGCCAGATTGGAACGTTCACGGCATATTTTGCACCATTACGGTGCGTTCATCATCGGTGACGAGTGCCTCTAACAGCCGCTGCTGCACGCAGCCAGCGAGGCAATGCGAGGCGATGCGAGGCGACGCGAGTCATATCTCTCCCCCTGTACCTAATGGCTGTACATGGGGCCGACGGGTGCTTTAGAGTGATTGTGTGAGTGTGGCTTCAGGAAGTAAATTCCTAGCCTCGATCTCCAGGCTTTTATTTTTTAGTTTTGCTAAAAAATAAAAGCTTGGAAATTCCTGTCCCAGCTGTTGGTGCGCAAAAGCGCCTCGCGTCGCCTGATGTGGTGCGCATTTTTTATTTTGGGTGCGCATGCGCACCTGCGCACCAGTTATGTGCACCCCTGATTATTTGTCAGGATAGATAATCATACCATGCTCTTTTTCCACCCCTCACGAGTTTACAGGCCTTTCTGATGTACTGAATCATTGTGTTACTACAGTCGGGGAGACAGCGGAAGAAGGCGGTGATGATGCCACGTGTCGTCCTAACGCCACTCAAAGTCAACGGAGAGCATGTCCCGTCAGGTAAGAACCAGTCTCAGCTTTCTGTTTAGCCCTGGCTTCTTCCCTCTTTGTATCTTTTCTCTCCTTGACGCCTCTCTCTGTCTCCCCAGCCGTATTTGTTTTTCTCTCAAGCCTCTTCTAGTCATTCCCGTTCCCAGCTCGCTCTATTCTCCTCCTCTCGCTCCACCTCCAAAGCACGGCCATGTTTTTACTAGCAGGCAAACAAACACACTCAACTATTTTGTGTCCTTTTTAAAAGTTTTTTACCAAATGTTTTTTCATTTTTTCATTTGCCATTGTCTTTCATTTGCTCACAACTAGGAGAAAATAAAAAAGTGTGCAACTTTGGTCCAATTAAGCCAGTATGGGTACACGGGTACTATAACTTAACTAGATGAAAGGAAAAACCCTGCTCTGAGTGTTCTTGAAATATTTAGCGCAATGGCCATAAGCCTTTCGTCAGTATTTGCAGGTGTAAAATAAGTCCTGCCTTTTAAAGGCTACATGACGTAATCTCAGTACATAAAATTGATAAAGGAAAATAAATAACAAAAAGTAAGTATAATAAGATGATGTGATCAAAACGATAGACAGTTAAATAACCCTTGGGTTGCACTCTGTCTGCATTGTATTTATCCAAAATGCCTGGATGAGTTTTCCAAACGGCCTCTCGTTTTGCATATATAAAAGAACAGGCAACATTAAAGACAAACTTGTTGGGGCCGATTCTATTTGGCTGTTTTGTCTACCATCTGTTTATTTTGCATGCAAGAATTGTATAGATTACATTCCATGATAAAAAGCAATTCATTTCTGCATCCAGGACATGGCAGCTGTGAGTGTGCACCCACTCGGAACAGGAGGGAATACAGGTAGCCTTTTCCTGCAGAAGGTGGCTTTTGGAGAAATAAGTTGCAACCAAAGGGTCTTGATGAGGAGTTATTATTGAAATGTTAAGTTTATAAGTAGCTAGCTATTGTTTTGAACATCTTGTATGTACTGTGATTTATCGATTTAGCTGTCCTTTATCATGTCATTTAAATGTATTGATATGACGTCACGTGGCCTTTAAAGACTTTAAAACTCTTTATACTGGGTCCCCCAGGGGTCTATTCCTGGTCCTCTCGTTTTTCCCTTTACACCAAATCGCTTCGCTGAAATTTGCAGATGTACAAGCGAGTTGTGAGTTTGTAGATGGGTTATTTTCAGCTATTATCAAATGTCCAGAATAGGGACAGTAGGGTTCATTTGGTTAAAAGGCTGGGCCTATTGCACCCCTGCAAACACTGAAGGATTGCAGGCGAAACACGGCTGTTTGTATGCTGCGTTAAATATTTCAAGAACACTCAACAGTGTGTTTTTTTCCCTCTTTCATCTAGTCTTTCATTTGCTCGCCACATCATAACCAGATCAGGTTTTAGAAGCTTGAGCAACGCATGCGAAAGTAAGAGAGGCTGGTAGTTGCTAAGGTCACTGCCTCTTCTACTACTTAATGTAGAAATGACCCATAATCCTGTTTCTTTCCTGTTATGATGGAAAGTCTTCTAAAACAACATTTTGCCTATTGGCTAAATATTGCTTTAGACTCTAAAGTCCTCTAGAGTTTAGAGGACGCAAAATGACGCTGATCAAATTTTCCCTGGGTGATCCATAATATAATACATGTTCTGAACTCCACATTCATGAGCCAAGTTTTGATTGGTGGCTGGTGTACAGTCTGCCAGTCAAATCTGTCCCAGCGTGCCTGTTGTGTATGTGCGTAGTTTCTCCTAAATCCCTGCTAACTGGTCATTCCTACATTATTATTTTTTCACTCTGGAATATTGTATCCACTCTCCTTCTTGTCCCAAGTCCCACATTCTAAATCATCTACAGACAAAAAACACACAAAAAAACTAACTCTTACTGAAGTCTTGTCGGCTAGAGAACCTTCTACCTCTGTTGTGTTTTGTCTTTGCTGGTGTGTGTCAGTATGTTGTTGTGCGCTCCCAGCCTCCCCTTGTTGCGCAGTCTCTGCTGCTCCCTCTGTGGCGGGTTTCACAAACCCAACCCAGTCCGTCCAATTCATTCTCACACACACACACAGTGACCTGAGTGTCTCACCGGCTCCCCACTGCCACCTCTCCCATTCAGGAACAAAAGGGAGACGCAGGGAAGGCTCTAGGGGGGGTCCAGGCCCCACACTACGCGCTCGCCCAGAACTGGGCTGGAAGCGCCCCCAGCACTTCAGGAGTATGCACAGCCTCCAATCAGGTACAGGGCTTATTGCCTCCGGCATTGAACCAGCAACCCTGTACCCAATCAACCCTGTCCCCAAAGCTCAGATTAACCTCTTAACCACATTAACCCTGGTGTCCCTATTTGGGTATGGCATTATAGGAGGAAAAAAAAATACACTTTTTCCTTTTCTCCCGCCTCCCCCAGAAATAGCCAAAATAGCAGATCTCTAAGCTTGTGAGCTTGTACATTGGCTATTTTCGTTATTTCCCGCATGACAAAGTATATCGGGATTAATTGGTTAACCTTACTCCAAGCTGCAACACCACTAGATTACTGTGCCATGCTATGACATGTTATAATATGACATTGAATGTCATGGGGCATCAACATGACATGCGCCATGAAATACATTAGAGGTCTGGCTTTAATTTGGATATGAGCTAAGTCATGATGTATTTAATGTTCGTGTGTGGAAATGAATAATTGAAACAGATACCGAGAAAAGGAACAAGATTGGTTCTTGATCAGTTGCAAAGGTGGTGGTATGTATTTGGATGTAGTAGCTAGATTGTGAATCCAGATTAGCATTTGCCGGTTGTTACTACTTTTGTGTAGTTCATTAAATAATCCCCATAAAAGTTATTATAACTGTGCAAATCAGTAGCAGTAAAATAAATACACAATGAAATTCTCAATGTTAAAGTATCAGTTTGTAACTGGTCCAATTGTTTTTGGATTTGACTGTGTTGTCAGATAATCACCCTTTTTGAAAAAGAAACATAATGAAGATCTTTTAGTGGTGATGCTGAACAGAACCTGTAGCTATATTCACACAGCTTCTTTGGGATGAACAGTGCTGCTACCTGGATAATGTAGAAGGTTGTATGACTGAAAAAAACTCCTAGATTTGAATCTGGCACAAGCGTTGTGTTGTAACTTGCATGCCCCCCAACCCCTCCCGTCTTCTCCACTGTGCCAACCAAAAAAGAAACCACAACCTGGAAACACCCACCAATATCAAAGACAAATGCCACGCAATTTATCAACTCCTCATTCCGAACGTGTAAAACAGTCTGACATTAAATCTCACTCTCCCGTTCATGGTTAAGGAAAGGCTCCTTATTGTAATGCAGCGACTAACTAAAGGACTGTTGGGTGGGTGATGGCTGATTTATGATAGGGCTGCAACTATCGATTATTTTCTTGGTGATTATTCTATCAATTCCTTTTTGATGAATCGAATAATCGATAACGGTATACCCTAACTCCAAAAGTTTTTCAGGAAATGAAGAAAACCTTATATTTTTATCATCAAAGTTGGTATAGTGACTTTATATATTGTCAGATACTTGCATGTATCATTATATTATCGCCACTTTACCCAAATCCAACTCAAGTGGAGTTAGGAGTTTTGTCCGAACAGCTGACGCCTGACAATCGCTCCAATCGCAGCGGAGGGAGAGGTTTCAAATGGAGGGCTGGGGCTAAGCTGATGATGGATCTCCAAGCTCACAATGCATCACAAAGTGTGAATTAATACCCTGATGCTTCATGACACTTATTACTGTATATAGGCCTACAATAATAAACAGGACTTTAAATATTACAATAACTTCTGAGTTTCAGTAGAACAAGTGAGAGAAATGCTATGAACTCCTTTTTTGTCACATTGCTCTCATTAAACACTTAATAGATTTTAGAAATAGAATTACTTGTTTTCATAACTTTAGCGTTGGTACTAAGTTTGATAAACGGATACACTGCATAGTTTAAACAGACTACGGGGGGAAAACCCTGCGTCGTTACAGTTTGTTTATCTCCACAGCAGATCTGTTCTCTGTCTGTGTTCGCTCACTGCGTTGTGCTGTGGAATGGCACAGCAGCAGGAGGAGAGGGGGGTGGAGTTGCGTGGTTTGACGGACAGTTTGAGGATCCAATGGAGTTGGGAGGTTTTGGCGGAGGCGCTTTTTGATACTTGTCATTGGTTAAAAATGTTTTTACACAGACGTAAAGGGTGTTCAATAGCGTTTATTTATGAAAAAAAAGCTGAAAATGGTGATAGCTGGTTCCCGCCGGACAGCGACGATATCTATTTTTTAAGTGTGTGTGTGTGTGTGTGAACAAATCGTTTAGTTATTTATATAGTTAGATCTACAAGCTTACAATGCGTCGTGCTTTGTGAGCTTGTAGATGAGCTATTTTAACCACTTTTACTATTTGACTTATTTATTTTTCTGCCCAAAATAGGGATTGATTATTAATCAATGATTACATTAAATGGGGGCAGTGGTTCAGGAGTCCCGAGTTGGTGTTGGCTAGTGTGTACTCTTGCATCGCATCGATTATATTTTATAATCAATTAAATCGATGTCGCTCCCCTAATTTAAGTAGTTCTCAAATGTAGAAACCCACATAGAAATAAAATGTTCAAAGATAAAATAACCTGTCAGGAAAACGGCTCTTTCTCCTTCTCTGGAGAGTGTGTGTGGGTCTGTGAATGGCTGATTTATCCTTTTTGCATGAATTAGCTTGATGCACAACAGGTGTGTAGTCTCTCCTAGCTCAGTCTGCTTAATTTGCCTCAGGCCAGGTGTGAGTTGTGGCTGCTTAAATCAGCTGTCACACACCCTACAAGGACCAATTTACAGTAACTTTTGGAAAAACTTTAAATTTGTCCTTTTTTCTCTCAATTATTAATCTAGAATTATTCAGTATTATCATATTTATTTGGGGCATCAGAAGCCTGTATTATCGCTAGAAGCATTTGTGTCCCGTTCCAATGTGCTGACTTCTACATCTTTCATAGCACACCAAAGAACTGCATTCAGACAGTAGGGCCTACATTCAGTGTTTGAAAAACGGGGGTCTTCAGTTCATGTTAAACTGATGTTCAGAACAGGTAACTGGCTAAACTACTCTTTTCCCAGCTGTGGGACAATCATGTTTTCTCAAGTTGCATGCCTGATGTTTTTTTGTTTTTGTGCATGTCACATTTCAGCTTTCCAGCTAACAAATCATCCAAAATCATCCTTTTGTTGGGTTTTCTGTTGATCTGCTTCTTTTAATTACACACCAATGGATTGGGGGTTGCCACACTTTGAACTCAGAGCAGGCTGTCACTCATGACTCTCGGTTAATGATTTTAGAAAAACTCAAAAATTAATTCTGTTGATTTATTATTCCCTGTATAAATTATTTGTTGAGGGCATTTTTAAAGCCTTTATTTAACAAGTGATAGTGGAGAGAGACAGGAAATGCAGAGTAAGAGAATGACATTCAGCAAACATGCTGGCTGGCCAGGAATCAAACCGGGGACTGACTGATCAGGGCATTCCGCTCCTTGTGGTATGTGCCCTGGTTGCCCCTCCATGGCAAGTTTGAGTTGAAGTTCTTCAGTTTCTGGGTTTTGGGGCTAGTTAATATTCAAATAGTGATTGCTCTGTGCTGGATCACATGAATTTTGAATAGAGTAGTTTTAACATTGAAATGCAACTTTGCATTTTTTCACTCGCATTTATATTCTCTGTTTGAAAAAGTGAAATCATGTAATGATTTTGAATGCCATTTTATTTAGCAATACTTGAATTCCTTTGCAATTTTATTCCCTAAGCCTTGAGCAATAATCTTCACAGTTTCATAGGCAGTGCCTTAATACTCTGTATCATGGATACTTTAACAACTTTCAACTGGAATCTCTATTTTGGGTATATCATGATAGGTGAATCTTTTTGAAAATCTTTGGAAAATGGCACATCTACAAGCTCACAATGTGGCGCTTTTTGAGCTTGTAGATTTGGGTATTTTAGAAAAAACTGTATGAATTAATTGAAAATTAGACCTAAGTCGTTAAGTAGCAAGATTGTCCACTCTGCTGGCTTAATACTTGAATTAATTTGTAACCATACTACTGTACACACTACACTTAACCTTTGGCCATAATAACCTTCGAGCCTACTACTGCATCAGCAGGAGTGACCTAACTTGTAGGGGGTTGGTTGATGTCTCTGCAGGACCCATGAAGAGGAGCCGAGGAGGGGTGGAGGTAGACTTTGAAACACCCGGCTCCATCCTGGTCAACACCAACATCAGAGCCCTCATCAATGTACACCGGTTCTCTGCCTTCCCTGCACATTGTCAACAGCAGCTGCTGCAGCTCCTCCCTGAGGTCGACCGCCAGGTGCGTCCACTTGACAGCGGGATGCTTGTCTCGGCAAACAGTTTGTGCACAGTAAAGGCCACTACATGCTAGGATTTATTTTTTAAGTGATATATTTGTCTTAAAATCTTTTTATTGTAATCATTGCTGTAGAATGTTTGTTCAGTAGCAGGGGGCTCCCCATCTCTCCAGCGATTTCAGGTCGGGATACCAATTTAATACATTTTAGTGTTCCAGCTCCAATTTTTGTCTGCTCAGTTTTTCTTCACCATTTACTATTCTTGTTTAACCGTATCCTTTCCTGTATGAGTTCTATCCTGAATGGATAAAATGGGTATCCCGCCCTGAAATTTGTATAATAATACTTAAACAAAATATCACTTACACCCCCTTCAATTTAAATCTGAGAGAGTACAGATCATGTAAACGCATTGTACATTTGTGAACTCGGTTACAAATGGATAAATTAACACTGAGGATTTGACTGTGTTGGTGTCTTGGTGAAAAACCAAGAGTTGATTGAGCTGACTTGAGTCTATAAAGAGAATCATTAAAAGGAGAATTGTGTGCCAGTCTGCTGTTCATATATTCTTTCAGTTCAGTTCAATTCAAAGGAGCTTTATTTGCATGATAAAACATACGTTTACATGGACCAAGCCAGTCTCAAAAAACAAAGTAAACAATTAAGTAAAAAAAACTAAGAAGTGTATGTATAATTGAAGGAAATACTGCGATTTGTAAACAGAGTTATGCCACATTCAAAAAAACGGTCTTAAAAAACACAAATCCTTTTTGTCTTTGGGAGTGTGTTGACCACTGTGATCTTTTCTCTCTCTGCAGGTTGGTCCTGATGGCATGGCCCGTCTCAGTAGTTCAGCCCTCAATAATGAGTTCTTCACCCACGCCTCCCAGAGCTGGAAGGAGAGGCTCGCCGAAGGTGAGCCAAGGCCCTCGATCACAATCTCTTTAATGTTAGCATGACACTGGTGCACAGTGAACTACTCTGGGTTAGTGTACAAACACAAAAGTACATAAGAAGATGACAGGGGAATGAAACCCTAGGCAGGTTTTTTTTGTTTGTTTTCTGGTTCAGTTTTAAAACTACAGAAAGGTAACGACATGGCAGGCTGCAGAACGTGCAAACGTGAGCGCACAGATGCCGCTGCACTTTTGCTCCCATGTTAATGAATGCATGAATTCTCACTGGCCATGCACGCTCCACTCCCACACGCGAACTAAACGCATTACTGCACGTGTACGTGTAGTATACATATACAGACCTGCCAACATGCACGCATTTTGCATACAAACTATGCAATTCTAGGTCTTGGCTAATCTGCCATGAGCGCGAGGCTGCGCTGGCTGGCCTGCGCTGTTGGCCAGCCAGCGTCTCTGCAGTCTGCAGCCAGTGAAATGAATACATTTTACATGCGTTGCTAGGTTGGATTGGATATGCTACTTGCAGGGGTGCAATGCTCACTGGACGGCCTTGCACGCCGTGCCGGAACCTATTTGACCAGGAGCACACGCAGGCACACGCATAGATTTAAAACTACTTTAAATTCGCACCTCAACAAAGTTTTCAAAGGCTCCCGACTCACACCTAGCGAATTAACATAGGAATAAGCCTAGATGCATATCAATTGTGCATTGTGTGACTTGCAGTGTAGGTTTTAAGCGACGTGCGTGTCACGTCATTGAAATAGAGTGCAAGAACATACCAAATGAGCATTGCATGCCTGGCTACTTGTCTTGGTTGGATTAAACCCAAACAAGTAACTCAATATTAGCCACATATTCTTGCTAGTCAAAATTATCTCCAAACTACAAAGCATCCATCCATAGTGATCTATCATAAAGATCGGCTGTAGAATGCTGCTCCACAACCCGCTGAATGTAACCCAAGTGTTGGCCTCAGCTATAGTTGTGTGTCTGTGTCGTGCGCAGTAAATAGCAGATCTACAAGCTCGCGTTGTGAGCTTGTACATCTGCTATTTACGGCTTGCAACACCAGTGTGCAATTAAGTATGTTGAGCTCCGTTCCCCCTCTCATTAATTTATGACTAGCACGGATTTACCACTGTGAAGTTGTGGAAGGTTTCCAAAAGATGAAATCCCAGGAATAATGGAAGACACTGGAGTTTTAAATCTAAAGTGGATTACGCCACGCAATAGGTAGGATCTAATTATTTGTTGACATGGAAGGACCAGCAGTAATTGACAATAAACGTATGCTCAGGTTCTTTTGCATTAAAATGAGCAGCGGAACACTTGCTATGTTTGTCAATTGGAGATTCGAGAGGATTTATTTGTCAGTCACAAAAGTCGTATTAAATGTATTTTATCGAGTCGTGACTTTTATTTTTCGTATCTACGAGAGTCTTATTGAAAAATATGGACTAATACATTGCACAAATACTCCGGACACCTCCGGACAATCGAGTAAACGTCCGATTACTCGATTTAAAAAAAAAGTTTGAATCTTGTGCCATCGAACGGTATGACACGGTATATTATATATGCACAATATCAAACGTTTTTGAATTCAGTTGAATTGCCTCACGTGCGCATTTGCTACATTTCATTTGATAAGATAGAGTGCGAGGATACAGCGTCCATGCACACACACATTGTGACACACACACACACACACACTGACGCGAGCAAACACACACACACACACTCTCTCTCAAACTCCGTAGGAGTGGTCCAAGCATGGACAATATTTATTGACTACTGGCTAAGCTTTCACCTTGGCACACCCATAGCCCTGGGCACATCATCTAACACCCCTTATTAATATTTATTAGCTGAAGCTGTCTGCTTACTAGCCTGTCATGTTTTACCCTGTACAGGAAAATAAATACAAAATCAGTACCTAGGGTTTCATGCTCCTTTTAACCCATGAAGACCTGAGACCAATTCTAAAAAGGTTTCCCGAAAAACGTATGTTGCTTTATCAGTGGTTCTCAAATTCTTTCATGTCAAGGACTCCCCCATCTCAAAATGTTTTGTTCCAAGGACCCCCAGAAGCAAAGATTTTAGTTAAAAATGTTCGCTTTAACAAATCTATAGGCCTATATTAAAAGATTTGCAAAAATGTTCAAGAGCAGATCTACAAGCTCATAGTGTGGCACGAAATGACACGCTTTGATCTTGTATATCTGCTATTTTTGAATAGCCAAAGTATAGAATAATGGTTAAAGTGGTTACGCAGATCCTTTCCTGGTTTTAATGGGTTAAAAGAGACGGTACGATGGTAGCTAGGCACAAGAACGTGAACTCGGCAAGAACTTTCCTTTTGGCCTTGATACCGGTGCCAGTCTGCATTAACACAGACTCTGCATGTCCCTATATTTGCATTGTTAAACATAAATTAGCATTTTTGCTATGCTATGCGTTGTGGTGAATGTTAATATCTTTTGAGTGCTTTGCTGCTTGTTGGTGTGTGACATTGACTTCTCTGTCATAATCAGGGGAGTTCACCCACGAGATGCAGGTGCGTTTCCGGCAGGAGATGGAGAAAGAGAAGAAGGTGGAGGCTTGGAAAGAGAAGTTCTTTGAAGAGTACCACGGTCAAAAGTAAGAAAGCGTCCTCTTCATCGGGGGGTTTGCAGCCAGTACAACTTATTGTAAAAATATTATTTACTTAACGTGTCATTTATGGACTTAATGTTAATATTTACTGAATATGGTCTCGTTTTCTCTAAACTTCCAAATAACCACGTGTGCCCTATTTTATACTTTGTCGTATCACGTGGAAATTGGGGGAAATGGCAGATCTATCACGAGTCAAGACCCATTGTGAGCTTGTGGATTTGCTATTTTCACCATTTCACACTTTACTTAACCCGTTTTGGGCAGGAACCCCTATTTGTAACTATACCTTTCAGGACGGGAACCCCTTTTGGGGTTCCTGTTGCTATGTACAGTATATAGCAACATAATTTTTGTAATTTTTTAATACATATTTGAAGCTTTTCAGAAAACTTGGTCAGGATTTAGATGGCGTTTTTAGAATCATCTTCAGGTCTAAATGGGTTAATAGGATCAGAAGAAAAATTCCCACACCTGTCAGTGCTGAGTGTTCACTGCTTTGTCTGCCTTCAGGTCTGGCCTGACACGTGAGGAATCGCTGAAGTTGACCATGAGCGAAGCTACGGAAGTGGCAGCCGCCACCATGCTGGACAGCGATGTGGCAGCGGTGACGGCTGGCGCCCCGAAGAGGCGCAGTGTGGGTCGCCGGAGGCGGGACGGCAGAATGAGGAGGCGTACGCGGGCTGACCTGAGGCGCAGGGCACGACAGACGCTCTGCAAGGCAGCATCCCCGGCCCTCCAGTCCCCGGAGGTGGCAGAGGCCGGTGCTTCGCTGGACACTTCAACCGTCTCGCTGGGCTCCCCCATGTCCGACAGCGCTGTGGTCCAGGGGGAGGTGGTACTGCAGGCAGAGTGCGCCCTGGAGCTCCCCGCCGAGTGTGCGTTGTTGGAACCAGAGCCCTCCCCGGCTCCAGAGCCCGCTGCCGAGCCCACCCCAACGCCCATGCCAACACCCACACCCACACCCATACCCAGCCCCATACCCAGCCCCAGTCCCAGCCCAAGTCCCAGTCCCAGTCCAAGCCCAGCATCCGTCAGCGCCAACGAGGAACCCGAAGTCACTGCTCGCTTGCTCCCCGACGAGCCAGTGCCCGCCCTGGCCTCCACCTCCTCTCCTTCCTCCTCTTCCCCCTCTTCCTCCTCGGCTTCCTCTCCGGCCTCCTCCCCCTCTTCGCCCTCAGACAGACAGGGTGCCTTCACAGCAGGCCTCGACTCTTCCTCCTCTTCTTCCTCCTCCGGATCCTCAAGCGCTGCCGCCGCCGCCGACCCCCTGGACGACACGGCCTCCGTGGTCACCTCGGTCACAGGGGGCACGGCCACCAGCAGTCGCGAGAGCAGCCCCTCGGCCAGCCCGGCTCCCACCCCAGTCCTCGCCACCCAGCCCAGCGAGCAGAAGAGGAGGCCAGACGAGCCCCAGGCCTTCTCCAGCTTTCCCGAGAAGCGACCTCGACTCGACGACCGTCAGTCCTTTCGTACCACAATTGGCGGTGTCGGCTCGGAGAAGCCGCTGCCGACAACAGAGGAGCCCAAGGTCCCGCCAATCAGGGTACGTGTCTCAATGATGTTTTTATATGTAGCTGTGCACCAGGGAGCAATACAAGGGAGTAATTTAGAGAAACTGCTATTTATCCAGCTTCAGTTAAAGGGGCATGAAACCCTAGGCTGATTATGTAGTTTTCCAATCCAGGTTAAAAACTATAGCAGTGTAAAAACATGGCAGGCTACTAAGCAAGACTGGGTGTGTTACATTTATGTGTGCAAATATGCAAGACTGTATTGACGCACCTAAATCTTTCATACCCATTATTATGATTAGGTTCAGCTGCGTTGCTAACATCACAATTCTCATGCAGCTTTCCTTGTTTTGTCCCTGTTGTAGTTTTTAAATCTGAACCGGAAAACAAACTACAAAATCAGTCTTGGGTTTCATCCACCCCCCAAGCGTGTTTTTATGCTCGGTAGTATTTGCCTCAGAATCCATGCACACTCAGCGTTCCATGTTTAGTCTAGCTTATGTGTTTAGACAAACCTTTGACCCATGTCATATTCTCATCCACTTTTCTCCAGATTCAACTCTCCAGAATCAAACCGCCCGGGGCCCACAAAGGCCCACCCACCTACCAGATCTGCCCCCGGATCATGCCTCCCGGCGAGGGGTCGCGGCGGTCGGGCACGGGGGCGCGCACATTGGCGGACATCAAAGCCCGTGCCCAGCAGCGCCGGGAGGCCGCTGCTGCTGTTGCAGCCACTGGCAACGGGGCGGGGCCGGGCGGGGGTGGGCTGCGGCCTGCTGCTGGGCTATCGGATCGCAGCAGTGGACGACGAGCGCGAGAGCACCCAGGACCTGTCGAGCCCGGAGGAGGAGGAGGTGGAAGAAGGGGAAGTGGTGGGGTGGAGGAGCAGGGGTCGCCTGCAGACTCTCATCCGCCAGGAGCACAACTACAGCTTTCCAATGTAGAGTTGGCCGAGAGACCATCAGCGCAGCCCCCTACACCCCAGCCCTCACCCTCACCATCCTTGTCCACCACCTCCACCTCGCTGTCTTCAGAGCCACCCCAGACCCCCACCCCTACACCAACCCCACCTCGGGAGGAGACTGCAGTGGAGCCGATGACTGCAGAGGACGGAGTGCCAGCACCAGCAGGCGAGGAGGTCCAGAGTACCACCAATGGGCTGGCGGACGAGGTCACCGCCTCCACGGCCCTGCATTCTGATGCTCTATCAGGTTCAGTTTCTGTCCTCCACCCGGGGAAAAGCCAGGGGCTGGGGTCAACAGATGCCACCCCGGTGAGGGTCGCTCAGCCCTCTGAAAGTGCACAGCTGACTCCCACCTCCATCCCAGACTCTCTCCCCAGGTTTGGGGCCAAGGGCGTGGATGTTATCCAGACCCTGGCCACGTCCTCTCAGCCATGGGAGCGAGAACAAGGCAAGGGCTCTGGTGTGATCCAGCACGGTTCTCACCACGTTGGACCCCAGGAGGCCCCCCTGCCTCCTAGCCGAGAGAGACAACAGGCCAACACTCCTCCTGTCCCACACACATCATCCTCCAGAGAGGAGGACGAGGCCGGGGGCCACAGTGACTCCACTGAGACAGCCTCCGACTGCGAAAATGAGAGCCAGGAGGGCGACCAGCAGCGCCCTGACGATGACTGGAGCCATCACCTGGCCAGTCAAAGGAACGGCCCTCCGGTCATCCGCAGCCCCCCTCCTCAGAACCAGCAGCCCGTCATCCAAAGTCACGTGTCGGGTCGCCCCAATCAAACGGTCATCCAGCTACCCCGCTTCCCCAACGGCATCACCCACCCTCAGCCCAGCCGCACCCATCCCCTCCCCCAGGAACCACAGCCTCTCCCCTCGGGCCACTCCCAAGGCCTCAGGGGCCACAGTAATGTTTTGGTCAAAACTGAGTCAGGAGATGAGTCGAGAGCGTCCAGTCGGGGTACTCCTGAGGAAGACTGTAGAGGGGGCCTGAAGGCCTCGCCTATCCCTCCTCCTGCTGCTTCTGCTGGCCCCAAGAGATCAAGTAGCTCAGCCAGGCATGTATCCAGTGTGGAGGCCAACAATCCTCTGGTCACCCAGCTGCTGCAGGGCAGTCTGCCTCTAGAGAAGGTCCTGCCTCAGTCCCACTCCGCCAACAGGCTTGAGATCAATCGGCTGCCGGGGGGGCCTCCGCCCAGACCTCCAGCAACGAGAAACCCCGGCCCCTGTCTCAGGCCCCCCCACGAGACATCAATCGAATCCCCGGGCCTAGAATTCTCTTCCCAGAGCCAGCGTCCTTCTTGTCTGATGGATGCCACTGCCATGCAGCAGTACCTGTCCCAGCAGCCTAGCGGCACTGTGCCCCCAGGAGCTGTACCGGTCATCACTTCCCTGCCCCCCTCCAGACGTGTATTAGAGCACATCTCCCAGAACTCTGTGGCTGTCGAGTCTGCTGTTATCAAAGAGTCCCCCGGTTCTTTGCCCTCGCGGGGAGCCACGCCAGACAAGCCCCAGCCCTCTGCCCGGACCAGTAATGGCCCCTCGCTGCTCCACGCAGACGCCTCCCCCTCAGAACTGGTGCCCACTATTAAGATCAACTGGCGCCCACAACAGTCACAGCAGCCACACCCCCACCAACAGCTTTCCCCGGCACCCAGTGTGAAGAGTGAGGTCAACTCAAGGCCTTCGTGCCAAGCTCTTGCCAAATCTTCCCCCATCACCCCACTGGGCGTTCTGAAAAAGGAGCCCAGCAGTTCCCTGGACGGTTACCTGAGTGGCGGGGCAATGGAGGGTTTGCTCAACATGGAGATGACTTTAACCAGGATGGCCAAGAAGGAGCACAGCAAAGCCCCGTATTCCTCTGCCTCGCCGTCCTCCTCCTCCCCCTCATCCTCCTCCTCCTCCCTTCCCTTCCTGTACGGGAAGCTCCCCAAGCAGGGTGTGGGTGGGGCCGGGCCCGGCCTCAGCTACACGGCCAATGTATCGGTGATGGACGGCAGCGGCTTCTCTCGCAGCCTGGCCGACGGTGTCCTGCAACTGCGACCGCGGCTGGGCTCCGGGCAGACCGCCACGCTCAGCATCCAGGCCTTCGCAGACAGCGCCGCCGAGGAGGTGGCACTCAAGTGCTCGTGCCGCCTCAAGGCCATGATCATGTGCCAGGGCTGCGGCGCCTTCTGCCACGACGACTGCATCGGCCCATCCAAACTGTGCGTGTCTTGTCTGGTGGTCAGATAGTTATGTTCAAACCATTGTAGGTCACACCACACCGCCTCCTGTAGAATTTTCGACATGTAAAGTATTAGCCAGTGGAACTTGGGGAGAATATGAATTGGGACACGGTGCTCTGAGGTGTACAGAACCCTCTATTAGGGTAGAGCAGACATGAGACACATGACGGGCACAATGTTGCCTTGTATTATACAATTGGTCTGTTTTTGTTCTTTTTGTTGTTGCCTATTTTTAAAAAGACGTTCTGGTGTTATGTTAATGTTATTGTATTATTATGATTATTATTATTATTATTGTGAATTTGGGGCATGGTTGATTGTAAATTGTGCCTTTGTTTTGTTTTCTCTCCTCAGAAACATTTACCTCATCTTATCTTGACCCACCTGTCATCATCTGAGTGTGAAAATGGTGGACATTATTGTTTTTGGTTCCTCTCCTGCTCGGCACGGAGGGACTTGTTGGTCTTGTCTCTTTGCGCAAAGAAATATTTTTTTAATCATTAAAAGTAAGTAAATGACATTGTTTCCTTTTGGTTGTGTATTTTTTGCTCATTTCATTTGCCTCCTAAAGATAAGTCTGTACTCTGAAGTTAAGCACAGTATTCTGAACAAAATAAAGTCATGACTGAGCACTACTTTTCTTTTTCCAGGAATGACATTTTTATTTGTATTTTATTTTTTATGTAGTTGTAATTCAGGGCTGGGTATCCAGATACAGATGCCAAAACATACGTTTTTAAATATTTGAAAGAATTTCAGTCTGCTTTCATTACTCCTGAATAGGAGTGAACTCCCAGAGATGCTGCACTGGGATGCGGTTGCAAGTGCTTGTGAACAAGTTTTGGAAGGTTCCCTGAAAGAAAGAATTTCAATTATTATGGTTCACATCACAGGTATTTATTGTCTTAACATCAATAAGAATTCAACATGAACATTTTTGTATTTCTGTGCAACATAACGCAAAACGTTCCTCAGCACATCTAGCATCCAGTGAACACGGTTCCTCACTGTCTTCTAGCTTGATGTGTCGGTGTGAACAGCATAAACCACAGCTTTGTGGTGGTCATGAAGATGCAACATAAATGACTAAGCAGGAGATTAATTCTGTACTGTCTAATTTCTTTAAGTCAAACCCCCTAACCTTTGCAAGTCATGGTTTAATCAGCGCAACGCGTTGTGAGCTTGTAGACTGGCTATTTTGGCGAGAGATTTGGTGTAGGGAAACAATGGTGTCTAGTACCATAGACCCCTGGCCTGGGGGACTTCGATCAATGTTTGTCTTTTTGGTTAAAACAAAAATATGTTAAAAAAAATCAAATAATGCTCTATATTGTAATGGTAATCATTGCTATATATTGTTCTGTAACAGAGGTCTGCCTGTCTCTCCAGCTCTTCAATTAATGGGGGGGGGGGGGGGAATTCAGATGGGTTACCAAATTAATTCGCATTAATTAAAACCGTTGTAATGTGCGCACAGAATGCAAATATCAAAGCAACTTTTCACCGCAAATAAAAGCTTCACTCTGTATGAATGAGGCATCACAAAATGAATAATTCGATGTGGGGGCACCCGCTGTCCAGGCACATACCACATATAGCGTGTCAGGGGTTCGAATCCCGTTCTCGACGACCTTTGCTGCATGTCACTCCTTGTCTCAACCTATTTTCTGTCATTCTCTACTATATACAGTACTATCAAAGGCAGAAGAGACAAAAATAAATACATAAATGTGAAATATTCGTTTCACGATGTGAAATATTCGTGATGCATTTTTGGACTGTTTATTCATCACCCTCCCGGTGCATAAAGGACCTTTTAGTTTGTTGCGTGCCAGTGTTGTGCACTAAAAATAACTGATCTACAAGCTCAAATGGTGCCATCCATGACATGGAGAGATGACTCATTGTGAGCTTGTAGATCAGCTGTTAACGGCACCAGCTACTAGTAGTAACCAAGTATAAATCAGGCATAACTGACCAAATGGCTGACCTTTTCTCACTGTTGATTTACCAGGCTGTGATTGAGTAAAAAAAAAAAAGCTTTGATAACAAGTGCAACCTAGAGGTGTGCATAGTTGAGCCACACTGCCCATCGTTTGGTTCCAAACAAGCTCAAATTCAATCCATCTCACCCTACAATGAATTGCTCCGAGGTCAGGTTTTAATAATTGACCTCTTTGACCACAGAGTCGCAACATATATCAGATATTAAATTAGAACTTAGTTAAGGCTCAATAGCCTTATGTTGTGATTTGATGATCCTGTATGAGTGACATGCATAGGCCTACATACATAAACACAAACACCCTCATTACAATAAATTTGCTTCATAGATTAACTAATATCAAATATGTCAGAGCTATTCAGTAATTTGCAATAGTAGAAAACAGGTGCACAGTAAACCCATATTTGTAATATAAATGACTTATGCCATAAATAATCTTCCACAAGATATGTCTTGTTTTTTCCCCCAAGGCATTGCTTTCAATAACATGAATTAAATGACTTATTTGGCTCCAACAACCACTACTTTTTTAAGAAACTTGATGTCACCATCTTATTTGCTTTTCGAGTTGTGGGGAAAAGAAACTACAACCAAGGGCATAGATAACCAGTTTCTTGTTCTTTTAGCAATGATCTCCAGCGTGGTTGCTGAGGGAACAAATTAAAACAAAATGGAACATGCCCAATATCATTGTCGAATTGACACTCAAATTATTTAAAGCCCAGTCTGACGTTGAAACTAACATTTCTGACTCGACTTTAAGAGTCGATGCTTGGTGCTGTGAGACTCATTGGATCAGATGGATTATGGTTCATCAACGTCTCTTCCATTCAAATGAGCTTCACATTACAGTATATAAGCACCGTCTGTGCTGGTCAAGTGAAAGTTCCTTGGGTGCTGCCATATGTTCTTTCTTTTCCGATTAATTATGGATTGATAGGCAAAAACTGTTTCTGTGTATAAAAATGGACCCACAAATTAACACTGAGGATTTTAACTAAAGCTGGGCTCAGACTGCAGGGATGTTGCTACAATTTAGCACTGACAGGTCATCGGGGCAACATCCCCCAAGGAACATTTTCAAAAGTTACATTTCAAAATTTAAAAGCCAGTATTTATAGTACAGTAAGAGATGTGAACTGAAATTATTGGGTGAAAAAATGATAATGCTGTACACCAATATAATGCTGCATTATTTATTTATTTTATGTTATATTGGTGTGATGATTTCATTTATTTTCACCATTATGTTGAACTTTAGATCCAGTACCCAACCTAGTAGGTCTGGGATGTATGTCTTGTCTTTTGCTCAATTGAAATTATTCACATTGAAATGTTCACTTTCAGAATGTCTTAAGAGTGGGCTTAATTTGTAATCAGTTTTTTTTAAAGACCCCTGAACTTGAAAATTAAGTCCCACTTACGGTTGGGCTTTGGCTGGTCTACCTCATCGTTGTTAGTGAAATAAATGCTTAATCTGTTGAGAAACCAAAGAGGTTCAGTGGTTCACAATGGGTGAACATGTTGATTCCTAGCTGGTCAATGGCCTGCTGAGCATCAGTCAAGCTCTTGATTGTCAGTGACAATTACATCATTTGAAACAGATACAACAGAACATCAAGAGGGCTCTAATTGTGGAGCAATATGTATCATAAATCTTGACTAATGTCTAATTTATGTCACTTGCTGATGAGAATCGATCTTCAAACTAACATGTCCCATTGGATGATCGATTCCTGTCGGTAAGCAACACCATCGTGCGATTGAGCTTTAGCTAACAGAGAGGGTCTTCACTAGCTTCGACAGTCACTCAAAGCAGATGTCACTGGGTTGACCAGTCTATCCTTGCACAAGTCCACACTTTAATGAGGTCACTTGGGAATATCCGGTGCTCAGTGTTTGCTTTAATTCTTCTCTGCCCCTTCGATACTGTCAGGGGCTGTTTTTTACTAAAACGTCTTGATATTAGCGGGTAAAACTTCCATTCAAGACAAAATGTGATTCTGTGGAATATTGTGTCCAGGGTTTGCAAAGTCCTCCTCGGTCCGAATCCGGCTCAGAACCTATGTTGCACAATATTCCTTCCCTCTTATATTCTGCGCTCTCCACTTCACTATTCAATAAAGCAAAACTACAAACAATTATAAACATTTTTTAAATCAAATTAAAGCAGGACATTTTGATGAAGAAATCAAAGTTGTCCATGATGTGATCAGCAGCTAAACCAGTGCAATAATGCAGCAGAACATTGTCTCAGAAACGCGTAACTCATCTAAAGCCTAATTTATACTTGATTGTTGCAAGCCAAATTTAGCTGATCTAGAAGCTTGATGCGACACGCAAGCTTATAGATCTGCTATTTTCAGCGATGCCGCCATATAGGTAACTGCTTTATAGCAATAGATGACCAAACCCTATTTCACTCTTTTTTTCCCCCCTCATTAATAAACAAGTGCAGGCTACAAATTCACAGACAAAACATCTGTTAGAATAGACAAAAAAAAATGTTGCCTCTTATTTACACTCCCGAGTCGATAGATTGGCTACACCAGTTGGCAACCAAAAAAAGGAAAGAAAAAAAATAATACAACAAAAATCCACATGCTGGATGACTGGTATATACGTCTCTTTTTTCAAGTGTACACACCTTACAAAACAAAGTAATGGATGTTTTTTTTTTCCCTTACACTTGAGACGAGACCTGCAGGGCAGAGTGTTACTTAGCCCAATTCATACTTCATTGCACGACGGTGTCGCATGCTGAAAGTAGCAGAGCTAAAGGCTCACAACACGTAGTCGATGCAGCGCTTTGCGAGCTGTAGGTCTGCCATTTTGAGCATGCAACACCATTGTGCAACGGAGCATAAATTAGGCTTTAGTAGGTGAAACTTGATTTGTGAGTCAAAGAATGCAAGAGAATCCTGACAGGTTACATTGACCAAATTCTTATGTCAAATGCTGTTCTCAACTACTGTACATTCCATAAAGGCAGCAAAATCCGGAGTAAAGTGTAATTTGTAATCCAAAGTACGATGGTGTGGCTTGGCAACAATAACAGATTTTAAAGCTAACTACACGTTAGTTATTGCCGGCAAGTGACACCACCGTGCGGTGTAATATAAACCACTTTCAACCTGGTGTTCCTATTTTGGGCATGTCATGATAGGCGAAAAACAGCCGATCTACACACAACGCTGTGCATCAGAAGTTGAACACGTTGTGAGCTTGTAGATCAGCTATTTTCACTACGACAAAGTATTTAATAGGGTCAAGTGGTTCGCTCTGGATTTAGCTGTGTAGGAGTTCATGGAGGACCCCGGCGTGTTGAAGATTGCAGTTCCCACCTATTTCTCTCTGTAATGGAGGAGGTACATCTTGAGAGGTTCCGGGAGAGGCAGACCTAGGATCTTTTCTCTCAACTGGTTGACAGGAGGCTCCTGAAGCAGAGCTCCAGCCTCTCTTCTCTCCTCCTCTTCTTCTTCCTCCTCCTCCTTTGGTTGTTTCATGCCCATGCAGTCTTTCTCTCCCTCCCTGTCCTCATCATCCTCCTCCTCACTGTTGGAGGAGGGGTTGCTGTCCATGGATTCAGGGATGAGCCGACTCATGAAGCCTCTCTGGTGGGCCCGCCTCTGTCTGACCTGTGCCTGGCTGCCCGTGACCAATCGCCTCCTCGGCAGGAGTCCGAACGCGGTCCCCGTCAAAGTCTTCTTCAAGGCGTGGCGAATGGCGATCCGGGCCAGATCCTGAAGAGTCCGCACCTCAAACATGGACGCTGGGGTACCAGACACCCGGATTGAAACAAATCCAACAATGAAACATTACTCTTTCTAAGAAAACAATTGATAGGCATTGCAGTTATTAAAGTTTCCCTATGCATGTGTTTTATCTAAATCAAGTAAGGGATTGAAAACTCAAAACATCAGCCCATCGCCCCCGATTAAAATATTGTACATTTACCGTAATGACCTAAGGTGGTCTGATATGACCAGTGGTGTATCAAAAGTGAGTTTCAAAACAGTTAAATCTCACTGCCATTTGGGGCCACCAAAGTGCAAAATGTGAAACGTTCTCATGCAGTAATGCCGCAGTAAAGTTACCTTTGCTCACAAAAAATAGATTTTTTTTCTTTGCTCACATTTAATAGATTACAGACACTGAAGGGGCCAAATAAGTGTCATTGTATTCATACTGCAGTTAACTGAGACCTGTTCATTCCTCAGATAATATCTGCAAATTATGGCAACATTCAAAGAAGAAAAAAGTACACAGTCATATTGCTTTTTATATAATTGCAATTAGTTTGACAGCTTCAGTTTGTTTCTCCATAATTGTTACGACTAGGTTTATTTATTGTTCCGTTTGGATTCATCTCTATTATGTTCCAATGTTTTTTTGGAATTCCCTCACACAAACCTGAGGAAAGCCTGTGAGGGCTTGAAACATTTTTATCTTCATGGAATCAAATCATATTTGTGGAAATAATGTGCTATGAGAAAGTCTCTTTTATCACCCAAATATTGTCAGAGAGCCAATGTCTTTACCCAAATTCACTTGAAATAGCAGGGTACAATTGCACTGCTGCATAATTCATTAATAATTGAGCCAAATCTTAAGGAATTCTTAGAATAACTGAAGCGATACTCTCCAATACGACTCACCTCCTGTTAAAGGATCATTCTGCAGAGTCAGTTCAGTTATTAAAAAAATGTGGATAATTGACTTGCCAGTTACAGAAACACAGAAATAAGTCCCTTGTTTGAAGTCCCAGAGTGTTAACTTAACTTTCAGAGTTAATTGAACACTCTGGATTTTAGAGACTAAAAGTGTCTCTCGCCTTTAAGATGGTAAACATGCTACTTACGTAGCGGTACTGCTTGTGGTTTGATGGTCCCTCTGTGTTTAGGCAGCACCAGGGGGGCAAAGGACACCGCAATGATCTTCTTTGTCTCCCAGCTGTTGGAACCTGTCCGTGTGATCTTTGTCAACTGAGAACATGGCAAAGAAAAACTAAATCACAAATCGCTAAATTGACTAGTAGTGTATACGGTAAAATCCTTAGTGTTAATTTAACTGTGAGAGTGTACAAATGGTAAAAATGGGAACAAACCAACATTTGTACACCCTCAGTTACAAATGGATAAATTACCAAAGGATTTTACTGTGTAATTTTCTAATCATGGGAGCAACTGAAATATTTTAAGCAATAAACTACAAAATAATAATTAAAATGCTATCTGAAATTAATCATTTAAAAAAAATGCAATCATTCCAATCATTCTTTTCATGTTACCAATCATTGTATGGAAGCAAACTTTGAAATATCTTAAACATTACAAACTCACATTTCCAACTCTTAAGACCTTTTGTAAAAAAAAAAAGAAAGAAAGAAAAAAGAGAAAAGATAATAAAACTTCATTGCAATTCATATGACCAATTCAGTAAGTGAATGAATTGAAATGGAACCATTTTTACACTCTCAGAGTTAAAAATTAAAGCTGCAATCCATACGTTTCTTGTCCTACCCTGGATTTGAACCCAGGTCTACCAAAATCCTACCACTCTGCCAAGATTGGCCAGGGAAGGTGAGCTTCAGGCAGTACTACTTGTCAACCAGTAGGTGTCCTACCCGACACCAGGGTCTATATTTCTCAATGGAAGAGTAGAGAGACCACCTCAAACCACTGCTGATGTTGAAGTTGGTTATATTGTATTAACATACTCTACCACACAGATTGGTTAAAATAAATAACATTTTATTCATTCAAATAAGTTGTGGATTGCAGTTTTAACACTCAGGATTTTGCTGGGATGTGTGCCCTGTAAAGATCTTCTCCAGTGGTGAAAGAAGTACTCATATTTTAAAGTATGTAAAAGGCCTGTATTCAAACTCTTACTTGAGTTAAAGTACAAAAGTATTGGCATCAAAATACACTTACTGTACTAAAGTAAAAGTGCAAAAAATGTTCAAAGTGTGTCCGACTTTATTGAAAATAGCCAAAGTATAAAATACGGCTTACCGTAAGTGGTTAATTTACGTTTTGTAATAATAATACAAATCTGTAAAGTAACTAGTAACAAAATATATTGTAATTGTATAAAAATATGTAAATACTCTGGTAAAGTAAAAGGTCCCCAGAATTGTACTTAAGTAAATGTAATTAGTTACTGTATGCCACTGACCTTCTCCTCCAGTGGAAGAACCAGGATTCCTCCAACTTTAAGCAGGTTCTTCATGTAGTCCTCATGCTCACGCTGCACGCCAGCACCACAGTACACCCTGTCATACCGTCGCTCTTCTGGGGCGATCTCCAGACAGTTGCCTGCCACAAAGCAAGGCTCGCAGAACTCAAACCTAAGATTTGAGTTAAAACATTTCGCTTTAAAAACTATATATATTCAAAGGTTGAATATATGGAGACAGAGGGAACTCTTAATTCCCCTCTGTCTCCTTTTCCTTGCAGCCAATGAAATGTGAAAATATGACACATTGATACCTGTCAAAGCTGTCACTGGTCTTAATGAAGAAGTCCAGTTTCTGATATGCATATTCAATCACGTCAGCATGCAGCTCAACTCCATGGTTCACTCCAAATGGACCTGTAGGGAACAGAAGAAATATCAAGCAAACGGAAATATCCATTCTATTCTGTAGGAGGAGGGTCCTTCGCATTGGTCTCTCCAATGTATCTTTGGGAGTGCAGACCCCTCTCACCCAGTATGAGGCCCACCATGGTGCTGAGGTAGCCAGTCCCACTGCCCAGGTTGAGGAAGGAGAGGCCGGGGTGGAGGTCCAAGGCCTCCATCACCTCAGAGTAGATGCAGGGAGCCGACAGGTGGATGTTACCATGACGCCAGGCCAGGTCCTTGTAGGCGCTGTCCCTGAACTCATCAAGGTAGTAGTCAGCCCTGTCGATGGCCCTGAACGCCTGCTCCACCAGCTCAGAGCGGATGTACTGGGCCTCCTTCAGGTTGTCGATCAACTCGTCATTGTCTTCGCCCGCGCTGACGGCTCCGCCCATCGTCCCACCTCAACCAACACAACGAGAGATGATGAGGTATGACCTGAGGCTGTTCTCCAAATTCTCGTACTGTGGCAGGAGGTAAACGCATCAACAACTTTATTTTGATCACTTGAAGCGTTTGTGGCTGGACTTCCAGAATTGCATAAAGTTTCAAGCTTTATAGCTGCAATCTAGAACTTATTTTAATGAATAAAACATGATTTTAACCAATGTGTATGGTTGAGTATGTTAATACAATATAACTAGTACATCTGCAGTGGTTGGAGGTGGTCTTCCTACTCTTCCGCTAGCAGCATATATGGACAAGGACCCTTTGAGATTCCATAGTTTATAGATGTTATTGTTCATCAATTATTGTCAAGAAACCTATCTATGTTATCATTGAGCCCAGAACGCCAATCTTTTCTGATTGATATATTTATCTGTTGGGCTGGCACATCGACAAACCACTACAGCCCTGTCCCTTGTCTATAATTACCACACAATGTCTACATCCAGCCAAGTAGACTACTTCTGAACTTATGTGGTAGCCGGGCATTTCAAGGAGAAATATCTTAGGTCACTGGTTCTCACAGTGTGGTCCGGGGACCCCCAGGGACCCCCAGGAGTTTCCAGGGAAGGTAAATGATTTATTGTTAGGAACCACGACATTTGGTTCCATTTCTACACCCTTAGAAGTTAAATGAATAATACTGAGTTTTTTTTGTGTAGGTGATTTTTTGTGTAGTTGAGGTCACAGAGATAAAACAAATTATAATAATCTATGGCCTAATGCGTCCTTGGAATTACAAAGGTTGAGGATCCCTGCCTTGGGTAGGAAGCAACTGTAGTTTTGGACAGACAGTTGACATAATTCCTATTATAGATAATAATATTAATAATAATAATTATTATTACTTATCATTATTGGTCAAGTATTTTTTTCACAACAGATACAGATTAAGTGCACTTTCGTGACAGTCCACACATCTCTAGTGAATACATTATTTGGTTAGGCCTGTTTACCAGAGATGTGTTGTTCAGTTCCAACCAGTCAGTCAGTCACTGCACACTGAAAAGCAGCTGCGCCACACTGTACTGTAACAAAGCACTGTAGTTACATTACATACAGGCATGTTTATCCAAATCCCACAACCACTGCAGATAGACATCCATGCACTTGCTTTTTGTTCGTCCTATTGAAATAATAAGAATACAGATAGAATACAAATAAAATAAATCAACATTACAAATGCGTCACGGATGAAACGTGTCGTTATAATAACACCAGATCGCGCTACAAAGCTTGGCTCGTCGGTGGATCCCCTGCTCACTGCAGTACAGTTACAGCCGCAGGAGAATAGAAACATTGGCATAAAGGTGCAAACAAAGAAACTTCGTCATTCACGCGCATAACATTACCTTTAAAACGGGCGCCGCCGTTTAATCGCTTTCTCCCGATGTGTTGTATTATTTCGCAGATGATCTGCCGAAAACAACCGCTTTAGGTGATTCTGCTTTTTTTTAAACTGCAATAATGATCTACCCAGGAACACACTTCATACATGGATCTATCACCTCAGTTCTGGATGTAAACACGACCAGCTGACCAAGTGACGTGACGTCACTCACTCAAACAAAAAGTGCACTTCGGTGGTGGAGGCTGGAGGGGGGAGAGGGGGAGGGACAGTGCAGCGAAAAATAAATAAACAATTCTACTTCACTTTTTGCCTGACAACCATTGACTGGATGTCAACTGAACACGTCATTGGCTGTCCGTGTCAACAAACTAGAAAAAGTCTCCCTCTGACTCTCTGTATAAAGGCCAGTCAGTCTGACTCTGCACCAATAATGCAACTCCTTGCAACTCTTGCAACCGTTATCCCCAAATGACACCAGTCTGCAACTGGCAGTGGTGGAAAAAGTAGGCCTACTCACATGTTTTACTTAAGTAAAAGTAGCAACGCTGCAATAAAGAAATACTCTGTTACAAGTAAAAGTTCCGGAATTCAAAATGTACTTGAGTAAAAGTACAAAAGTACTGGCATCAAAATGTACGTAAAGTACCAAAAGTAATAGTACTCATTATGCAGAATGTCCTATCCCATATACATTTTTCAAATGTATAAAAATCTTTTGAAAATAGCCGATCTACAAGCTCACAATGCATGGCAGTAGGGCTGAAGTGGTTAATGTATGTTTTGTATTAATACTCAATATCTACAAAGTAACTAGGAACTAAAGTTTTCAAATAAATGTAGTGGAGTAAAAGTACGATATTTGGATCCAAGATATAGTGGAGTAGAAGTAAAAGTATTGGGAATTGGCAATACTCAAGTAAAGTACAAATATCTCAAAATTGTACTTAAGTTAAGTACTAAATGTACGAGTAACTTTCCACCACTGGCAACTGGTCAGTCCAGACCACTGCAACGGTCTCTAAAACGGTTGCAAGGAGTTGCATTGCTGTGGACTGGCCTTAAGGGCACATTTCAAACTAGTGTCAAAAATCAAGAATTGTCATAAAATTTAAAAATACTTCATATAGACAACATAAAGATGTATATAATGTATTTCTTTCTCCATAAGTGAGAAAACTGATGTTCATGCTGCACTGACATGAGGATTTAATTCAAAATGCTGTAATAAAGTCAGATTTTGACTTCTGCAATCTACTGTAGCCTACCATCAGAATGTTTTATTTTTCATGAACATTGGAACTTTATTTAGTGAGAATTTGCAGTAGGCTAGATCAGTGGTTCTCAAACTTTTTCATGTCAAGGACCCCCAAAATGGCCGCGGACCCCAATCTCAAAATATGTTGTTCCAGGGACCCCCCATAAGCAAAGATTTGAGTTTAAAATGTTCGCTTTAAAAATATATATATTCAAAGAATTGCACAAATCTTTTCAGATTTTTCAAAAATAGTAGATCTACAAGCTCATAGCACAGCACTCGGTGCCACGCTATGAGCTTGTATAGCTGCTATTTTTGAATAGCCAAAGTATAAAAGGTTAAAGTGCTTAAAATGTGTGTGATGCTATATTAACACATTTTGCTGGGGACCCCCTGGAACCCCCCCAAGGACCACTGGTTGAGAACCACTGGGCTAGATGATTACAGCTCTGTTTATACTGAAACATTTTGATGTCATGTGGGCTCCATTTTAAATAATTCAGAAATGTGGCCATCACTTGTGGAAGAAACTCTAAAAATGTTGTGTTGCCAGTTTGGTGTCAATTGAGCAAAATGTGGAAGGAGATTTAATTGGTTTTACTGTTTCTGAGGAAAAAATAGAGTGATGGACTTTATAATTCCTGGCATCCCAAGCATGTGTATATCTCTTCTCACTTAAGCCTATATTTTGGTGAAAGTTGCAAAGTGCTAGCATATGACTGATTTGTTTTCAATTTAAGAGTATTAATTTCAAGAGTATTAAATGCCTGAAAATAAAATGTAGGTGAGTAGTAGATTTGAATATATAAATCACAGAGAACTAAATTACCGTACAAGGTCACTATGGGTTTTCCTTTATTTCAAGAGCAACTTAAAGACTAAACCATACACAGCCATCATTAACACATAGACAATACAAAATAAATATACACCATCACTTTGTTCTTCATCACCAAATAAATATTAAATATATACAGAATAAAATTATTCCCAGTTCATCGCAGACATCTCAAAATAGATTGTGAAAATAAAAAGTAAAGAAATCATATAAACAAAAGGGAAAAAAGAAAAAAGAAAAGAAAAAATCTTTAGAAAATTATCAAAAATTGTCAGTTACAAAATATTTGCACATAAAAAGATCCTCATATTTCAAATAAATAATAAGATATATAAAACAATTTATAGTTGATATCTTAAAATATTTCCTCTTTATTCAACAGCACAGAGGAAACAAATCCCTTCTCCTGTTTTGCTGTTTAAAAACCTCTTAAGTAGCATCTTGTTTGTAAATAATAATAAGAAAGGTCAATAAATAGATCATGATAAATAAATAGGCCAAAAAGAAAAAAAACATTACAACAGACAATGAATAAATAACATATTAAATAACGAACATTTTGTTTTTTTCCCAAATGGCTCAAATAGTTACACATCAATATTAAGAATGTTTCTACAAACTAGTTCTGGAAGTGCAACACCACTATGCTCATATATACTAAAGACATTACTGGATGGAGATGGAATACTTTCACTAGCTAAGTTTCCGGTCAGCTCGGGCTATACGAGTCATTATACTGCATTCTAAGATTGTTTTGTACCCATATCAAGGCCTAATTTATACTTCGATAATCAGTTATTTACGGCGGGTGACACCTTCGTGCAGCGAAGTACAAATTAGGCTTCAGTGGCGCGTTGTTGTGTACCTGTAGACAGCCGCGCTCACCTCAACACAGTTATCACTCCGGCGTGCTTGCCTTGTGCATTGCCAAGTTACATAATTCACCCATACTGTACTCACACCTGTTCACAGTCATATCATCATCAAAGCAACATGCAAAGAGGGAACAAAGGTGAGGAAAAAAGACAATGATTTTGTTCCGAAAATAATAATAATCAAGTATTCAAAGCGCTGGGGGGTGGGGGTGGGGGGGGTTGAAAAAGGATGAATATAGGTGGAGTAGTGAGTAGGCATTTCACTCCACAGCCTCTCTCGCCTCTTCTTTTTCCTCTTCTCCTGAATGCTGTTCGCTACGTTCCCTTCCTAATGCGGTAGAACAGTGATTCTCAACCTTTATCATTTCAAGGACCCCCAGTTTGATACAATGTTTTAAATCTCTGGGACCGCATTCTACACTGTCAAATCCTCAGTGATAATTTAACTCTGAGTGTGTACAAATGGATTCGTACAGTACTCTCTCTGAATTTGGTTCCTAACTATCAATCATTTAGTTTGGGACTCACTGGAACGCCCTCAAGGACCCCTGGGGGTCCCCGGACCCCACGTTGAGAACCACTGCTGTACACTCACACTTCAATGCCTTTGACAGCCTGGTTGATTGACTCCAGCAGAGCGCGGTTCTCTGGGTTCTGATAGCAGTCTTTATTGGTGAACATGTGGGTCAGTGTGTCCACGTAACTGTCAAAGTTCTGCTCCGACATAGGCTCCTGCTGAGAAGAGGATGAGGAACACTTTTTTAAAATTCTAATACCAATACCACTACTGCTACTACTGCTATTACTACTATTATGTGTGTGTGTGTGTGTGTGTGTGTGTGTGTGTGTGTGTGTGTGTGTGTGTGTGTGTGTGTGTGTGTGTGTGTGTGTGTGTGTGTGTGTGTGTGTGTGTGTGTGTGTGTGTGTGTGTGGCTGTGTGTGCGTGTGTGCGCGTGTGCGTGTGCGTGTGCGTGTGCGTGTGTGTGTGTGTGTGTGTGTGTGTGTGTGTGTGTGTGTGTGGCTGTGGCTGTGTGCGCATGTGTATGCGTTCGAGTGTGTCCCACTATGCCCATATTCCTTTGTGTGTGTTTATGTCTACCAGTGTAGGTTGTAGGTACTGAATTGTAACTCACCATGGAGGGGAGACGGATGTTGGCCAGACTACGGATCAGAGCCTGGCTCAAACCAGACAGTTCCACGAACAAGGCCTCATTCCTCTCCTCAATCTGCTTGTTCTCCTCCTCCATGCTCTTCAGATTCTTTTCCATGGATGAGATCTGAAGCGCAGACACACAAACCAGTCAGTGAGCAGTCAGCCATCATAATATGTGGCAATAGGACACAGTGAGGAAGAAAGGAAAGAATTCGCCTTTGCTATTGATGAGACATGAGACGAAATAAAAATGCACATTTTCCCTTGAGAATATGTACAATTCGACTAAGTGGTACCAGTGTTAATTTAATTCTGAAAGTGTACGTCTACTTAAAACGTAAGTTTTTCTGAAATAAATCTAAACTCTCTAACAGCATGTTAACAACAGTGATGGTGTGAATTCAGTTGTTGACTCACCTGGGTGTGCAGGTTCATCATATCAGCCTCCATCTCTGAGTTAGACTCACTGAGGTCATTGATCTCCCTGTTGAGCTGCTGGATGTCCTCATCATTGTCCAGAACTGAACAAGAACCATTAACAAGTTAGAGAACAGACATTACTGAAGTACCCAACCCTCCTTCATGACTAAAAAGTCTCACCCTGAGACAATAGTGCAATTATTCATTTAACCTCCAAATACAAATGATTAACAACGTGTTAATCAACATGTTCTGATTTCCATCAACACTAGCCTGTATAATGGTTATACATTTTTCTTATCTATCTGGTGACGTATCCTATCATATTGATTCGAGTGGATAAACAGAGGACATCTGTTTCCATCTCTTACCATCACTAGCCCGGAATTTCGCTGTGAGGTACTCGTCTCCGGGGAGCTTGGCTCTCTTCTTGTTTGCTGTGGTTCTGGGACAACCTGAAAGACTGGTGGAGAAAGAAAGAGAGAACATGTATCAGACCCACATTCAAACAATATTTGCCAAAATGCATAACTCCTCCTCTCCGTTCTGAACCCTTGCTTGGATGTTTGGTGGTGTGCGTGTGTGGATGATACAGTGTGTCAACACCATTATCAAGGAAGCATCTCCAATACAACTCATTAGTATATGCTAAACATATGCTAAACTGAATGTACAAAGTGAATAACTATCATTGAGACACTCACAAGTCACTGCATGGTAAAATCCTCAGTGTTAACAGTGTTTTAACACTGAGGATTCTCAACGTGTACATACAAGAGTGCTGACCTCAGCACTTCAGAGTCTTCTTTGATGTGGCCCAGGCTGTCACATGTATGTAAGACTGAGAATGCTCTGAGCAAAATCATTTTCATTGTATGTATACTCTGTATCTATACATATGACAAATAAACCTGAACCTGAACCTAATGTGTACACATAACATACACTGACCGGGATGCAGCATCCTCAAGTTCGAATTAGGCTATAGTTCTATTATTGCTGGGCTGAGGGTGGTACCTGCGGTGTGTGAGGAAGCTTCCGTTGGCGTGACCTGAGCCGTCACAGCCTGGTGTGGGACAGGTAGGCCCCTCCGTCTTGAAGGCTTTCCAGGAGAACGGTGTGCCGTTCAGAAGGCCCTCCTTCTGCCTGCGGGCAGCCAGTGGACAGCCGTAGGCACTGCGGTGGGTGGCGTATTTCCCGCTGATGTGGCCCAGGCTGTCACAGCCTGGCACCGGGCACCTGGTGAAGACACACAAAGAAAGAGTGAAGCTATTAAAGCAAGCAAATTGCAATGATCTTAGAAATAGAAACATAGACAAGCAACAGGGTAGTAGAAATGGGAATGTATGTGTGTCTGCGCACGTGTGTGTAATCTGTGTGTGTATGTATGTATGTATGTATGTATGTATGTGTGTGTTTGTTTGAGGGCGAAATTTTCCCCACATATGAACTGAATTTCATAGGGTTACAGACAGTTAGTGTTGGGATTGGGGTATGGAGATATGGAATGTAAGTCAATGCGATGTCCCCAAAAGTAAACGGGTGTGTGTGAGCGCACACGTACATGCATGTGTGTGTGTGTGTGTGTGTACATGCACACACATGCATGTGTGTGCGCACGTGCGTGCGTGCGTTGATGTGTGTACTTGTGTCTTTTGAGGTTATACGTGTACATACAAGAGTGCTGACCTCAGCACTTCAGAGTCTTCTTTGTCATCCTTGCAGGGAGTAGTTTTGATCCCTCCCTTCTTGGCTCGCGGACATCCAGAAAGACTGCCATGGAGAAACACAAAGCAATGTTGGTGACGACTAGACAAAGCATGTTAGAAGTACTTATTACACGGCTTGGCTGAATGCTTGATTCTGATTGGTCGATCACTGAATTCAGCGGTGTGTTATTTCTGAATAATTACCGATGAGCTCTATAACAGACCGCTGTCTAATCAAAGGCTCAGAGCACCTGACCTTACGGCATGTAAACAAACGCACAATGTCATTTACAACTAAACATTGTTCTCAAGTAATGTTTTTGAAAAAAATTGAAGCGATAAATAGACAATGCAGTTACCAAAAATTGATTCTATTTGATCAACACTTCCTTGTTTTCCAAGGCGACCGTGTTGCACTGGAAGGACTGCCGCACCATGGGCATAACTTTATGGAATAGGCCTACTTTCATTACCGTAAGTGTTACCAAGGCGACGATGACGATGGGATAATCGTCCGGATTAAGGAAGCAACGCCAGTGACGTCGCCCTAAGATCATACGACACCATATCCTATCCATAAGTACAGCGGCCGGTGGGGCGGTTAGCGGACCTGCTGTACGATAACGACTTTGATGAATACTTGGACTTGAGATAGAGCTATACCTAGAAGAACTAAACCTAGAAGACCGAGCTCTCATAATATCTCATAGTTGGCTGAGCCGCCCGTCTCAGCCCCAAACAGCCATAGTACCTGCGACAGTCACAGGAGCCAGCAGTACCTACAGAATAATACAGTCCTTTAATACCATATCGAGGTTGTAACAGAGTCCTCTGTTATAAGGATATGCTTTGTGAGTCCTCTGTTATAAGGATATACTTTGTTTTGTTGTTACTTTTGTTACTTTTGTGTGAATTTATTTATTTATTAAGTAGCCGTGTAATAAGCAGGATGATAAGCGGGATAATTGACGGCGCTGGTCGTTGCCGGTCGTTGTTTAGAAATAAACAAGAATCAACGATGCTTCAGAATCAAGCATCGTTGTTTAGAAATAAACAAAGGCTGGTGCACCGTCAAGTATCCCTTGCTTAGCAAATGGTAGCCTGCCAAATGTTCCAATGATAACATCAGAAAATATGCTTCTAATAACGACAATAACTATGGCCGTTCCTCATAGTCTATCAGAATGGTTTAATTAACTAGTGGACTGTGCAAATTGGAATTCACAGTAAAATCCATTTGTCACGTGTGCAAGAGTGTGCACCGTGTAACACTGGTCCATTTGATTATATTTGTACTCAGAATGTAATTGACAATGAGATTTTTTACTGTGTATTGTTCGATCTTAAAGGGTATATAGAGAAGATTTTCATGAAAACGAATAATAAAAACAACATTGCATCCAGTATTTGAAACATTTAAAACTTTCCCCCACGACCATTAGTGGTTAGTACACAATATTTAGATGAATGTGACAGGTGATAGGTGACTGCCTTGTGGTGTGGGCGTACCTTCTGTGGGAGGCGTAGTTCCCAGTAATGTGACCGGAACCATCACAGCCTGGAGTCGGACACCTAGGACAACAATCCGAAAAACACACCTTATGAGTACATGATATATGATGCAGTAGGTAGGTATAGCTCTAAATATACCTGTGCATCTTCCATGTGTTATTAATTAACATGTTGTATTTTTGGTTTGGAACAGAATACATGTTAGAATTCAGAAGAGTTCTAACCCACCATACACTATTACAAAAGGTCCATTGTATTGAAGATGTTTTAGAGAGCGTCTACAGTCCACAGACACCCACCACAACCCATGTCTATGTCCCCATTTGACCCCTTTAAATGTGCACAATTTAGAGGTATAAAGCAGCCCCCAGTCCTTGAATAACTGTATTAAACAGTGAATTGCTATTATGTGCACTGTGAATTGCAAAAAGTAGCATACCAGTTAAAATATTAATGAAGTCCTAATCGAATAAATATTCATAATCTTAATAATCGAGACACAGGTAGGACAAATAAAGGGGAAGGGGAGACAGAAGAGCTGTAGTTCATCTCCCCAGCAGGGGGCAGTGACAGTGTACAGTAGGGGGAAATAGAAGCTGAAAACACATACTTAAGTTCAGCAGTGTGGGCAGCCATGAGAGTCCGAAGTGATTTGTCAGCGAGAGGACAGCCAGACAGGCTACAAGATATCGAAAAGAAGAGCAGATTGAAAAAGAAAGACAGGGGAGAATTAAGGAGAGAGAAAAGAAGGAGATGGAAAATAGGGAAAGATTCAGATTTTGAATAAGGCCAGCATTTAAAAAAAAATCTAAATCATGAATATTAGATTAGATTAGAATATTACTATTAATCCAAGATTAATAGTAAATACAGTGCAGAAGAAGGCTGTGTCAGTGCAGGGATTCAATTAGTTTTGTGTTCAGATTTGCATAACAGTTGCCATGCAAACAAAGAAAAGCACACAAGAACAACGAATGGCAGTTACAGTTCAGAGGTAGATCGACATCGTTTCAGCAAATCTTTTAATATACAATACCTGCGATGGGATGCGTAGTTGCCTGTGATGTGTCCGCTGCCATCACAGCCTGGTGTGGGACATCTGGAAAAAGACATTTGTGAGATTAACATACATCCCCAGTCATTCAGCAGGGTTTATAGACATTGCTGAAAAGTGGTCTTTGAAAAGTTTTTGAGCACCCCTTGAGTCAAGGGCCTTGACTCCAATACATTGACACTAAGGGGTGTATTGACTTTAACATAACAACGTAAATTGTCTCTACAATTTTGATTCACTGATGAACACAAAATGAGGTCAAAACTAAACTAAACATTTGCATAAACTCCAAATGATTTCTCAGCTGTACCAATTGCAACCCAATACATTTGCAAGGCAACTATGATATCAGGTATGATCCAGCCATGCAAGTTGTGACTTACATAATAATCTCTTTCTTGCAGTCTTTGGGCAGGAACTTGACCTTGAAGCTGCTGGTCGTGACCTCACCAGGGTACTTCCTGTCCTCTAGGTTGTCCTGAGCTGGATCCTCATCTTCCGCATCAGATGACGTATAGGAGGGGACTGTATACTCCATCTGGGGAACCAAAGAAGCACATTTATGACCCATCCCTCCATTCTGCCTTTGCTTGTTCGTTTGTTAACCCAAGCAAACACACATATCTTACAATATACTTTAGTTGAATTGATGTTTACCTCATCCTGGTATTCCTCCTTGGCTCCGCTGGGCTTGGTGAAGTCCAAAGGCTCCTCCCACTCTACCGGGGCGTGGCCCTGAGAAGATGTTCCTCCAACGTGCTGGGAGGAGGTGGAGGAGGATGACGAAGGCTCCGGAGACTGCATACCCTCTTGCTTAGTCCTTTTCATGCTCAGGTCCAAGGTGCCGTTCTCGTCCACTTCGATATCTGATTCCTGCTGCTGCAATCAACACAATAGTTTCATGTGTAAATGTAATATGTCTTACCATAAAGTGATACCGTAAAGGTATAACTTTAAAGGTGTAAAATAAACTCTGCATTGGCACGTTAAGCTAAGCTAGCTGCTATGCTACTGGCTAGGTAAATCCAGGGCTAGAGGTTTTACCTTGGTGCTGGGTTCTCTTTGCTTGGTGCTGAGGTTCTCAGGTCTTTCCCAGCAGCGTGTGGACAGGTTGAGGATGGCGGTGGCAGCCATGTGAGCCGCCTCTGCATCGTGGCTGTAGTCGTAACCACTAGAGGACGAGGTGGAGGAGCTGCTTTTTTCGTAACCCCCAGACAGACTGTGGCTGGGGGATGAGGCCTTTGGGAATGGTTTGGCTAGAGTGGTCAACAAGAATGAGAGAGCAGAAGGGAGAGACTTTCATCAGATTATACTCTGCGAAAGATGCTTTGACTTGTATTATTATCATTATTTGTTTATCATGAAATGAGCATTTAAGTATCATGGCACATTGGTCATATTTTGAATGATGATGGCATAATTTCTTTAAGGACACATTCATCTGATGTCCCACTAAAGGAAGTGCAGCACTTTAATTACATGCCAACATTATACACAGTAAAATCCAGACTGTTACTTCAAATGACAAATGAGCTGTGCATCTGAGAGATCACTGTAAGCCCCATTCTTACATTTGAAGGCTTTGGGTGAGGTTTCACTGGTGCTGGGTGTCTTCGGAACAAGCATGGGCTTGCCAAACACCTGGACGTCAAAGCTTGCATAGTCAAAGGACACCTTGGAGTACTTCTCCAGTTCCTTGGCCAGGTTGGCACGTGGTGTGGCTGGCATCATGTTGGGCCCGTAGCTGCCATACTGGGGAATCTCCAACTGCTTCACAAAACACATTGGCCTGGAGAGAGAAAGAAAGATGTTCTGTATTCTTCCTGCTAGTGGAAACTGGAACTGAAATGAATTGAAAGTAAGGAAGGGAATTCACGTTTTTACATTAAAAACAGAAAAGGATTTTAAAGAGAGTATTTTCTCTTCAGTACAGCCTCAAAGACATTAAATAAGGCACTAAAACTAGTTATCCTTGAAAAAGACTCCTATTGAAGTGCTGGTGTAGAAGACATAACATTATACTTAGTTGACCGGAGTCCCCCGTGGCTCTATACTAGGCCCCCTCCTCCATAGGCGTCAAAGAGAAACATATTCAAGTATGATAAAAGTGGTGGTGGCATCCTAAAAGGTAGGTTCTTACTTCCCTGTTGAGCGAAGCACTATTTTAAATCTAATTTGAAAGTGGAAGGAAATGGAAAAAATGGAAAAAATAACCTGTGTTCTAATTGATTCAATATAGTTATTACTGGTCACAAGCTCTTGTAAATACTTTTCATTGGTTAAATATTTATAAAATCCACAGACACCACTTTTACTAGAAAAAAATAATGATTGTGAGCTTGTAGATTGGCCGGCTTTGCTACTTTTGTGTGACACTGTAGTATGATGAATTAGGGCATTAATTGACGAAAATAAAATAAGTTGAAATATAGAGGGTTTTGTATCTATATCAATCAATATAATAATTGTAAAAAAGATATAACTGTCTCACCTGAGCACTCGGTCAGAGTTGCCACTAGGGGGCTCACTGGCTGATGATTGAGGGAGAACCTGCTTGTTGTCATAGGTCTTGTTCAGTTTGGCTGCTGCTGCAATGGGACAGCCTGACAGACTGACAGGACACGAGACATAAACATGTCATCTTCCATTACTGAATCAAATTATACACTTGAAACCCAACATGCCTCATCCCCTGCTATTATGTGTTTCATAGTTATTTGATCGGTGGCATGCATGCGTGTGCGTGTGTGTGTGTGTGTGTGTGTGTGTGTGTGTGTGTGTGTGTGTGTGTGTGTGTGAGATGTTTGGTTTCCCGTGTGGAAGACTCGGGTTAGAATCCAAGCGGGAACAATAACATCCTTGAATGTGTGTTTCATTTCATTTGGTTTTGTTTCTATATTCATAATGTTGGACATTCAATCAAGACAACAACCTCATCTTTCTCTGCTTTCTTGTCACTCTCCATTGATTTAATAGGCTACATCCCTTGTGAATGTTGACTCACCTGCGGTGTGTGTTTCGGTTACTGTTGACATGGCCTTGCCCCGTGCATCCAGGAGTAGGACACTTCAACACGTTCTCATGCATGGCCAAGACTAGAGAGAGAGAGAGAGAGAGAGAGAGAGAGAGAGAGAGAGAGAGAGAAAAGGGGTGGTGAGATCTTTTGACATCTCTGTTAAGTTGGTTCATGTGCTTTGTGAGTCAGGTGTGTCACTCACTCTCAGGTGGGATCCGATCTTTGTGAGGACATCCAGAGAGACTCCGGTGGTGGGGGTACAGTCCAGTCACGTGACCTGTCCCATCACAGCCTGGTGTCGGGCACTTGATTTCTTTCTTCTCTGGATAAAGAAGGGCAAGGCTTTAGACAGCTACCAGCACTGTACTATACTGTAAGTCACATTCTGAATTTTGGGACAGGAAAGCGCCAATGTTCTTTTCACACAACGGCATGACGAGAGCATCATGCCGCCGCGTGAGAATAACACTGGTATTAGCTCCGCTAGTGCAGTTTTATACAAAGTATATTCATTTAATAATAACAATAATAAAATGATTGTCTCCGCCAGGCCGAAGGCGTGGCAGAGACTATGTTTTGCACCGTCATTTCTCTGATGGTTACTCAACCTCAAGTATCACTACCTCATTTCACTGCATCAGTTACCAGTATCCTAAATTCATACTGTACACGACAATGGGGAGGTACCTACACATTTGACTGTGTTATTAACACAATTTATCATTTAACATCATGGTCAGTGGAAAAGCTGCCATACTGGCAATGGATTTGTCTATAATACAGTAAGGCAATTTAATTAATTAATGCAGCCCAACCTCTGTAGTGTCCACTGCGGCGTGAGACTGTGATGCCATCGATGGTCTTGCTGGAAGTCCTCTCGCTGGGACTGTGGTAGGGCTGGTAGTCGGGCGAACGGCGCACATCCTGCGGCTCCCTCACCTCCTCCGCCTTCATGGCAATGGCCTGCTCCAGCAGCCCCAGGTTCCCCCGCGTCATGTCCCAGTCCTCGGAGTCATCCGTCACCCCGGAGCCTTCTGAGACACGATCCTGCTCTTCTCCATCCTCCTCCTCTTCTTCATCGTCCTCCTCCTCCTCAGAGTGGACTTCTATGACCACTGTAGCGGGAGAGGCTTTGTTTGAGTCCCTATCTTCCTCCTCGTCCTCTTCCTCCTCTTCTTCAACCACCTCGCCCACTTCCTTTTCCTGCCTCTCTTCTTCTTCCGCCACCTCCTCCTCCTCCTCCTCTTCCTCTTCCTCCACCTCCTCCTCCTCCTCTTCCTCCTCTTCCTCGGTCATCGGTGTGCAGAGTCGTTCTTCCCTGAGTGACGCCTCGGCTTCGGATCCCTGAGTGGGAGGACTGGAGGTGAGAAGAGTGTCAATCTCTTGGTGGGTCTCCTTCTCTTCTTCTTCTTCTTCTTCTTCCTCCTCCTCTTCCTCTTCTTCCTCCTCCTCCTCTTCTTCCTCCTCCTCTTCCTCCTGCTCCGTCCTCCTCTCTCCCTCCAGTGCCTCTTTAGCCGGAAGGCTGTTGTAATCCCCACTCGAGTACTGGTGATCGGAGTTCTCCTGGCTGCTCACGCGCTGTCTCTCTACTTCTGCTTTGTCCTCGACTTTACCCTTTTCCTCTACCTCCTCTACTTCCTCCTCCTCCTCTACCTCCTCCCCCTCCTCTACCTCCTCCTCCACCTCCTCCTGTGCCACCTCTTTCACCTCCTCTACTTCGGTTTCCTCCGCCACCACAACATTGTCCAGCAGTCCGTCCAACGGTCTGTCCGAGGGTGCGCCTGACAGTCCGTCCAACGGTCCGTCTAATGGTCCCTCCTCGGTGGCCGACTCCTCTTCCTCCGGCTCCATGTCTTTTACTGTTTCCTCTTCGTGGAACTGTTCTGAAACCGTCTCCGCCGTCTCCTCTGTCCTCTGGGACTCCGCCTCTGGTTCTGTGTCCTCTGGGATCTCGGCCCCTGTGGGGTCGGACTGAGAGGCGTTGCTTTCAGTCTTCTCCACCTCTTCCTGGCTGTTGTGTTCGATAGCATCTGCGGTGGACTCGGCTGGCGATGGTTCAGTCTCTTTTGTCTCCACTGATGGACAGTCCGCTAAGGATTCAGAATGCAATTAGCTGGTTAGTGACAAACAATAGAGCCACATCATCAGCCATCTAACGGACAACAAATGGCATATGAATCGCAACAACGTGTTGCATCGCAACATGCTATGATCTTTTAGATTTTCGCAAAATGTTTTTGAACATTTTATTTGAAAACATTTGAAAAATGTTGAAAGATTTTGAACATTTGCCCAAATTATGGATGCTAGTATTAAAGTGTTTAATAATCATTGCCAGCTTTAACAAGACATGTTAATATGAAGATAGGTGTCCTTCACTCACCTTTCACTGACTCGTGCATGCTTTTCACTTTGTTCTTTTTCTTCTCCTTTATGTCCTCTTCCACCTCCTCTTCCTCTTTTTGCTCAGCCTCACTACCCCCATCGCTGTCAGCGTTGAAGCCCTCATCCATCGCTAGTTTAAGAGGCTGGCTCCTGCTCCTCTTTGGGGCAGACTGGTTTTCCTCCGCCTCTGCCTCCTCCAGCTTCCTCTTCTTCACAATAGGACATCCCAGTACACTGAGGAAGGTAGAAACCAAGTTGACTTTCAGTTGTCTCCCCCTTAAACCTGGCCCCTCTTTCCAATATCTTTCAGATTTCCTCACTCTTCTTGACCCCTTATCTTAACCACGTGAAACCTAGTATCCCTATTCTGGGCATGTCATAATAGGTGAACATTCTGCGAAAATAGGCGAACATTTGGTGAAAATATGTAAACATTCGTCAGGAGGGGTTTGGTGTAGAGGGAAAAGGGGAGGGGTCAATACAAAACTCTGGACTCCGGTCAACAAAGTATATAGGGTTTACGTGGTTAAGATATAAATGCACATTTTCCAATATGTAATCTTCTGGGATCATGACAACTTTAACCAAGCTTTATGGCTCTTATCCTTCAACTTCTTATTATTGGCTACTTGTGTTGTTGTAACGGAGAACTAAAACATACTCTACGATTGCTCTTTTAATGGTGTGTTGTTGTGTGTCTGTGTGTGTTTGTCCAGAGATAATCCCGCAAATCACTGGACCAATCAGACTTTCATCTATCCAGATAGATTAGGGGAGGCGCTGAGAGTCCTACCTTCTGTGACGTGAGTATCTTCCACTGACGTGACCTTTACCATTGCATCCAGGAGTGGGGCAGCTGTTACTGGACACAAAAGGGGGACGGTAAATGTCAGTGTTTTTGATCCAATGTTTTCCACCCATACATGCTTGAGAAATATTGTCAAGCATTATCCATATGTTTGCCACTCACCTTAACTCTTGCTTTATCTCTTGCCCCACCAATTCTAAAGCAGCTGTGGGCAAAAATCAATGTCATTAAACTGAGAACTAGTGGTATTATGTGATACACAGGACCACAATGTAAACATCCTTATCCTTTTAGCATAGCTTGTTAAATTGTGTTTTTCAATCACCTCGGATGCCTTTGGAGCGAGTCCGTGTTCGTGTTTCAGCTGCGTCTTGGCTCATCTGCACAACAGAGGGAAAACAAAAGGCTTAATTACACAAATAACTCTTCACGTCTTCCACAGAGTTGGTCCACTGTAAAATCTTCTATGTTAATTTAACTCTTAGAGTGTATAAATGTATCCAAATGGACTCCTACGGGCCTATTAGGTACATTTGTACACTCTCTGAGTTGCATATTAACACTGTATCACTGTACCAGTGGATTGGGGTTCAGAGTGGATTGGGGTCCAGAGTTGGGTTTTGAAATGTTCTGACATGGACTAACAACTTCAATGGGAGGAATCAGTGTGCGAAACCAGCTGAGATCCACTGTTTGATAGAAGTGGATTGAAAATGAATCCTGGCGCTGCGCTGTGATGAATGTACCTTGTACAACATTCAATGGGCCTGTCGCCAGGATGCTGATGGAATATTCTTTACTCGTATTTCTTTTACCAAAATCAAATCAAATCAAATCTAGACCTTCCATGTTCACATAAGAGAGAGAGAGAGAGAGAGAGAGAGAGAGAGAGAGAGAGAGAGAGAGAGAGAGAGAGAGAGAGAGAGAGAGAGAGAGAGAGAGAGAGAGAGACTCTTACTTTGATTCGATGGCTCCTCTTCAACCAGCTGCTGACTGTGTCACCCTTGGTCCACCTCTGGTTCAGCAGCTGACCTCTGAACTCATTTTCTGTTTAATGAGAAAAGCAGGCACACACATATTAGCCTTGTAGGTATCAATCAGGGCTAATCATCATTGGCAGGCAGGCGCACACACACACGCACGCACGCACACACACACACACACACACACACACACACACACACACACACACACACACACACACACACACACACACACACACACACACACGCACACGCACACACACACACACACGCACACGCACACGCACACGCATACATACCAGTTTGTGTATTGGAAGTGTTAACTTTTAGCAAAGTTAGCAAAAAAAATCATATGTCTACATTCATAGGCTTCCAGTAAAATTAAGTTTGCAGATATTTCTGTGTCACATTTCTGTGCCACCCTAAATGCTGTGTGCTTCCAAAACACAGAGACAATACACTCTAGACAGTTTATGGTGTTGAAATCAGATATCATGACTAGCTACCAACCAAGAAAAAGGCATAGAGTGTGCTTCTTTTTTTTTTTTTTACTTTTTACTTAGATACAGGCCTAAACATAATTTCCCATTTGTTTTGTTCCTGACACATATTCATGCAAACAGTGCAAAATGATGATGTCAAAACATACATGCAGTATATTGCTAATAAGGTGCTATACAGTATGTGCTTCGGCAGCACTATGTGGTTTCTAAAGCCTGGACTCCAAATACTCTGACACAATAGAACAATATAAACAATGACTAAACAATACAAATCCTCAATGTATCCATTTGTAACTCTTAGCCTACTCCGAGAGTGTACAAATGGAACCAACTGGACCCATGCAGTACATTTGGGACACTCTCAGACTTAAATTAAACCCAGGATTTTACAGTGTAGAGAGAGTGACAGGGCAATGATGGTTTGAGAGGTGACAGACAAATGTCACTCAGTCCATCCATACCCCATTTTTTTCGAGAGTTTTAGACAGTGGTGGATTTGATAAAGTACCATGCAAGAATATTAGTGTTCCAATAAAACAGTCAATACCCCCTTTTTCAATCAACATTCCTTTAGAGGCTGTGGCCTAATAACCCGTCTACAACTTGAACAGGATTATTTGTGTAAAAGTAGACCGAAAAGAAGACGACATGTCAGTCTGATCCAACAATATAAAGTATACAGTGCGAAACGCAGCGCAAAATGTAGGATTGGCTGCGAGGCCTAAAGCTCCTACAAATAAACAGGACAAGGCCCTTCTCTTTTTCCTAAGCAAGCATTACTATGAACGACTATCCGTCCAATGAGCTGCTAGGACGACGCTAGAATGGACTTCTGATCCCTTTTACATAAGAGGCGCTACTGTAGTTTACCCATCAGGCGACCATCATTTAAGAATGTAGAGGTTGTACAAATGCATCTATAATCTAGCTATCAAATTATGATTAAATGCTCGGACTGTTTTTGTGAGAGTTATACAAACACCGGCCGTCCATTGTAGAAACCAACACAATGCTCACCGAAAGAAAAAAAGAAACCCTGCTAAATCGTTTGAAAAACAGACCTCACGAAAATAATAGGAATTGTCCTTTTAAGTGATAAAAAAAAACATATCAAGACGATTAACTGCCTATTATAACAAATGATTTCACTGGGTTCTTTTTAAGTAAGATGGGCCCGATCACATCCGAACTTCTGCTGAACGTTATAAAGGCTGCACGTATAGCCTACCTCCTCCATTGACCGTTAAAAAAATAATCCCCGGTAAAGCGTTATGCCGGCTCTTTACAAACGATGCACGGGTCCACACGTTATAGTCCGGATGGTATAAATGTACACCGGCACCTCAAAAAAATTAACGCGTCCCCATTTGCCTTTGTCAAAGAGAAATATTACCTTACCTTTCGTTCAGAGACTATTGTTCACCCCTCCCCCAATGATGTGACATCACCAGAACAAACCAAGCTCACCATATTAAGGGGCAGGGCTCTCTTGTCATTTTTGACAGTAGTTAATTCCTACTATTTCAACCACTAAATGCCACTAAAAAAAATCTGTCCCAAACGTGACAGCAAACGGACATCGCTTGGTTCAGCACCAGGGACAGTGATAGTGCGACAGGACTTTCAGGACCATGGACAGTGTCCTGGCTCTACTGCGCTCCTGCAGGACAAGACTGGTCCATAATATCACACAACCAGTGGTGGAAAAAGTACTAAAATCTTATACTTAAGCAAAAGTATCAATACTGCAATGTAAATACTATGTTACAAATAGGCTACAAGTCCGTGATTAAATTGAGTAAAAGTACAAATGTATTGGTATGAAAATGTACTTAAAGTAGCCTACCAAAAGTAGAAAGTACTCATATGCAGAATGTCTATCAAATGAAGAAGTTATCAAATTTGTAAAATGTATAAAATATGATATATTAAAAATAGCCAATTTCGCACATTGTTAGACCTAAACAATGTCAAATTTCTTCAAAATATGATGCACTCATACAAAGGCTTACAGTGGCAATTCAACACAGAATCAATAAAACAATTGACTGCCAACGTTATCTCTTACTGCCTACAATAGGCCATTTGTCAATAACCAGGAGGTTAGGCTACTAATTAAACAACAGATTTATTTATTTGAATCATATTAAAAGTTCTAATTATATCCATCCACGACCATCTGTCCTATATTTGGATCCAAGTTATCCCAGTATCCCAGTGCTGTGCCCATCCCATTTGTAAAGTCATATTATGTTTTACCATATTATTGGTGTATTGAGTCCATAATTCCTATGCAACAACCAAAGTGTAGGATACGCAAATTGTGTGACATAAACTTAAAGGGCAACGGGTCGGTTTTGCATATTTAAAGAGCCCTACTATACACTTGGCCGGCGACCAGCTGGAGCTCATGCTTTTCATCCCAGTCCCTCACTTGTGCAGATGGATGTGGTCTGACGGGCCTGGCTGTATAAATATTACATAGGCTGCGAGAAAAGGCACTCAGGAGCACTGCACATAAACAGATGGACCCGTCTGACAGACACCCCACACCCCCCGTCCCCCCACTCCCTCCCCCCTCCCTCCTCCTTCCTCTTGGCACAAAACTTTTTTAATATTCCTGAACCCTGACGTCCACTGCGCTAAGAGCCACTAATCCCTGCGGGCACAAAACTTTCCTTTGTCTAAAACAAACTGTCTGGGCTCCTACAAGCAGAGTTTCAAACAGAACAGGATCGGGTTCACTTTTTACATTAAACTTTTTGAAAGTTTGTCCATTTAGGTAAAGCAAATAACATAACGTAGTAACAGACCTTCGCTCTTTTACATTTAAAATGTTTTGTTGATATTTTGTTGTTTTTTCAACATCACATATAGGCTCAACGTGGATACAATTTACAAATGTGCCAGTAGTCATATATCAACAGTAGGCTATTTTGACAAAATAGTCAAAATAGGCATGAAAAGTGTGTATCAAACAAATAAATCTTGTTGAAAAGAAATCAAACCTAAACCACATACAACACAACAGGGTAGCCAGATGCTCTTCTGATAACAGCTGTCCCCCCAGTTCAGTTAATAGTAGCTAAGCTAGTAACCGACCAAATAGGAATAAAATAGCTAAATGAAATAACACTTACCCAAGAAAGTTTTACAGAGCTTCATGTTTGCGGTGGGTGGGTTTTCTCTCAGTACACACACACCGCTTCTAAGTTCTAATCTAAAACTGTGGCAACTTGAGAGAAACTTTTGAAGAGAACTTCTCACTAGGCAGAGGGAGGGGGGGACAGCTGCTGTGCAATTCAACCAATCAGATGCCACCGCTTTTGTTCCCATGTCTCCGAAGGCAGCCAATGGGAGCGGCGTACGCTGTCAGCTTCCCAAAACAATGGCCATTGAAAGTGAGCACAAAGAAGTCGCAGTGACGGTGCGGTGTCCCCCATAGATACATATGATATGTCTATGCAGTGTCGCCCCAGCACATCACACCGAACAAGTACAACTTTTCGGCCAGTGTCTACTACAACAATGTTTCCCAAACTTTTTAGCTCAAGACCCAAGAGAGAAATTAGACATTTGCAGGGGACCAAACTAGTGAAAGTAGCCGATCTACAAGCACACAACACATGCCATGCTATGTGTTTATTATGGAATTTATTCATGGAAAGAGTTTTTCATCTTATTTCTGAAATACTTTTGAGGAAAATAAATAAATAAATAATTATATACATATATATATATATATATATATATATATATATATATATATATATATATATATATATATAATATATGTAAATGTAGGAAAAAAGAAGATATTTGGGAAACAGTGTTCTAGAATCTAGGTTTTAACTTTTCACCGTGCGTCAAGTAGTGGACATGATTAATCTGAATCTCATCAGTGTCTCTCACTCACTCACACGCACTCTCACTCACACCCCATCATGCAGCATCAACTATATAAGCTTAATAATAGGCTACTATAAAATATGTCAAGTTTTGTAGTTTTATTTTTGTTTGGGGTCGTTCATTCATTGTTAAGAAAATGACAGCTGGTGCTATAGGCTACGTGCCGTGCGGCTTATTTCTTCTTTTGCACAATGATCCTAAACAAAAATAATTTTGCTTGTGCGTTGACCAGTTGCAATTTGTTATGTCTAATAACAGAACAGACAACTGAAATGCTTTGTGAGTTTTTGTGTCTGCCTGGGTCCATCTTCTCCCTGGTTTGAAATCTAAGTGGTACTTTACAAAGTTTGTGAAGAGGGCACTGAGGGCAGCATATGTTCTGATTTAATACTCGCTCTCACTCTACCAGCCGGGACTGGGGTGCCCCTGTATACCCGGATGACAGATGGCAGTGCAGATAATGATGACTGCAGCACCCCCCCACCCCCGGCCCAAGGGGGCCTCTGATTGTAGTCCAGGGCATCTGCAGGCTCTGAGGAGGACGGGTGGAAGTGGAGGGAGGGACAGAGGTGAGAGAGGACATTTCACTTAAACTTTTCTGGCAAACTTTATTTTTTATTTTTACCAAGAACAAATGTATTGAAAGCACCAACAAAGGCAACAATAGTGGTAAATAATCAATAAAATAATAATAATAATAATAATTATTATTATTATTATTAGGGTTAGTTTTAGAGCATCATTTCCCCTTTGTTATACAGCCTGCATTAACTACTTTCAACCTGGCGTTCCTATTTTGGGCATGTCATTCTAATTTGTATTTATTTATTTTTTAACCGATCTACAAGCTCCTGACATACAATGAAATATAAATCAGGCTAGAGTGGTTAAATAACTACATTTTCTAGACCAAGAAACAAGAGTTGAAAATGCATGAGGCTCCTGCTGCAGGAACAGTTGACTCCATGGCTGAAGACAAAGTGGTGTCATTTGATGCAACATCAACTGTTTGAAAACATTTTAGTAATATCATGCACCTTAAAGGGTGTTCAACTGCACAGAATACAAGTGGTGTCTCATTACTGGAAGGGACCAGATAAGAAAGAGAGAAAAAAAAAGAAAAGCCCAAAGTTCTGGCAAAGTACATACAAAGCTCAAAACACACACAAACACACACACACACACACACACACACACACACACACACACACACACACACACACACACACACACACACACACACACACACACACACACACACACACACACACACACACACACACACGCACACTCCAGTCCTGACCCTGGCACACACGTTCCTGTCAAAGCCTGATTACAATAACAAAAGCTGCTCACACTTTGGGGAGGAGTTATCACAATGATTTCCAGGCCATTGAACAAGAAGCCGCTTAGGAGTGTGCTTGAGTGTGCTTGTGTGTGTGTGTGTGTGTGTGTGTGTGTGTGTGTGTGTGTGTGTGTGTGTGTGTGTGTGTGTGTGTGTGTGTGTGTGTGTGTGTGTGTGTGTGTGTGTGTGTGTGTGTGTGTGTGTGTGTGTGTGTGTGTGTGCGCGCGCGCGTGTAACTGCGTGCGTGCATTGTGTGTGTGTGGGGTGTGAAAGCATGTTCATTCTTGTGCAGTATGCATGTGTGTAATGAGAAAACATTTTCTCAGTACAGCTGTCTTTTATCATTCACATTTAAATAGTGGTGGGTGGACAAAATATCTACTCAACCTCAGTACTTCAAAGTATAGATACTCCAAGTCAAATATTACTCAACTTCTAGCGAAAGTTGCTCTGTCAAATTTATACTTGAGTTAAAGTACTGGAGTCATTTTAAAAATATTTAAGTATTCAAAAATAAATTCTTTAAAAAAATGTTACAGGTACAAATTACAAATACAAATGTATTTTTAATATCAAAATATTGTTGTGGGCTATTGAACCCAAAAATGTAAAAAAAAATGGTCCAAAAAAAAATCCAAAAATAAAAACAGCTGAACTACAAGCAGTGTTGTAAGCTTGTTGTAGATCTGCTAATTTAGCTATATTAGAAATAAAGCTTAAGCGGTTCATAATTCATAATGTTCTTTTTCCCTTCCATGTATGTAGTCAAAAGTACAATACTTCTCTTTGATCCAAAAATACAAATACTCAAGTGAAATACAGATACTCAAAAAAGTACAGTACTCAAGTAAATGTACTTAGTTACTTTCCACCACTACATTTAAATAGTAGCATACATGACAAGCTGAAAATCATTTTTCAGATAACTGAAAAAAATAAAAATTCAGTAGGCCTACTGTAAATTTACAGTACTGAACTGTATATAATTTGCTTCCGAAACAAAGGAAACCATGCACAGCAATTAACTATGCAAACTTAACACATACAATGTGTCATGGTGTCTAAAAATTACATTATTTTTCAGTACAAGGTTTTCATCAGTTGATCACAAGTTGATCACTTTAATCACTTAGTTGATTTGGGAAAAAACAACATGCATGCATAGCTCTTTTTGAAGTGTGTGTGTGTGTGTGTGTGTGTGTGTGTGTGTGTGTGTGTGTGTGTGTGTGTGTGTGTGTGTGTGTGTGTGTGTGTGTGTGAGAGAGAGAGAGAGAGAGAGCGGTAATGTGCTAGCATCACTCTTACAGACATTCACCCCACAGTCTCTTTAACACACGCACGCACGCACGCACGCACGCACGCACGCACGCACGCACGCACGCACGCACGCACGCGCGCACACACACACACACACACACACACACACACACACACACACACACACACACACACACACACACACACACACACACACACTAGCACACATTTCTTGCCACCTGCCCTTGTGCACCCCCATCGTCTTTATCAACACCATGCCTACTGACACCTCCCCAATTAAGCACACCCACTCAATCACTCCTTCCCTCCCTCTCTCACTACACTCCCTCCCTCCATCATACACTCAATCATACACTCAGTCAGTCAGTCAGTCAGTCAGTCAGTCAGTCAGTCACTCACTCACTCACTCACTCACTCACTCACTCACTCACTCACTCACTCACTCACTAACCACTGGTTCCCAAACATTTAGCTCAAGACCCAAAAGAGAAATTTGCCCGGGACCCACATTTGCTTCGCGCCACGTTGTGAGCTTGCAGATCTGCCATTTATTCTATTTATGAAATTATTTTTAGAAAAATGTTTGAATTTGTTTCCATGTCATGAAAATGTGTGATTTTTTTTTGACATTTTTTGAAAATCAGAATTTAGGAAACACAAAAAAAGGAATATTTACTCGCGACCCATAAAAATTGGTCCCCGACCCTCTGTAAACAGGGGTCCAAACTGTTTTTTGAAATGTGACATATAAATAAATGTATCATTATTATTATTACTCACTAACTTCCTTCAGGACGAACCTTTCTTTCATCATCCCTTGCCACTGGCATGTGCATGTGCATGTGCATGTGCATGTGCATGTGCATGTGCATGTGCATGTGCATGTGCATGTGCATGTGCATGTGCATGTGCATGTGTGTGTCAGCCATTGCAGTGCTGCAGCTATTCATGGAAAGGTCCTCTCTAATAGATTGATGAAGTCCCCGTGCCCATCCTCCGAAGAATCCATAGTCATTCGAGGTGCACATTCCTATCACCATGGCGCAAGGCCAGCAGAGGGCCAGCAGGCTTGCAGGAGTTGTGGAGCTGCAGAGCCCTCCCACCCCTCATTTTCTACCCAGCAGGCCTGACTTGGCATCTGTATGTAAATCAGCCCAATGATACAGAGAATTACCCCCCCCCCCTTCTTTTCATTAAGACGGAAATAGTCTAAAATTACAGGCAGCTGTCTGCCAGTCTGAAAGAGACCAACCCAGCAGAGTTGCTAGTTGTAAAAATCTCAGAAAATTGTATTATTGTTAAGTTTTAAGTAAGCCGTTTTGGAGATATTTCTAAATTACTCATGGAGTGAAATACCACAAAAAGTAGTGATATCTGAACAGCTCCCACTCTTTAATGCACTCATTAATTGTGCAGATATCCCTCCTTTTTGTAGTTACTTCTTTATCCTGCAACTCAATCCAATTGGGTTGGATAAACGAGAGACCAGGGACAGTTAAGAGCCTGCAAGACTAAAGCCTAACTAATGCTACGTCGCACGACGAAAAGAACAGATTTTCAAGCTGACACCAAAAATCTATTATTTTCAACAAGCGACACCGTTGTGCGACGAAGCATCAATTAGGCTTAATGGCCTCAAGGAAAGGAGATACCCTGCCCACAGGGAAGGGTTCTGGTGCACGCTGCACTCGAGAGCAGGGTACACAGTAAAATCCTCGGTCTTAATTGATCCATTTGTAACTCTGGGAGTGTACAAATGCAACCAAATGGATCCTTACGGTTCCATTTGGTTTCATTTGTACCCTCTCAGAGTTAAATTAACACTGAGAATTTTACTGTGTAGAAGTTCTGGCCCACCACTCACTTGTTTGACCCCCTGACCCCACCTAGGTGCCCTGTAGGGAGAGGTCACCGCCCTGGTGAAGCCCCTCTCTTTGCATTGCTGTAGAAGCAGGTGCTGGAAGGGGACTGACCTCTTGAAAAACAATAGCAGGGGATGCTGCCTTATTTACTGGGTCTGAATACACCACGTGCCTCGTTCCCAAAGGGTGAGTGTGTGTGGGGGGGGGGGTTCAAAAAACGACAGCTTAATTAAGCAACCCCCTCCACAACGGCATATCTGCATGGTTAATGTAGAACAGTGATTCAAACGGTGTGCTGAGGCACACAAGTGTGCCATGAGACAAGTCCAGATGTGCCTTGGCATTTTGTGATAACCACACATCATTATTACAATATATATTATATATTCCAACTATACATAACGATGTTGTGAACTTAGAGATCGGTTATTTTCACTACAAACACAGGTGTGCCTTGACTTATTTCCCTTGAATTTTTTTTAAAAACACTGATCCTTTTGCCTCAACTTGCACAGCAATAATCGAGAGGGGCTCCCAGTTTCTTCTCCTTTTTGTGTATGTGCAGAGAACTCCATGAGCTTTCATTCATGACTGCCATGAATTGACCATTGCACTGCACAGAGGAGGCCCTTGTGTGATCTCTGCTTCTCTTGGCTCCAAGTCCAAAAGACCTCTTGCGTATGCTATTGAAGCCATGTGGGGACAAGAAGACAGCGTCTGTGACTTCAGCGCAGGAAGCCAGTTCCAATGGAGTTGATTCTAAAACTCGACAATGAAACTAGATCGACATCCTGTGACATTACATCTGAGACATGTCTTCATTATTTAGAGATATATTAGAGACAAAAAGGAGAGAGGACCCACAGTAAGATCCTGAATTAATTTATTTAATCACTGTAAAACTGGCACGCCTTTTTTTTTTCAGTGCCAAAGTTTGTATGCACTGTGCCAATAGGCCACTAATTGTTTGTTTTATACTTTTTTAAGTGTTTTAGTCAATGGTCTGATCTGGCTAAAACTTTGTATGTCATGATGATGTCATAGATGACTGGCGTCACAGGCTGGCCACATGAAGTCCGAGTTCCACATCAAAGCCAAGTCAGTCATCCACATTGGAGCCATGCTGTTCCCATGTGGATCACAAGATCCACATGATTCCATTTTCAAAATGGGTGTTAACACTGTATTGTTCTAGTGTAACATACAGCACAGGTTTTGAGCCAGATTTGAAGCCAGGATGTTTACGATTATGTAATATGCATGCTGGTTATGCCTCCAGGGTGCCAGCTGTGACTTTACCAGATACCATCACAATGAAGCCCTCTTGCAGAGGGACCTCATCTTGGACAGACGGAGATAAAGAGCTGAAATCAGGATCCATTTGAGGCCTTCCTGGCTTTAGCCTGATGACAAAATGTGTGAAAAGAGATGAAACCAGAGACAGGAGCATCCCTGGGCTGGGCTCATTAAGGACCCAATAAAAACCGTCAACGCTACAAGGGGGGTGACCTGCCACAATAGATGTGTCTAATTAGCAAGTGCACTGCCTGGTTTCACTGACATATGCTCCTCAGAGAGAGAGAGAGAGAGAGAGAGAGAGAGAGAGAGAGAGAGAGAGAGAGAGAGAGAGAGAGAGAGAGAGAGAGAGAGAGAGAGAGAGAGAGGGCAGACAGACAGACAGACAGACAGACAGACAGACAGACAGACAGACAGACAGACAGACAGAGAGCACAGGAAGGGACTGTGCTTCTCTCTGTATCTATATCCTTTCTCTCTCTGTCTCTCTCCCTCTCTTGTCCTCCCCCTCCCTCCCCTGCTTCTCTTTATGCTTTTGATGAGTAGGCTGTGTGTGTGTCAGTGTGTGTGTGTGTGTGTGTGTGTGTGTGTGTGTGTGTGTGTGTGTGTGTGTGTGTGTGTGTGTGTGTGTGTGTGTGTGTGTGTGTGTGTGTGTGTGTGTGTGTGTGTGTGTGTGTGTGTGTGTGTGTGTGTGTGTGTGTGTGTGTGTGTGTGTGTGTGTGTGTGAGAGAGAGAGAGAGAGAGAGAGTTAGAGAGAGAGAGAGATAGAGGGACACATAGGACAGAGAGAAGGGGTAAGGGTGAAGCAGAAGGTTTGGCCTCTAGGCACTGTAACAGAAGGGCTGACTTGAGAGTCATAAAACAGAAACACAAAAGGAGAAAGCCAGGCTGAGACTGCCTCAAGGTCTGAAGGAGGAAGATCTCCTTCTTGTCACATGACACTTGTAGATAACTGATGTGGGTTTACTTGAGAGACCGTGTTTAGAAACATTTCCTGCAAAATTCTGTAGCTTCTTGAAGCTTTTTGTTATGTTGTCTCTATAACGTTCAGTTTGATTGTTTATTTATTGTTTTTTTTAATCCACTATGACATCACTATGACATTGTGTTTCAAAATAGCAGAAATAACATATCTACAAGCTCACAGTGTATGGCACAGCGAGCTTGTAGGTCATCTATTTGTAATGTAATGTAATGCACTGTTGTATGACAAGATGTAAAATAGGGCTTAAGTGGTTATCATACTAATTGATTTAATCGATTTAATCGAATCCATTTGAATTGTTTTGCGTCAATTCTTTGATAACAAATTATTTTAAAAAGCCCTAATATGCACAGTGAAGCCACAGGCAAATGTCCAAATGTCATATAATTCCTGATTCGATGCCACCCTAAAATCAGTTGAAATAGAAGCAAATAGTATGAATAATAAAAAATAATAATAACCTAAAGTTAAGTGTTTACAGAACTAAGTTAACTGTTTCATTCCAAATACTGTGTGCAGGAGTGTTTGGGTCCTTTGGGAAATGTGTGATGGAACAAAAAAAATGCTGCAATGCAAAAGCTGCTTGGAGTGTGCCCCCCCCCCCCCCCCCCCCACACACACACACACACACACACTTTTATTCCATCAAATCGTACCATATATTCATAACTGACATAAATAACTTTTGGATACAGTTATGAATAGGATAGCCTACAGACAGTAGGTGGTGCTATAGAATCTGGTATGCTGATTCACTCACTATCCAGGAGGTGCAGTGTGGGTGTACAAAGTCTCCTTAATAAGACTACATTTAAGGTGAAGAAGTCTCCATGTGATGCATTTCTAGGAGAATAAATCTGCCAAAGATTATTGGCAGTGGTGGAAAGTAATTAAGTACATTTACTCAAGTGCTTAAGTAAAATGTTGAGGTATTTTTACTTAACTGGAGTAGTTTCAATTTTCTGTACTTTTACTTCTACTACACTACTGTACATCTCAGGGGCAAATATTGTATTTTTACTCCACTATAATAATTTGAAAACTTAAGTTACTAGATTTACATTTTTATATTATAACAAACATTAACCACTTTTAACCTCCCTATTTTATACCAAGGCTATTTGAAAATAGCCGATCTACAAGCTCACAACGCATCCCCATGTGATGCATTGTGAGCTTTAGAGCTGCTATTTTCAAACATTTTAGTACTTTTACTTTTGGTAATATTTTATTTTATTTTAATTAATTATTTCAATTATTTTTAATTTACTCAAGTAACATTTTGAAAACAGGCCTTTTACTTTACCTTTTACTTTTTATATTGTGGCATTGCAACTTTACTAGGGGAGACAGGAGACAAAAGTAACAGGGGGCAAAAGTAACACACTCAATAATTCTAATTAGAAATAAGCTAGAGGGGTGAGACATCTTGTGCACATGCTCAGTAGGGTCCTCTCTCTGCATATGGAAGGACAGAATGATCATTTCATCTTCTCAGCAGAAGTTTTCAACAAAAAACTGATTGCATTCAAATTCATATTTTAGTCTTGTCCTTATTAGTGAAAGCTTAAAAATGGTATTATTAATTAGGGCACATATGTTTCTTATAGCAAAAGATGACTAGGATATTTCAAGTAGTCTGTGAATTATGAAGGCAAATACAAAAAGTGTTACTTTTGTTCCCGTCTCCCACCACTGCAAGTCGCACACCGTAGGCATAGACCTGGCTGCTGGCCGTTTTGTAAAATGTGTCATTTTATGCCCTCTAGTGGCCATTGTTGAACATGACAACTATGATGTCCTGACTTTTCTTTGAGGTTATGATGTGAAACATACTACTTGAGACCAAACTTTGACAAAGGGCGCAAGTTCGCGTATTTTTTTTTAATCAAACACCCCACTTTCAGGTATGTCACCTCCATTGGTTAACTAGTAGCAGCACAGAGTCACAGTGTGTGTCATGCTGACAGAAAACACTGTAGTTTATTAGCCCGCACTGCCAAGCCGCAGCTCAACGTTAGCCCTGGTTGCTAACTAGCTTCCAGTGGTGGAAGAAGTACTCTCATGTTTTACTTAAGCAAAAGTATCAATAGTGCAACGTAGAAATACTCTGTTACAAGTAAAAGTCCGGAATTTATTTCTATTTTCAAATGGCCTTCACTGTGTCTGTGTGTCAGAATGATCGAAAATAGTCAAAGTATAAAATAAGGCTGAAGTGGTTAATTTATGTTTAAATCTGCAAAGTAACTAGTAATTCAAGATGTATAATAATTGTAGTGGAGTAAAAAGTACAATATTTGCCTCTGAGATGTAGTGGAGTAGAAGTAAAAGTACTGAAAACTGGAAATACTCCAGTAAAGTTAAAAAATAACTCAAAATCGTACTTAAGTGCAGTACTTGAGTAAATGTACTTATAGTTACTTTACCTCACTGCTAGCTTTACCTATGCTCTGCGTTACTTAGCAACACAGCTAACATTAGCAGCTAACAGAGAGTTAGCTCATCCACTGTGAGGTTGACTGACTCCCAAAGTTCTAATGCACCTCTATATGGGTTCATAACCAGGGGTGCACATAACTGGTGCGCAGGTGCGCATGCGCACCCAAAATAAAAAATGCGCACCACATCAGGCAACGGGAGGCGCTTTTGCGCACCAACAGCTGGGACAGGAATTTCCAAGCTTTTATTTTTTAGCAAAAATAAAAAATAAAAGCCTGGAGATCGAGGCTAGGAATTTACTTCCTGAAGCCACACTCACACAATCACTCTAAAGCACCCGTCGGCCCCATGTACAGCCATTAGGCGGAGGGGTAGAGATATGACTCGCGTCGCCTCGCACCGCCTCGCATTGCCTCGCTCGCTGCGTGCACGCAGCCAGCAGCGGCTGTTAGAGGCACTCGTCACCGATGATGAACGCACCGTAATGGTGCAAAATATGCCGTGAACGTCCCAATCTGGCGGATAAAATCAGCGCAGCAGCACAGGGCACCAACCTTGTGGGCTTTATCTAACAGCGTGAGAAAAAAAACGGCGAAAATCGGCGGAGTTTAGAAGCAGATCGTCCTTTTTTTCTCGCCCCCCCCCCCCCCCCCCCCCCCCGTTGACAAAACTGTCCGGTGGGCACCGTGCTGAACCACCACCCCCCCCCCCCCCCCCGTTGACAAAACTGTCCGGTGGGCACCGTGCTGAACCACCCCCCCCCCGTTGACAAAACTGTCCGGGCTGAACCCCCCCCGCCCCCCCCCCCGTTGACAAAACGGGACGGGCGCCATGCGCACCAAGTCACATGTCCAGGTGCTCTTCTGCGTACCAGACCTAAAAAGTTATGTGCACCCCTGTTCATAACTCAGTCTGCAACATTCCTATCTGAAGGCACTGGAAGTAAACGTGCATGGTGCTTGAACTCTTAATAACAGGGTGCAAACATGTCCCAGCTGACAAACAAAGGTGACTGGACAACGTTGTCTGCTTGGAGAGTCAGTGCAATAACATTCATGCTTTGTTAGAGGGGTCCGGGGACCCTCAGGGGTCCTTGAGGGGGTTAAAATTAACACGATAGGTGGGTACCGTGGTGTTACATTGGCTATTTTTTCCAGAATGTTCCAGAAAATAAAATATTTGTAAAATGTTAATAAGTAAAGTATACATGTTTAGAACATGCTTAAACATTTGACTACACATAAAACCTGTATATCCAGTCATTTTGGGGCATAATTAAATAACAAGTTGAAGGATAAAGTTAAGTCTGTTAATGATGTAGTCCTACCGTGTATGACCATTTTTCATTTTGGACAAAATTGCCAATTTTACATTGAGGTTTCCACCTCTCCTGTATATCTAAAATTAAAAGACATCTAGAATTATTATTAGTGTTATTTTATTTTTTTACAGATTTTCTCTTGTGGGGGTCCCTGGCACAACATCTTGTCAGATCGGCGCCTGTGGCCAAATACGTAATATCAATTTTGGTGTCCTTGACATGAAAACGTTTGCAAACCTCTGGTTTATGGATCTATTGTTTTTGTTTTGTTTTTCCAGTGGAGAAAAAAAGAGGGTCTGAACAAAGGCTGTACTGCTGAAGTTCCACCAATGGAGGACTTCAGTAGGCTGGACCTGTGGTATCACCTGACAGAGAACTGCATCTTCCCCACCGCGCAGCAAGGAGTGGAGCAGATCTGGGAACTCATATTACTCTGTCTGTTCTGTCGACTTTGTTTCAGGCAATGTGAGTGAACTGACATTGTCCCGAAGTTGCGACTCATGATGAGTGGCAGGCAGCCACACTAATTCAGTGGTTCTCAAAGTGTGGTCCGGGGACCCACAGTGGTTCCAGGGCATTCCCAGCTAAATGATTGATTGCTAGGAACCAAATGGACCCTTGCGGGTCTGTAAATCTGAGAGTTACGGGGGTCTGTGTCCTAATTATACCAATCTGGGGGTCCTTGAAATTAAAACGCTTTAAAACCACTGCACAGCACTACTTCATACTCCATATAGTTGCTTGCTATCAAGAACAGATATACTCGCAAACAGCACGTCGCACTGTGTTGCATCACTTCCAACCTCATGTCACCAGGCTGTGGAAAACCTGGTTTACTGTTCTAGTCTAGATCCAGTCATTTCCACACTCACATAATACATTCAACTGTTGCAGAGGGGCTGCCTGAAGACCAAAAGCCTAATATTTCCCCCGTCCAAGGGCGATTCCCCTTTAGGCTTGTAGATAAGATGTTTGGCTGTAGCATCCCGTCCCAGTACGTCCCACGTGGGATACCATGGTTCGAATCCTGGGCGTTACACACACAGACCGTTTTAGGGCTGCAACTATCGATTATTTTCTTCTGTTTCAATATTTTTATTAGACAAAAAAGTAGACAATACACCACAAGCATGACAGGACATAGGGCACAGCATAGCCCAACATAACAATACAATATAAGACAGAAACACAAAAGAAAAAGACAAATCATAAAAGACTTCACACCAAATACAGTATATGATAATCATCACAATATTGCTGCCAACAACCTCACTCCCATATAGAGCTCTACCATTTGTATCCATCCCCTGCCTCCCAATTAGTATGGCAACTAACTGATACCTCCGTCACTCCAATACACAAGACATTAAGCCACTCATCCCCTATATATGGTGCTAAGGGCAGCCATGCTTCTACAAATTCCTTCAAGGTACCCCGTAGAACATATGATAGTCTCTCCAAGGGCATTAAACGTAACACTTTTTCAAACCATAGTAGGACACTTGGAGGACTGTCATCGATCCATTTATTGAGGATTGACAACCGGGCGATTATTTTCTTAGTGATTATTATCAGTGAATAATTAAGAATAGTGTTTTACATATTTATTATATTTATATATATTGTATATATACATTTTTGTATATCAATGAATCGATTAACCACTTGGTGTGTTATTATATTCTTAAAAATAGTGAAAATTGTGAGCTTGTAGCTGTTTTCGCTATTTTTGAAATGTTTTGAAACTGTGAGGCTATAATTGACATGCCCGAAATAAGGATCAATTATTAATTGATTGTATAAAAGCCTCCTTAACAGGTGTCAAAAATTATCACTCGTGCAGTGCTATATACACTTTAAACAATGCATCTGGTTCATCCAATGTGATTGTGATGTCCATGTCAAATAAATAAACACAACATAACATAATAGATAATAGTCTTAACATCGCTCTCCTTCTCAGGTTCCTCGTCCACTGTGAAGCACGTGGTGTCAGCGGTGGTCGGGACGTATGCCCTCTTCCAGTTTTTTGAGCTGCATATGTTGTGGGTGATGGCGCTCAGTGCCCTCTGCTACCTGGTCTTGCTTCTCAACCGCCATTCCAGCAGGAGAGGGCTCTTCCTCTCTGGAGTCATCCTCATCTTCCTCCTCTTGGGGTGAGGAGTAAGCAAGACCCTCCCCCTGTCAAAGTGAAGAACCTGCATACGTAGATATGTATTAAGTGTGTTTTTATGTGTTTGCCGGGAGCAGTATTGTGTCATCTGAATGGACAAAGTATATACTCAAGTAAATGCTCACTCAAGTATTCAAAAGTACAAATTCCGAAGTACATTTCTTTTTTTAATATCAATGCTGCAATGCATTGCTGTATTGAAATGTAGAACATTTCCAAATACATTTTCAAATATAGTGAAAATAGCAGATCTACAAGCTCACAACCCCTCACCGTGACTCGTGGGCTTGTAGATCTGCTATTCTCACTATTTGAAATAGGGCTGAAGTGGTTAATTCATAATATATTTTTGTAAGTTTGGGTCCCAAGAGTCAATTCATAGAAATGTAATGGAGTCAAAAGACAGTATAATATTTCTATTTGAAATGTAGTGAAAGTCATGAGCTTGCAAAAAGATTTTTTTTTTTACTTAAGTAAATGTACTTAGTTACTGTCCACCACTCATGTCTAGAATTCCAGCCTTCTAACATTCCCATCCCCCTTAAAGCTGCACTATGTAACTTTCCTCTTCTACTCCGGATTTGAACCCGGTTTCCTGCGCAAGTGCTGCAATGATTACCAATGAGCTAATAGAGCCTGCCTGCTTGCTCGGTGGGATAAATTGAATCTTGACCATCAGATGAAAAATTGTGTCAGATCCTGTGTCTATGTGAAACATGATCTAAATGTCTCAATAGAAGAGCAGGGAGACAAAATACAACCACCTCAATTGTTTAGTTTTACAAAAAGTAAGTTATATTGTATTAACATACTCTACTACAGCTTGGACAAAACTACATTTTATTCATTAAAGAAAAGTTGCATAGTGCTGCTTTAAGCCTAATCTATGCTTCATAAATTAGATTTGACTCTCTTTTTCAGTGAGCTGCATTTGATTGATCCTGTCACCTGGCAAAAAATGAGAGGTAAAGGTTGTTCATGTGTCCGACTCCGGACATAAAATAATGTTTTCACCACAGCATTCAGATCAGCTCACATTTGACTCTGATGTACGCACTGTATGTGGGCTGTGAGTTGTGAGTGTTTCAGACCTATGTTTGTTCTGCAGGCTCCCAGATGGTTGTGGCCATGAAGGCGATTTCTTTAGCCTTTGACATGGACAGAGGTGTGGTGGCCACCCTTCCCTCACCAGCGGAGTTCCTGGGTTATGTTCTATTTGTGGGTACAGTCATCTTTGGCCCCTGGATCAGCTTCTCTAGCTATAAGGACGCCATTGAAAGCAGGAAGCTGGTGAGTGATTGCAGTGTGTCAAGCCTTCTACCAGTTGCAGAAATGTGTTTTTTGGGGGAAATGGTGACTGTTGTATTTCACACTTGTACATTGTTGTCGCTATTCATCGTACAATAAAGTTTATGGGCAAGGCACATTTATTTGTATAGCACATTTCAATAACAAGGCAATTACATTGAGCATATAATGAGCATATAACATATAGTGCTTAAGTGGTTAATACAGTGTACAGCTCTTGAGTGTCAAAATGTTGGAAGGTATATTGTTTAACGCTTTGCATATGTCTGTACTTTTAAGTTCATTACAGGATTTTTGTGCGCAAGTTGGATGTTGATATGTGTTGTCTCCCCTCAGAGCTGGTCATGGCTGCAGAAGTCCTCCCTTGGTCTTCTGAAGAGCCAGCTCTGCTTGGTGGTCTCCACCTGTATTGCTCCTTATCTCTTCCCGTTCTTCATCCCAATCGAGGGCAACAGTGTCACATTCAAGTAAGTCCATGAATGACCCATTTCCATTCCGGTCCCATCTGTTTGTTCAGTCAAGAGTTTGTAGAGTACAATAATTTGTGTAAGCTTTGTGTCTTTTTCTTCCCCTGCTTCTAAGAGGCATCTGAGACGCTAGGTAAGCTTTTCTTCAAAGCCACGGTCAACTTTGGTAGAACCTTGAGTTGTATAATTGCCTGATCGAAGTCCAAATACTGTTCATGATCTTTATCTGTTGCTTCTGTGCACCCTGAGTGAGTAACAATGACTCTATTCCCTTGTCTCTACAGTCCCTGTCATTCTTTAGCGAAACGGGTCTTAAAATCACACGTTTAGCAAATAAACGTATGCAAAAGCTGATTCTGCCATCTATCTATAAACGCATGGAATCGGTGTGTGTGTGTGTGTGTGTTCTAGGGGTGTGCCGATACACTAATTTCACGAAACGATACGATACGATATTTGGCTCACAACTTCGATACGATTTCGATACGATACGATACGCACTTTTTTTATTATGAAAATATATGGAGGAGAAAAAAAGAAAATGCAAACAAATAATTCTGTTTTTGCATTATTCAGACATGCAAACTTGTAGCTTTTCAGCTACAATAGCCGTTTTGAATCCAAATAGTATGACACCTGACCCGAAAAAAAAACATGTTGTCACTCTTTTCACTTCGGGGCCGTTTGCATGCCTGATTATTATGATTGTAAAAAAAAAAAAAGAAAAAAAAAAATGTTTTTTTTTTTTTTTTCAAAAACGATATATTTTTTTTCCAAAACGATACATATCGTCGCGAAAACGTATCGCGATATATCGCGGGACGATATATCGGCACACCCCTAGTGTGTTCCCTGCATATATCGAGAACTGTACGACCAACTTCAAACTTGACTTGGCCGCAGAAATCGATAGATCACCACGAAATTGGCATAAAGTGTGTGTGTATATATAATATAAAGTATAGTTTAATAATGTGTGATTTGTTCCTGTGCAGGTGGCTCCATGCCTATATGAATGCAGTGTCCTTCCACTTCAGTAACTACTTTGTGGGATATCTCAGTGAAAGCACCGCCGTACTTACAGGAGCAGGCTTCACTGATGAGAAAGACAACATCAAGTGGTGAGTTCTGTTGTTGTTGTGCATGTGCAGTATGTCTAAAGGACAAAGTAATTGGCTGCCCCAAAGAGATGGTAATAACGTTTGAGTCGCAAAGGTCAAAAGGACAAGGCCATAATCAAGGGCGAGGGCGAAATGACTCCCTCATTATCTACGGTGGAAATAGCATATTTTAACAGTTGCACAGTAGGCGGAAGTATGCAATCTACTGAGCGCAATGATTCGAGGTACTTTGAAGTGGCATTAGCAGGTGCAATGTGGTTGCAGTACATCCCCTCTCTCATACTGTATGTGCGTTTGTGTTTGGTTCTGCAGGGATATGACGGTAGTGAAGCCCCTGAATGTGGAGTTTCCCCGCTCAATGGTGCTTGTGGTGACTTCCTGGAACATCCCTATGTCTCGCTGGCTCAATACATGTAAATACTTTTAATACCTACCTGTTACACCTTTTTTTTAAAGAGCACCCGCACATTCAGATCGGTGCACAAGTGATTTTAAAACCTTGTAAGCCTTATTTCATACTTTGTTGTATGACATTCTTTTTATTTTTCACATTTTTGAAAATGTTCACCTACTGTATGCCCAAAATAGGGATGCCAGGTTGAAAGTGGTTAATGCAAGCTTTTGTTAATGCAAGCTTTTTGACCTTTTGAAGAAGGTCACTGACCAAAAGCTAACAAAAGCACAGATATAAGTGTGTGCCACAGCTGCTCCTTTTTCAGTCAATTAGAGTTTTTGTTTTAGCTCTAGCACCATAAACCGGTGTGAGTTACTCACCGTCCCTTAGTTACATAAGGGATAATAGCTTTGTTCTATATCAGAATTGCTGAAATATTGCCAATAGTTATGCCATTTTATATTTGAAGAAGATAAAATGTTTGGGCTTTTTGTAAATCAGCTCTTAATATTAATTGTTGTATGACGAGAAGATTGATAGCTGTTTCATGTATTTGAGTATTTATTATTTACTGTATTTTGTTTTGGATTTGTGCATGTAGACTCCCAACACTTAACCACTTCAACCCTATTTTTTACTTTGCTCTATGATGGTGTAGCACGGCAAATATAGTCGTGATGTGACTCTTTGTGAGTCTACAGTAGATTTGCTACTTTTGCTATTATTGAAAAACGTATAATGACATTAGGGGGCATGAGATAGTGAGATTGCTACCAATCTTTTATGCTCACACCATAAGTTCAACAAAGGGGTTATTTCCTAAGTATATGAGTATTCGCCCAACTTTAATTGTCTTGCCTATTGGCGGTTTTAATTTCTCAGATGTTTTCAAAAATGCCATGAAACTCGGGACTTTCCCTGCGATCCTAGTGACATACACAGCCAGTGCCTTACTTCATGTAAGTAAAAAACAAATCGCCCCCATCCCATGTACACTTCACGTTGTGGGTGCTCGGGTGGCACAGGGTTACAGCCTGGCACGCATTTTACACGCACATTTTCACTCAAAGGACCACAATTGTAATAAGTTCTCAAGTTTTGGGGTTTTATCCTTTTGACAGATATGTACAAATATATGTTCATGCATTTCATGTCAATAAAAACGTCAATCAATTAATCAACCAAAGAAAGGCGCTATATAAATGCAGCCCATCCATTTCCCGTTTAATGTGGTGTTTTGTTCCCTGCAGGGTCTGAGTTTCCATCTTGGGGCTGTCCTGCTCTCCTTGGGGTTCATCACCTATGTTGAACATGGTAGGACTGATAGTGGGCTAATAATCCATCTTTTGCCTTATGGCAGTGGTTCTCAAACGTTTTCATGTCAAGGACCCCCAAATTGTTATGTATTGACCTCAGACCCCAATCTAAAAAGGTTTTGCGCCAGGAACATAACCTTTTGTTAAATGGTTAATGTTAAAATGTTTCAACAATATTCCAATTTAAATAGCAGAATAGCAGATCTACAAGTTCGCATCAGCTATTAGAAACAAAATCAAACTGATTTGGTTGCTTCTGTAATTTAGCTGGGGAACCCCCTGGAACCCGTTTTTGTCGTTTTTGTATTGTCTAATCCTCAAAATATACGATTTGAACAAAAATGACATTTCTTATCTAGTTATCAAGCTTAATTTGCATGTACATATTATGTGGTCTATATGAAACTGTACTGAGGTGTATTGATGTCTCCAGCTCTCATGTCCATAATGTTCTTCTGTCTCATACCTTTTAGTTCTGAGAAAGAGGCTGGCAGCCATTTTCAGTGCGTGTGTCCTCTCCAAGCGCTGTCCCTCCGACTGCGCTCATCAGCACAAGAAGGTACAGATCCAACTCTTGTTTGATTTGACAGATATGTATTTGTTGTTCTGAGGGGTCAGCAGCAGCAAACATTTTTTAAATGGTTCATTTTGTCCCGAATATCATAAGCAATACATCATCAAGTACAGGACATATTATTTGGCTGTAACTCTGTCTGTCTGTCTGTCTCACAGCATATACACACAAAGATAAAATGTTACTGTACTTATGTTTGGGGTCATTCATGTTATATTACCCTTGACAGAAGTTCTCTAGGTCAGCAAAAATGGAAATGATCTAAATAGGCGAAAAACAAGTACTAGAATTAGTTTTAGATTATATTATTATATTTATTTGCGTTTGTTGGTGTGATAAAAGTTTGACTTTGAGACCCGTTTCTCCTTACAATGACACTCAGCGGAATAACTACTTCCGTTTCCTCACTCACAGAGCACAGAAGCAACTGATAAGGATGATTGACATTTGGACTTATATCATGTCCAAGTAGCCAATGCAATACAACCCAAGGTTCTACCAAAAAAACATCACTATCAACTTCTCATGGCAGTCTGTCTGGGGTTTAGGTGTACTGGGTGACGGGGCTCAACCTGATGTTCAGCTTCCTAGCGGTCTTCCACCTTGCCTACCTGGGCTCCATGTTTGACACAGATGTGGACGACCAGGCAGAGGAGGTGAGACCCACAGGCCATCTGCACAGTAAAATCTGGAGTGTTAATTCAACCATTTAAGCCTCATTGCAAAAATAGCTTATCTACAAGCTCACCTATAATGATGACATGCCCAAAATAGAGACACCAGGTTAAACGTGGTAGACTCTGAATGTGTAAAGAATAGACTCATGAGTCTGTTTTTCCATGGTTAAAATGTCAATTATGTTTTTGACAGCGTTTCCTTTTTATTTTGTTATCCTTTGCAGGGTTATGTAGCCAGCCACACTATCCAGAAGTGGTCTGAACTGAACTGGGCCAGCCATTGGGTGGCCTTTGCCTGCTGGATCTTCTACCGCCTCATCCAGTGACCTCATCGACTTAGAGATCAGACCGGCAGACGCAGAGGCAAATCGACCTGACTGGTATTTGTTACATAGCGGAGAAAGGGGGGCTGTTCTGTATTCGGGTGACCTTGTTTCCTTCCCCTAATGGGAACTGGGACTTCCTTTTTTTGCAGTCAGGGAATTGTCACCAGAAACCTCGGTTAAAGAAATGGGTGATGTTAAACTGGAACAGAAGTAAGCCCAGAACTAACTAATGCTGTTATCATGACCCCACATCTAGACATGTTTCCATACAAGCAGGAAAAGTGCTGCTTTGGTGCAGGCAACAGCCAAAGTAAACTGATATAATTTAACTGCTTAACCCCAATGACGGTGTTACACAGCGAAAGTAGTCAATCTACAATCTCACAACACGTTGCATTGTGACATGTTGTGAGCCTGTAGATAGGCTTTTCTTGCCATTTTTATAAATGTTTGAAACTTTTCAACTATAATGACATGCCCATAATAGGGATGTCAGCCATTGTCATCTTCATTCCTATTTGGCTTGTGTATATATCGGCTCTGATGCTCATGAACACATTTTCTGGATAAGTATATTTGGAAACCGGAGATACACCTAAGAAGAATGTTTTGAAATGTCTTCTTTAGCTCAAAGGACCTTGCAACAGTTACCTCTTTTGTTCAAGACTAAATGGAAGCATTTGATGATTTTAACCTGTGGATTGCTTGTTGGTGGAAAGGGTTGCACATACTCAGTATTTAGTGGTCATCAGTATCTACATTAGTATAATAATAATAATAATAATAATAATAATAATACATTTTATTTGTAACGCACTTTATATTTGAAACAAAGTGCTTTGTTTCAAATATTATTTTGTAATGTGTCACAAATACTGAAGCTAGCCAGTCAGGTGAAATGGTACTCCACTGATATTTGGCTTGCATAGATCATTGTCCATGTTCAAAAATATTTAAACAGTTTGCACCTTTATAAAAGCATGACTGCAAATGTTCAAGCCTTGCATATGATGTTCAGTGTTTGATTTTTGTGATTCATGGTAGTGTACTTGTTTTCATTTTCAATGTTTTTTATATTAAATATCTTTTTCTATATTAAATACATGTGTGTCTATCATGCTGTTAACAGTTAATATAGTTTAGTGTCAAAGCTGCACACAGATATTCAAATCTACAAAAATCACTAGCTAGCCAGGTAAAAACGGATGATGACATTTTAAAGCAGCTGAATCCAGAATACCAAGCAAGAAGGTTCATGTGTGCGGTCTAGTTCTACACTGTGTGTATTACACAGTGTAGAACTAGACCGCACACATGAACCTTCTTGCTTGGAATTCTGGCATTCAGCTGCTTTAAAATGATCATGCCGGCGGCAAGGCCAGTCTATGTCGCTAGACTAGTGACTCCTACAGGTTGGTCAGAGTGCCTGTCCAGCGGGGTGTGGAGTGCCAGGAGAGATGGCGTGTTCCTCACCATGCGTTATGCTTTCCCAGTGTTATGCACTCCCTCTTCACTGTCAGGTGAAAAGAAGCAGCTAGCGACTTCATGTGTATCAGATGAGACAAATAAATGGTTGTCATCATCCTCCCACATGATCAACTGCAGGGGTTAGCAGTGACGGGGCTACAAGGGGAAACATGGGGAATTGGCATAACATAAATTGAGGGGGTAAGGACAAAAAAATATCTACAAAATATTACACAATAATAATTTAGGTTTAGGAGTATTTGTCACTGTACATTTGCTCATACATGAAATGTGTCCTCTGCATTTACTCATCCCAACTATTAGGAGAACAGAAAAGTCGCTTATCGCAATTTCTAGAGCGATTAGAGTGTAAGCGGAGAGACTCAATTTAACTTTATGTAGAGGAAATCATGGAACAGTGAAATAAGCCACAATGTATTAAATGCCTCATTCCTCTAATATCATGCCATCTCAGCTTAATGGTGTGAATGTTATCGAAATGCATTTTTACCAGACTTGATTACCGGTACATGATTCATAGAGGCAATCATAATCACTCTTTCAGAATGGACTTGGATCCCCACCTACGTACTTACCTGTCTAGTCAATCATTAATGCCCTCTATGAGAAGGGTATTGGTCATGCAAGGGAAAAACCATGTCAATACGGAACTGACAGGACAAGACGCTTCTTTAAAAACAATATGGTGCCTCTTTGATAACATGAATTTAAAAGGTTATTTTGTTCACATCATTTGATTAGCCCTTGAATGAAGCTGTCATCTTTTTGTTGCCAAGAGATGTTTTCCTGATATCTTTGCTTTCTCTTCTGAAGACCACAGCGGTTACTGTGTGGCCTTGCTGTGATCACCGTACTGATAGTGGTGAGAGTGAGCTGAAAAGATGGGCAGAGGGGGCAACTGCAGCTGGATGGGGCGTGAGCTCCCACTCTCATCAGAGATCTTCAGTGGTAATTTTGACTACACTATACAGTAAAATCCTCAGGGCCCTATTTTCGCCAGTGCCTTACCCATAATTCCTAAACTTCTTAGCCATTTCTTACTATTTTTAAAAACATTTTTAAATCATTCAAATAGCCAATCTACAAGCTCACAACGTGTTGATGTAGATTGGCTAGTTGAACTATTTGAAAATGTTTTTTAAAAATAGTAAAACATAGCAACATACACATTCTACAGTATTTGTAACTCAGTGTGTAGAAATGTAACCTAAAGGACCCTTACGGGTCCATTTGGTTACATTTGTGTACTGCTTGGAAATGTGGATAGCATACAGTGTGTTATAAGTTAATATTAATACAAATTAATACAAATAAAGATTTGTGTCTACATATTGGTATAACTGCATGCTGATAGAACTGTGTGTGTGTGTAATCAAATGTTACCTGTTCAGATAAAAAGACAAGTGTAATCATTTTAATCCTTGAATGTGAGGACCTTAAGTTAATTGAAACGTAAAAAAAAAGTTGTATCTGGTCACAGACAGTCATACTCCTTTTCGAACAGAGATACACAGGAGCTGTTCCATTGTTTAAGGTCTCTTCAGAGAGAAACAGTCTTGTTTAAGCCAAGGTATTGTTTTTATGGAAGAGAGAATTTTCATCCAAAATTTCACAGAGAAACAGAATTAAAAGGCGAAAAAGAACTATGCATTCATCCTACCCGGTCTGCTGATTCCGCTATGAGTGGTTAAGCACCATAGTAAGCACCATACTATTTGGACATTAAAGCCTATACTGTATGTGGGACCGTCAGTCAGATATTGTAAATTATTTACAAACTAATATGCCAAACCTGTTGCCTACCACTCCCCTAGGTGAAGCTATACAAAGTACTGTATCCCATTTGACACGGGACAATAATAGCATCAGAATTTGTTCTAGGACACAGACACTGCAGATCAGATCAACAAGCATTGGAGGAGCTTGGAGTTTACTTTGAGAAAACACGGTGTGTGTGTGTGTGTGTGTGTGTGTGTGTGTGTGTGTGTTCTTTATTGGTTTGTGTCAGCCATCAAGGATGAACTGTGGCTCTTCCTAATCCCCGCTGGCTTGGCTGTCATTTTGCTGGCTGTGTTCTTGGAGGAGGTGGGATTCCTCCTACGCCACGTCACTTCCTCCAGACGGAAGTGGCTGTACTTATGGATACTAGGGATGTACCCGGTAACGTGACCCCTACCCTCCTCCCTTCATGCAAACACCACTGATCAAAATGAATGATATTTTCAATCTAAAGCTTTCATACCTTTGTAACATTCTTTTTTTTTGTTCTAAAGCGTGGTTTAGAACAAAAATAAAAATACTTAAAATAATATTATCTTGGATTTCTTTTTTCTTAGGTTTTTGCATTGACCTCCCTCATAGCACTGTATATTCCCCGCTCATCGTCGGTGTGTAATTTCATTGCTTCATTGTGAGTTCACATTGGAGATTTTCAAATCTTCCTCACCAAACATACTTTATATGAAAGGCAGCAAGCAACTGTACATTGGTCATGGTGACATTACGGGACAAAAACATGGAAGTATGTATATTTCTGTGCAGATACCATTCCATCTCACTGCTGAAGTTTATGGGGCTCATCACGGACTTCTTTGGTGGGAAGGCACGCATGCTGGACATCTTGGCAGGGGAACAATTTAGTCCAGACCCTTTCCCTTGTTGCTGCTGTTGCTGTCTCCCCATGATAGCCATCAACAGGTACAGACAACCTCTTTCTGTTATTCTGGGAAGTCTTCAGGGATTTGCATTTACCAGAATGAGCTTCAGTGGTCTGGTGTGATCAGTGGCATAACAGTTACCTCTTACTGCCACTTGGCGCCGCAAAAGTCAAACTAATCGAATTATTAACAAGAATTATTATGTTCTGGAGTAGACCATGTCTATCCTCTTCTACTCACTACTCAGGAGCAGTCGGGGGTGGATGATGGCTGCTGTTCTCCAGCTCTCTGTGGTTCGAAGCATCCTGTTTTTCATCACTCTGGTCCTCTGGACAGACGAGCAGTACGACTATGGAGATGTATGTGCACACCTCAGTTCCAGCTACACTGTCTCTATTTCCCAATATTAATGAATATATTACAAAACAAATCATAATATTTAGTGACAAAATCAAATGCATTTGCCACGTGTAACTATGTTCATTGTGGAAACACCTTGGAAAGAGGGATTCTCAAAGAGCTGGAGAGATGGGGAGATCCCTGTTACCAACAAATACTACAGAGCAATGATTACTATGGGAATGTAGATCTATTTAACACTTTGTCGTAAAGGGCTTAAAGAGTAATCATTACTAGAGCAGGGGTTTTCAAAGTTTTTCAGGCCAAGGACCCCTTTTCTGAGAGAGAGATGAAGCAGGAACCCCCCCACTACATTGTATAACATTATGTTACAGATTAAACCTTTTCATAGATTTCATAGATGGCTTCATAGACTTGTTTGACAGAACTATCATCAGTGTTTGATTCATGTTACTGTGTATTTTCAGACAGTTAACCACTTAAACCCTCAATACTTTACTATAACTTGTACTTGACCTGCTCTTTTTCCCCCTACACCAAACCCCTTTGCCGAAAATTGCCTTTCTACAAGCTCACAACGCCTCGCAGCCCACAGCCTTGTGAGCTTGTAGATCTGCTAATGATCTGCTAATGTTCCCCTCAGAAAAAGGAATTCAAGGGTTCAAGCGGTTAATGTAAAAAAAAAAAAAGGTTCTATCACACAAACATTTGATGGCCCTCCTGCAGTAACTCTGAGGACCCCCTGTTATGAAGACCCCTGCTATATAGTATTTGTTTAGTAACAGGGATCTCCCCATCTGTCCAACACCTTACTAAACAATAAATACATTTTCTGTTCTGGATACAAATGTCATCCAATCAGGAGACACATACAGGATACAGGATAAACAATAAGTGAAACTGGAAGAAGTGATTAGATAAACAAGCTAAATGAGCAGATGCAATTGGAATTAAATCACTATAGAATTGAAGCTGATACATTGGTAACCCACCTGGAAGTAGTTATTATTATATTGATTATATTGTCCGTTGTGATGTGTTGTCATGTGTCCCAGATTTCCAATCAGCTCCCCTAGTCATTGATGGCATTCTTATATATTTCTGCAGGTGGATTCGGTAAATCCCAATTTGTATGTAAATGGGATCATTGGCGTATCAACCATCCTGTCGTTCTATGGCCACCTGCTGTTCTACAAGGCCACCAGGAGGGCATTGCACGGCTATGGACTAAGGGCCAAATTTGTCTGCACCATTGCAGTATTAGTGCTGTGTGGCCTACAGAGTGGCATCCTGGAGACTATGGGCTCTCTGGAAGTCATACCCTGCGCCCCCCCTTTCTCTGTTATCGCCAGGTCCCAGTGTAAGTACCCAAACAGAAAAGAGAATACAGATAACTAGTCCATACCTGGGGATTGTGCACACCCAAAACCTTTGGGTTATACACTCAGTATGCATAGTTACCCTTTTGGAGAGGAGCGCTAGCCTGACACTCTGCCTGAATTTTCATTTTGTTTCACTCCATTATTCAGTCTGAAGCCCTCTCAGTGGAGACGATTTCTGAGATGGGGCCATGGGGGCGTGGCCAAAGTGGGACTCTTTAGCGATTGATTTATACTGGATTAAACCGATCCTGATTGGGCCGGGACGCCGGTTAGATTTTCAATCGAGAAAACCCCGCCTTCTACAGCGTCACCAGACCCTGAATGCGAGGCTAGCGATTTCAGGGGCTGGAGCCAGGCTAGAGGAGCGCTGCTCATGTCATCCTGTTGGTGTATGGTGTGACAGTGTGACAACTCGGTCATTTACGTCCCGGTGTCGAATCGTGTCAATCTGTGTGCGTGTGCTATGGACATGAATCATGATATCCAAAGCAGCCCTCAGGTCATAAAAAGATGTACAGACAACAGAGCCCATAGCCTGTGGCCAGGGTTGCATTGCTCATGGGACGGCCCTGCTCACCGTGAAGGAACCTATTTAAACAGGAGCACGCGCACGCACATGCATAGATTTAACTTTAAATTCACACCTCAACAAAGTTAACAAAGGCTGCCAACCGCTGGTTGTCACACCAGCATGAATTAACATAGGATTAACATAGGATTGAGCCTAGATGCATATCAATTGTCCATTGTGTAGGTGTTAAACGACGTGCGCGTTACGTCATTAAAATAGAGTACAACCACATACCAAATCAGCAATGCAACACTGCCTGTGGTCGTGCATGCACAGGGACTTGTGTACACAAAAATGCTAATAAACAGCTTCAATTTGGGGAAAGTGAAAAACGGGCGTCCTCACTACGCTAATGGTCAATGCCCGTGTGGAAGTTCAGAATTGCTCAACCCATTAAGGGAAAGAAATGCTGATCAGACGGACTGACTGACAAGAGTTTTGTTCATTTTATAGATAAGCCCAATCTTAACAATTGCAGCCCAGTTTTTAAAGAAAACGTTGTTGATGGCATTTATGCTTAATTACAGTAGATTAGTGAAGCCAGTAAAGACACTAGCTCTGCAGTTTAGTTGCTACTAGCTGCATAATATAAATTGGCCATCCAAAATAAAGTTCTGAAAATGCGGCTGTACTGGTAGCAGAATGGAAAAGATCAGGACATCACAAGTGGAGAAAGGTGGTAGTTGTACATACTGTGTTGACTTTACGTGGTACAATATTTTGGCCAATAAATGTACATTGTATATGTCTAGCAAAACTAGCTCTAATGGCAATGATCTGGAACCATTTCTACTGTGCAATATCACATAAAAGGTAAATTGATGATGTAAGTATCCTTGTATTTGATTATATGGAGCTTGGGTGAGTTTGCCAGGTTGGAGGTACACGTATTTCACTCCCGACAAAACAACCTTGAATATGGGAAATGTTGGCGTGCATTTAGCTGTTCAAACACAGATTTCCAAAATGTATATAACATATTTATCGTTGAGAATGTCAGATTATAACATAGGTACTGTGTTTTTTTATTATTTTCATTTTCACATCATTAGAATTCTCAGCATTTTAAATTAATGATTTCCTCTGTCCTACTTCAGTAATCTATCACTACTGTGTTATTGTGGAGATGTTCTGCATCGGCCTCTACGCCCGCCATACGTTCCGTCAGGTGGAGCCGAGCGTGGAGGACGGCTTGGCCCTGGAGGAGAGGAAGATCAAAACCCAGTTGTTGGAGAAGGCAGTTCAAACAGACAGTGTTTTAACCGTGGGACCATGCCACAGCCCTACCCCACCACCAGAAGAGCCCTGGCCTGGTCACAACAATCCAGGTTACAACAGTGACAGTGAAGATAGCCTGTGCAAAATTGAGCATGCCCCTCTTGATCGCTTCCCATTCCCTCTGCAGCCCACACACCGCGACCGACGCAAGCCCGGGACATCGGCGGTGCTTCACAATCTTTCAGAGGAAAATAATCGCCTGGATCTGGCCAAGGTGACTGTCGTAGCTGATATTAACTATGTGGACCCTAATGATGTCACAGTTGTTTGACCTCTTTTGGGTGGCATTTGTCAAAAGACAATGCCATGTTCTACATGTTTGGTTGTAATATGGAGTTTCTCCTTTCTTTGGGTACTGAGCTCGCCGTGCTAGCCTCACCATAGTGCCATTTAGGAGTTGTTAAAATGACTGACTTGCTTGTAAACAAGTAGAGGAAAGGAAGAGAAACTTCAACAATGTCTGTGAAAAAGTAACAAGTGTAATAAAACATGAATACATTTGTCTGCTAGGATTAGTAGAAGGCAACACACACCACTTGTTTTGTCTTTTCCGGGGTGCAGGGAATCAACTCCCCCAAAGATCCAATTTCTAAAGAAAAAAAGTGAATTCCTGCACACACTAATCACCTGTGCACTGATTTATTGAAAAAGGTTGACGTTTCAGTCTCAAGAACCTTTCTCAAGACATCTCAATCGTGACGGTAAACACACGCACACGCACGCACACACACACACACACACACACACACACACACACACACACACACACACACACACACACACACACACACACACACACACACACACAGAATGTGTGTCTAACTATCAGAACAATGCAATAGTCTTTAGTCATACACATTTAAAAAACCTTATCATTACCTTAGAATTACTAATAGACAAACATTTGTTTTTCCAGGCTATTTGTATAATATTTACAACTTAGGCATTTAGCAGACCCTTTTATCCAGAGCGACTTACAAGTGTGAATCAGAGTAAGCATGAGCCTTAGTTCACAAACGACAGGGTCAATTGTCACATAAATATCTGTATAAGCAAAATGCTATCCAAGGTGTGGGATGATGCCCTTGTGATCGATGCCCGTGTTTTGGTTCCCATACCACAAGTTTGCTGGCTGGGATCTCCCGCCTCCTAGTGTAGAAGGTAATGACCGACCAGCCTCATTCTCCTGGCTGCTATCTTCTCACTTGCCTTGCCTTCTGTAGACCCCGATACTTGTTGGTAATGTGTTCATCCTTGTAAATGGTATCTGGGGCATTTATATAGCGCTTCTATCCAAAGCGCTTTACATAGATTCATCCTTGATTGAGTACTGCACGTAGCACGTAGCATTCTGGTGTAGCTCTAACCCAGGGACTTCTATAGCCAATAGTCGTCAATATATGAAAGAACACTTCATATTTAACTTTTGAGATATTTCCTTATTCAATTGTCATGCATAAGGCACTGGGCAGGCTGTTTTTGTTTTGTTTTGTTTCTGACAAGGTGAAAATGTGAGGGGGTTCACTGATAATTTATCACAAAATGTAACTGACAAATGAGACATAATAGGTCTGGTCTATTGCAGAAGAATGCACACATCTTACAATGTGCACAGACCTACGCATTTCTCTGGTTCACTTAAGGTTGTATTATCTTTTTATTTTGGTGGAAGAGAGAACGACAGAGAAATCCTCCCGACACAGAACCACTTGATTGCGCTAGCTTGCCGTCAGTATTAGAACCGTTGTCTGGAAAGCGGCATTGAAATTCAGTGGATACAGTGCCATTTAAGAGAGAAACTAGAAAATGTGCTCCTCGGAGCACAGGTCTCAGCCAGTACTGTTCCTGATTAATCCTGTCTTACCTCACTTCAAAAGATATAAATGATCTTTTGAAGTGACACACCTATTTATAGGTCTCTATTTCATCATGCGTCTCGCTAGCCAATCAAAGCACACCCTTTCAACATATTGTCACGTGTCACGTGAAGCTTGACCAATGTTAGCTTGGTGGACACACGGAAGGACGAGAACGAAAACATAGTCTCCTGGCGGAGACAATAATGTCTGCAGATATGAATGTACAAGTTTTAAACGCCAGCTTGAATGACAGGTGCGAACATTATTTAGCCTACGTAAAACTCCATTTATTTTCCCCACGGTGCTGGGGCCAGCAAGCTGTGGACACAATTCTCCTATAGCTAAATTACGCAAATATCTGTGTGTGCATGTGCATGTGTGTACTGTATCTCAGACATATCTCGAGAACGGTCGGACCAATCAATTTCAAACTCAGCCTGCACATCGCCAAGGATCCGAGGGAGTGTGGTCACCATCTCGCTAAGGTGCGTGAAGAGTGAAGTCAGTTGGAATCTGTGAACCGTCCGAACGATGTCAGTACTATGACGTCACATTGATGACAGTGATCTCCATTTATGGGCATGAAAGGGGAACAGACAGACGGACAGACAGATTTAGAAAGCTCCATATATTGACATCAAAGGGACACAGACAGACGGGTACAACAGGTCTCTGATTAGGGGTACAACAGGTATTCTATAACCAGAGGGGCATTCGTTCCCAACAGGCATCGTTCGCAATGGGCATCGGCCTAATTCAGGAAACTCATTGTTAGGCAAAAAGAATCGCCATTGTTAGGCATACATATGCAAGGCAACAGTTTTGAGTTCTGTTTGTGTTGTGTGTGATGTCAGACCACAAATCACAAACAAGACGTCAGATCAAAAACCCAGCCTATATAAGCAGAGATATATGTAGAGACATGGTGAGATGATGAGATATAAAGTAAAGATAGGGGATAGTACATAGAAGCATAGAATATATAGATATTATAGACAGATTTCAGACTAAAGGGAAAGCCAAGAGAGATTAACTAACAGCGTGTACACACCATAGTGGTGTGGACGTTTTACCATCACTACTGAATGAGAATATCTTCATGGCTAAGAAATTTAAGTTGGGTAACCGTAATCGGGAGGCTAACCGTGGCCAGAATGCCTCCGCCACTACTCAGAAGGACCAATATAATTCCACCACTCAGAAAGACCAATATGCCAGGCTCTTAAGCAAGCACCACGGCATCAAGTTCAAGACATACGTGGATCAGTATGCACAAGGGTTGTCATTACAGGGGGAGGAAAACAGACCAAGCACAGCACTCGAGACTTACACTGACAGACTCGACATACCTCAACGGAAGGGCGACCAGGCTTTCAACGACTTCTCCGACTCAAATGATTTCTCCTCCATGAACTGCAGCAAAGGAGGGGAGAACAGCTCACTGACTTTGTGCATGGAGAAGATTAATAACGACAGAAATGCCTTGCAAGACTGTGACAGGAAGCATCAGGGCATGTCTGGCAACAAGCAGCGACGTGGAGAGAGGAGATCCGCCATCACTGGTCGTCAATATGGAGACGTGGAGTATGTGGGGGAATCCCGCCCTCCAAAAACAAGAGACTCCCAGCAGCACCAGAGGCAGCAGCAGAGGAGGAACAAAGACCTCCACAGAGACTATACGAGGGATGGTACCCTGTGTCACCAAGGCAGCGCATGGGCCAAGAAAGTCAGCTCCAGTGGCCAGGAACAAGAGAAGAAAAAGCCGAAGAAGAAGAACGTGCCAAAGCATCACGAGGAGAACAGAAGGGACGGGGTGATGAGAGCTGCAGTCAATGCCAACAACTTTCAGCAGCAGCAAGCAGCCCACCACGCCTCTTATTTCCATGCTGATTATAGTAATAATGGCATAGGGGGGCAATGGCCAAGAAAGCAAATCTTTGAATCTTACATGATCTCTGAGGAAGTTAACCAGGGCCTAAAGAGTGGACAACTAATTCAGGGACCATTAAGGATCAACCCCAGGAAGTACCAGGAGGCTTTCATTCCATCTCCGGACGGCACACGCGATATATTCCTGGATGGAATCTTAGCTCGAAACAGAGCACTCAACGGGGACATAGTAGTGGTGCAGGTGCTTCCACAGGAGAAGTGGAAGGTAGTGAGGTCAGATAATGACATTGAATTCGAGACCCTTGACCCTTCTGCCCCACGGCTCAATAGAGAAATACTCCAAAGGACCGCCAATGTGGTGTACATTGTTGAGCAGAAACACTCCAGAGCCGCCACAGGTTTCCTCAAATTCAACCACAACAACAATAACAAGCTCTTCACTATGTTCCGCCCTGTGGACCACCGGTTGCCACGGATAAATGTTCCCCTTGCTGACTGCCCCGCCGACTTCAGCTCCCGCCCAGGTGACTACGCCAACACCTTGTTCATCTGTCGTATCACCAACTGGCCGGCTGATAATTTCCTTGCTGAAGGCCGTCTCGCAAATACATTGGGGCAGGCCGGAGATATCGAACCAGAGACAGAGGGCATCCTGACAGAGTATGATGTGGATTTCTCAGAGTTCTCAGAAGACGTGCTGGACTGCCTCCCCAAGAATCTACCCTGGACCATCCCATCTGAGGAGTTTCGCAAGAGGAGAGACCTGAGGAATGAGTGCATATTCACCATTGACCCCGATACAGCTAGAGACCTGGATGATGCCTTGTCTTGTAAACCACTCTCAGATGGTAATTTTGAGGTTGGAGTCCACATTGCTGACGTGAGTTATTTTGTGGAAGAGAGCAATGCTCTGGACTCCATGGCTAGCCAGAGAGCCACCAGTGTATACATGGTCCAAAAGGTGATCCCCATGTTACCCAGGCTGCTGTGTGAGGAGCTGTGCAGTCTGAACCCGCTCACCGATAGACTTACATTCTCAGTCATCTGGACCATCACACCACAGGGGAAGATACTGAATGAGCGTTTTGACCGCTCTGTGATCCGCTCCTGCGTGAAGCTGAGCTACGACCACGCGCAGTGCATGATCGAGGCACCGGACAAACTGTTCTCCCCTGAGGAGCTGCCACCCGTGGCCCCTGAGCACACCATTGATGAGATCCAAAATGCTGTGCTCAACTTGCACGCCATAGCCAAGAACCTCAGAGCTCAGCGCTTCCAAGAAGGAGCTCTCCGATTGGACCGCCTGAAGCTCTCATTCACCCTGGACGAAGACACCATGATGCCACAGAGCTGCCATGTTTACCAGTACAGAGACAGCAATGAGCTGGTGGAGGAGTTCATGTTACTGGCCAATATAGCCACAGCCCACCAGATCTACCGCTCCTTCCGAGAGCTGGCCCTGCTCAGATGCCACCCTCCACCCCAGGCCAAGATGGTTGCAGAGTTGCAGGAGTTTTGTGACCAAATGGGCCTTGACATCGACTTCTCCTCTGCTGGAGCTCTGCATAGTAGCCTCCTTGCCATCTTCAGTGATGATGAGTATTCCAGTGCCAGAAAAGAGGTTCTCACCAACATGTGTTCCAGACCAATGCAAATGGCAGAGTACTTCTGCACTGGTGTTCAGCAGGAGGAGTCTCGTTTTAAGCACTATGCCCTCAATGTTCCGTTCTACACTCACTTCACCTCACCCATCCGCCGATACGCTGATGTCATTGTACACAGGCTGCTGGCTGCCTCCCTGGGTTGTGGCCCTCCTGTAAAGCTGACTAGAGAGCAGATACATAAGCAGGCATCCCATTGCAACGACAAGAGGGCGGCCTCTAAGAGAGCCCAAGACCTCAGCACAGAACTATTCTTTGGTGTGCTAGTCAAGGAGTGTGGTCCTCTGGACTCTGAGGCCATGGTGATGGGAGTACTGGACCATTCCTTTGACATAATGGTTCTCCGCTATGGTGTGCAGAAACGGATCTACCTCAAGAATCTGCCGGGCCTGGAGATGTTCCAGCATCACAAGGTGGGAAAGAAATCAGAGCTGACACTGGTCTGGGCATCAGAAGAGGACCCACAGAAACCCTCAGTTTGTCAGGTCATTTCACTCTTCACCGTAGTTGAGGTGCAGCTCATAGCAGACCATGTTACCATGAAATGCAGTGCTGTGCTTAAAAGGCCAGATGAGAACGTATCATAGAACAATGTTCAAAGGTACATAATTCAAATCTATATTTGTCCCTATGATGCATTTGAACTTTGGCACTGGCCTACTCGGGAACAATGAAAGTCGGAAACGATGCAGGTTAGGAATGCATGGTTATACCCGCTGTACCCATTGTCAGAGAGTACCCTTTGAACCCATCATAATAGGGTACAAGGGGGAGAGAGGATTGTGGGCAGATTAATTTGTACACTTTGATGTGCAAGGTCCTGGGCTCTCTTAGATGCCGCCCTCTTGTCGTTGAAGTGGGATGCCTGCTTATGTATCTGCTCTCTAGTCAACTTTACAGGAGGAAAGCAGGAACTGGGCCCACATATGTCCATCACTACATCTGGGACCCATGGATGTCGTCAAAGGTGAAGGAAGACCTACCTATCAGCAATGGACACTGCTGAACCACCTATGTACGCACTGGGGTCGACTGCTTCAAATCATCCATGAAGAAGCGGGGCTTTGCAAACAGCGCAGCATGCGAGTGTGTGGCAAACCTGACCAGAATGCCAAACAATTAGCTCCTGCCCCCTATACAGACCACCCTCAGAAGCCCGCCTTTTGATTAATGATACACGAAAGAAGAAGCAGAATGCTATGCAGGAGATGCTCTCCTGGAAACTTGAGGCTAAACTTCAGAGGGGGGGGGGTCAGAGATGAACAGATGAACACATCAGGAGACCTCACACTCTCCATCAACAAACTGAAGGAAGAACATCCATCAATTCCCAAAGCAACAACCATATAAGGATCTTACACCTGATCTATCTATTCTAGGGAGAAAGGTGTTTCCTATCAGGGCTTCTGAAATCATTTCTACACTGTAATCTTATTTTATTTTAAATTATTTTTTAATGTATTCAAATGTCCCTTTATAATGTTTCTTTTACACTGTCTACCTTAATGCCCTATGTCTTAATGTATCAATGCTTAATGTATGTAAAACACTTTGAAGTGCCTTGTTGTTTAAACATGCTATACAAATAAACTTGCCTTGCCTTGCCTTACACCCTCTAGTGGTTCTGGAGGGCTGAAGAACGGTTCCTCTGCAGAGTAGAAGCTTGGAGCACAGCGGGTATGAGGAGAGCAAGGAACTGCTTGGAGAAAAGGGACTGGCTAAGACGTTCCTCTGTGTAAAGCAGAAGCTTAAAGGGGATGTAAATAATATATATGTTTTTTTGTTATAAATCTCTATATTCTAATTAGTAATCAATAATCATATACAGACTAGAGAGTATTTGTTCAGTAACAGGAGTCTCCCCGTCTCTCCAGCTCTTTAGTAAACAGAAAATACAATTTCAGGTCAGGATATCAATCTTATCCAATCAGGAGAGGAAACCGACAAAGATCATTTATCAGCTTCAATGTTATAGTGTTCCAGTTCCAATTTTGCCTGCTCATGTTTTTTGTTTAATCACTTGCATATCCTGTATGAGTTATCTCTCCTGTATGGATCAAATTAAAATAGTGTCCCGACCTGAAAATGTATTTCAGAGACGGGGAGACTCCTGTTACTTGAATCAATAGATTCCTCAATTACAGCGAGTTGATCTGGTGGTGTGGTGGTATTATTTTTTAGATTTTCCAGTGGTACCTCTTGGTTATCTGTGTTTTTGCTTTGAAAGCGTCCTCAGTGCTTTCCGTAGGTCATACATTCAGAAATTGGAATCGAGCATTTTTTTTCATTATTTGTCTTTTTGTTTTCAGATGTAGGTAGTCAGATTTGATACGGTTGACAATTTGTCAAATATCTGATCTATATCTCGTAATGGCCATGTTTATTCCTGTCTTAAAAATATGTGTGGGTAAGAACATTTTGAATGATTGGATTTTGTGATTGCCAATCGCAGGCTAATACGCTGTTTTTGTTCCATGGCTGTTCTGATTTGTATAGTGCAGTGGTCCTCGAACGTTTTCATGTCACGGCCCCCAAATTGATAGGCAGCTGACCCTAATTTCAGATTTTGTCTGAAAAAATATTTTTTGTTGTTAGATTATGGTTAGTACAGACTTCTACTGTAGGTGGTGGAGAGAGAGGGGAGAAGTGAAACCTATGATCTGAATTCAGTAATTCAGTAGGGTGAGTTTGTGTGTATTAGTCTAGCAGGAGGGACTGTCAGATTTTCAGGTACGCCTACCCCGGGTTGTTGTACCCGAGTTACAACAAAACAGAACATATTTTTTCTAATCTTCAGGGTCTCCCATTCATGAAATGTATTGTTGTGGAACTTTATTTGAAGGCAAAAGTGATTAAATCAATGGATAAATTGACCCAATACATTGCACCCAATACACTCAGAAAGAGCATAGAGATCCTGCTGGAGGGTGCAAGGGCCACATAATGCTGTCTAGCTTTTCAAGCAAGCTCTGATTTTACTATATGAGTTGTCAGGCAGCTAGGGCACATACCAACAAAAGGTGTGTTCATTGTTTTCCCTTTTGCACTGTAAGGCTCTAAACACAGTCATACAATAGGCATACTTATAGGAATTAGTTTCCATATAAAAATAACACTTTTTTATATATACCAAAAAGTAAAGGTTTTGATGTCAAATTCCTTCTCAGTTAGCATTGTCTAACCCTGCCTAAAATAAATATGGCCATTATTGTGTTTTTTGGGGGGTATGGAATCCATGTTGACCTCTAAAGGCACTTTCGATAGAGCACCTTATTCAATTCTACTCAAAAACCTTGCTCTCTGTGTGTTTCTCCTTCAACACCAGATTGTTCACAGATGCCAATGAGGGCTTTATAGAAAGGTAGAGATGTGTGCAGATGCTATGTGCTCAGTTAGGAACTAGTACCTTAACACAGGCAGTTGAGGTAGGCAGATAAAGATACTGTCCTGCGTTAAGGTCTGCTGGTGAGGTTGTCCGTAATCCAGGCATCCAGCAGTATTCCACTTGGTTGGATAGTGTTGAAAGTCCTAGTTATGTCGAAGAACATGACTGACAGTGCTACGCTGCCTCTCTAGGTGCGTGTAGATAGATGATGGCATCATCCACACCAATGTTTTCTCATTATGAAAACTGCAGGGGGTCCAGGGAGTCACTCACCAGGGGCTTCGAGTGCTGCAGGACCAGAATCTCAAAGATCTTGACGGCCTATATGTAGTGCCCCAGACAAGACCCGGCCACAACAGCTCTGCCAATTGAGCTTAGTCGATTTGCCGAGTGGGAGACGGGGGTTTAAGTCTCGCTCAGTGCGAATCACTGCATCTTGTGTAGTCGGCAGGACATAGAGGAGGTTCTCGTAAGAGGGACATGAAGGATGTTGTGCAGTGTGAAGGTCGCGATGCATGCGTGAAGTGTGAAGCACAGGGACGTCGTCCCAAAAGCTGAGCATGTAGATGTTGTGCCCTGGACAAAACCCGGCCGCAACATCTCTGCCAATCGAGCTTAGCTCTATTGGCAAGGTAGGTTGTGCGTCGGTTTGCCGGGTGGGAGACTAGTGTTTGATTACCACTTGGTGTGACTCACTCACTATATAGTCATTAAAAGCGCTCGGGTGTCCTCTCAGGACACTGCAAGGAGGTCAGAATTGGGGCAACTTCTTCAGCGTCAGGAATGCTGCTGCCAACTGCCTGGCAAATTCCTTGAGCACCCTGGGATTGGTGTTTGGACCCCTTTTATTTGTAAAAAAAAACCCTTCAAAAACAAGTTTACAAAGTGCTTCACATACAAGAACAGCAAACAAGCAAAGTGAAAGAAAAATGAAACAGAAGGGACAATTCCCTGCCCACCAACACAGAGGTTGTGAGTTCGAATCCACCGTGGTGCATCCGGCTACAGTATGTCAGGCGTCTATGCAAACACAATTGGTCCGTGTTCGGGGGAGGTAAGCCGAGCGGGGAGGGTGATATTGATCATTGCACGTACTACGGGCTGGGACGGAACCTGGGGCGGTCAGCGAGTGTTGGGCGGGAGGAGTAGGACAAGGGCTCTACGTCCTCCCGGTGGGGACTCCTCACTAAATTGGGGAGAAAAAGGGGGTAAAAGATAATTGGCTATACTCTAAAAAATACATTTAAAAAGAGAGGAGAAAAAAAGGGACAATTCCTAACCCTAGTTAAAAGCCATTTTATAAAAAGGTTTTAAAGGTGGACACTGCGCCTGCCTGTCCTGTTTCAGGACTACATTTCAGTATGTCTGTAGGTGAATTACATTCTGACTATTTGGTGATGTAGGGCAGACACCTGGTTCATACCTCAGCTGATGATGAAAAGAGTAAGCCTTCTCAAATTATGGGCTTTTTGTCTCCTTTCTCCCAAAACATTTTTTTTTTTACCCAACAGATTCCCAGATTCCACTGACATATGCCTTCTCTATTTGAACGACCGTATCAAACACGAGGTGGGCGCGGGCAAATACTGCGGCATGGTCATGCTGGACCTCCAAAAGGCATTTGACAACGTAAATCACTCTATATTGATTGATAAGCTAAAAGCAATCGGTTTTGATAGCACATCAGTGAATTGGATGAAATCCTACCTGGAGGAGAGAGAACAGGTGGTGGGGATGAACGGTCCGGAACCCTGTCCCCCTCCTCCCAGTGAGCTGTGGCGTTCCACAAGGAAGCATACTAGGGACTTTACTGTTCCTAATGTAAACGACATAACATCAGCTTGACTGCAAGTTGTTCTTGTCCGCGGATGACTCGACTCTGCTGGTCTCGGACAAGGACACATTGCAGGTTGGAAAAGCTGGAAAGTTGGAACATTTCTAGGCTATAGTATAGTACCGCCCCGTACAACCTAACAGAGCCCACCAGAGCCCATTACAGCCCACCAGAGCCCAGCACAGCCCAGCACATTCCAGCACACCCAAGTCCAGCCCAGTGGGAGATCAACCACTGTGTACACAGGCAATAGTTTTACACAAGTTTGTGTCCACGGCCAATAGTTTTACATGAACATGTCTAGGCTATAGTTTCCCCGGACCACACTTTGGAAATCAGCCATGGACCCCTTTGGAAACCCTCTGTACACGGTGTACACAGAGTACATTTTCCATTGAGTTAATGCTGGCTGTGTGCACATGTCCACTTCCAATAGATTTGGAAAATAGCCTGCCACCCTGTGGAATTATGCTTGAACTGCAGAAAAGGACCCTAAAAACAAAAAAAGGAATCAAAAATCATCCGTGGGACTGATGGGCGAACAAGTGGTGTCCACACGCAGAGGGGGGCCAATAGGACATATAAGGCGGATTTCCATTGGCATGGTACCACACCACACCACACCACACCGACCACCACAGCAGCGGTTTCCACTACAATGAAGTGGGTAGAGTGGTGTGTAAGTGGTACTAAACTGGTGCCTAAAAAGTACCCAGTCCTGGGTAGGTCTGAGCTAGGCCAAGCTGGGCCACATGCACAGGTGATTTGCATTTGTATACAGGACAGTTGGCCACTCACCTACATTCCATTGTTAGGCAAAAATTGACATTACAAATGAGTGTGAATGACCGGAGTCTGCTACTCATACCTGTGGATTTGAGCAGGGGTACTTTTGTGTAATGGAAACAGTAGATAATTTGAAGCGGTGCGGTTCTGGTCTGGTATATGCTGGACTGGACTGGTCTATAAGCCGTAATGGAAAAAGGGCTTTAGAGTCCCCCCGGTGAATTTTCACGCCCCCACAGACTGTACAGTGGAACCCAGAAATTGGCCGTGTCCACAGGGCATAGGGACTATGGCTCGTGGACACAAAACGCTATAAATGTAATAATAATAATAATAATAATAATATTATTTAATACCCCCCCAAAAAAAACAAAAACAAACAAACAGACGTTGAGAAACATTGTTCTATAGGCTTTTCATTTTGGCGGGCTCAGGTTATATATTATTAGCGGCGCTAGCCGCTCTATACCTTAGAGTAGTGTTTCCTGAAGAGTCACCTCTTCAGGAAACACCCTTCCTCTCTGCCTGGCCTACTTGTTGTTAACTAGTTGTACGAACACTTTTTATTGTTGTATTGTTTATTGGATCTTGTTTAGTCAATACACTTATTTGTTTTAGCTCCTGCTCATTTGATTTAGCTATTTTGTCTCATCTGTTTAAGGAAATAGGTAGAGTATATATAGGTACCAATACTCTTGGTTGCTTGTTTTTGCAGAAAATGCACTTAAGACTTCTGGTGATTAGTAGTTTTCGTTCCCTACCTATGTTGAATGCACTTATTGTAAGTCACTTTGGATAAAGCGTCTGCTAAATGACTGTAATGTAATGTAATGTAATGACCTTTATTGTGAATTGTACTTCCATGTACTGTTTCCATGTTTATCTAAATAAAGTATTCAATCAATCAATCAATCAATCAATCAATCAAAAGTCATTACATTTGAGCCCCCAGTTTTCCTGTCACTTTGCAGTTAGTCCCTCAAGCCACACAGCTCCTGAATGCTACATTGGCAGAAGCATTTGTAAATTGCGTCAATCAACATCTGGCATGAGAGACTGCTTTGAAAAGGGGGGGTCGGGGGGGGGGGTCACTTTGTCTATAATGGCGGATACGGAAATGGTCTGACGGTGTGCGCAGGCACGAGGAGTGCGCGTAGAAGAGGATACAGTAGGTAGGCGGGCTATAGACCGGATACGGTCACCGAGCAGCAGAAACTACAGTAAATTGAAACTAGGCTTTCACACCAGGTTAACGTATTCGCATAGAAACAACTGGTTATCTAGACATGGTTGTCACATCATTGACGACGATTAAGAGAGCAAGCAACGTGCTGTTCCCTTTCACCAGGAAGCCGTGTTTCTAATTTCTTGACGTGCATACGTATCCACCAATAGGAAGGCATGTAAGTCTATACGTTCATCCAACCAGCCGCCTGGAACCACTTCGTCTGCAAGGACCCAGTGTTGCCATGCCTACTTATTATAAGCGACTTTGGGCTTGTTTTTATGTGCGGCTTGCGGTTTTTTGGGCTTGCTTTTAAAGTGTTAGTGTTATAGTGTAGTTGCTTGTTTCCTAATGTTGTTTAAACCAGTGGTTCTCAAACATTTTCATGATCAATGACCCCCAAATGAATATGTATTTGTCCACGGACCCCCATCTGAAAATAGTTTGTGCCAGGACCCCCCCCCCCCCATACAAGATTTGTGTTGTTAAAATGTTTCAAAAAAATATTCCCAAGATTACCATTTTCTTCAAGATTTTTTTCCTTTACATTTTTTGTTAGCAGATCCACAAGCTCACAACGCGTTTTGAGCTTGTAGATCGCAAAAGTCGCTTCTTTTGGGCTTGTTTTCATAGGCCCGGTTGCTTATTTGTCTCGCAGGATCTGGCAACACTGCGAAGACCTTCTTTGCCCCGATGTAACTCGTAGTGTTTTGGCGGCTGTGCGGGAAGATGGCGGAAAATTTGAAAGGTAAACTTTTCGGGCGACAATAATCGAATTCGTACTCAGTTGAACGTCGTATCGTGTGTTTGTCTTTTGCCTTGCAAAGGCTGCGATCGCACACGAAGTGTTGATCGGCTCTGTTGGAGTGATCGTAGTGTTATTGTGGAGCATTATGGCGGGCTGGGTCAACATGGTGACTTTATGGAGGAGGAAGAAGAAGCAACAACAACAGTGCGCGCAGAAAGAAAGACGCTCGATCGTTGTTGTTGATGGTTTGAGTCGTTCTGTGAGCTTTTACACCGTGATTTAATAGCGGTACTATTATCTTAAAGAGGCGACTTTTGGCATTCTTGTGTGTGAGTTCTGGGTTTAATCTAGAATATATGGTCGTGGGATTGTTCTTGCGGCTAAATGCTGCGCCGCTAAATTCAGGCGCCAAGTTGTAACAAGTCCACACAGAGCAAACATGGCGATTCCTTGTGTAACGTCAGGTCTGTTTATGTATTAGCCTTGATACAAGACGTCGTTTAACATATCCACTACCTGCCAGTTCTTTATGAGCGATTCTTATTCGAGCGCAAACGTTTTTAAACTGACGTTACATTACGTTTTGTGACCTATCGAATTATGTGACCCCGGGGGTGTCAAATTCACGCTAGCTTCAAGTGCCCTACGTAGCCTAAGTACAGCAATTAACTACGGGGGAAAAAGCTGATACATGGTTTAAGTGTTTCAACTGGTCAGCCAAATGAAATATTGGCATATAAGTGATATTACACGAATTGTATATCTGTTCGTGAGGTAATTGTTTATCCCCAAAATCACGAAGGCTGATTTGACATTTGGGATACAGTCGGTGTGTCCAAACAACATAGTTACTGTACTTAGCTCGGTGTTAGCGGCTTTGAGGGATGAGGTGTGGATTGAAACTTTATTTGTAACTTGTTTCTTAACTTGACGGCGATGACTCGTGAGGAAAAGTGTGTAGTCGCGGAATTTGATAGGCCACCACTGTTGGTGTAACCCCCCAGCTCTTTAGTTGCTGATCTTAACAGTTGATCTAACTGTCTTGTTGCTGCTTCTGGACCTGTTCCACGAATTGTTTGATCTCTAAACAAACGTGGTATCGCAGGTTGTAGTGCTCCGTACATTAGTTTATTTAAACATTTTAGGTTTGTAGTTGTGATCTAATGTATTGGTTCTCAAGCCTGTGAATTTCAAGGACCCCAATAACCCTGAGAGTCTATTTGTACACTCAGAGTTAACAGAAACCATAAGGGTTAATTTAGAACCCCCCCCCAAGGAACGCTGAGGGTCCCTGAACCCCACCTTGAGAACCACTCTAAAACAGAAACGTTAATGGAAGTTATAGTGTTCCATGCATTAGAGATGATCTCAACATACTTGTTTTTGCAGTTTATGTGTTCCGTGCATTAGATTATATAAGCTGATTTATTATTGAAGGTTGTAGTGTGCCTTGCATTAGTTTTAACATCTAAATAAATGTGTTATTGCAAGTAGTAGTGTTCCTTGCATTAATGTTTATCCAAACGTGTTATTGCAGGTAGCAGTGTTCTTTGCATTAACTTGATCTAAACAGATGTGTTATTGTAGGTAGTAATGTTCCTTGCATTAGTTGATCTTATAGACCTGTTATTGCAGGTAGTAGTTTGCCTTGCATTAATTTGATCTAAACATTTGTGTTATTGCAGGTAGTAGTGTTCCTTGCATTGATTTAATCTAAACATTTATTGTATTAATTGCAGGTAGTAGTGTTCCTTGCATTGGTTGATCTAATAGACATGTTATTGCAGGTTGTGTCGTGCCATGCAAGCTTTCCTGGGATGACCTTGAGGATGTCTGTCGCCGTCGGAGGGTAAACTGCAAACAATTAAGGGTGAACAAGAATAACTTTAACGACTATGAAGTTCAATTCCTCTGCGATTACAAGAAGGACAAGGTGAGTTGTCAAGTGTATTAATGACATTAACTGTATAATAATATTAATAAACTCAGTATTAATATTGTGGAAATAATCTTTGGTCCCTCTTTTTTAATTTTATGTTTGCTCTGAACAATGCGTTTTGATGGCTATAGGTCCAGGATGAGGAACTGTACCTGGTCAAATGGAGGGGCTACCCAGAATCAGATAACTCCTGGGAACCCAAGAGGAACCTCAAATGTGCCAAGTTGATCAAGGAGTTTCACCAGGACCTGGAGCAGGAGCTGAGACGCCAAAAGAAACGTGTCATCCCTAAAAGACTGGGCAAGGACATTTCTTTGGCCCTCACCCAAAAAGCCAAACATCGCTTGAGTCTCCAGCGTTGGGAGGAACACATGAATAAGACCCGTAACCATCCAGGCCGGATCTTTGTCCTGAACGAGGTGGACCTTGAGGGCCCACCCAAGGACTTCACCTACATCAACAACTGCAAGGTAGGCCAGGGCATCGTGCTGAATGAGATGGCGGTAGGCTGTGAATGTAAGAACTGTTTGGAGGAGCCTGTTAACGGCTGCTGCCCAGGTGCCGCCCTGCACCGCATGGCCTACAGCGACCGGGGGCAGGTGCGGATTCGGCCGGGTGAGCCCATCTACGAGTGTAACTCCTGTTGCTGCTGCGGCCCTGACTGTCCCAACCGAGTTGTGCAGCATGGCATCCAGTTCGACCTTTGCATCTTTAAGACTGAGAATGGACGGGGCTGGGGCGTGCGCACCCTGCAGCATATTAGGAAGAACGTCTTTGTCATGGAGTATGTGGGAGAGGTATGTTTTACTCAGTTAAGTTCTGCTTGAAAACAGGGTTCTGATTGAACCAGTACCTCATAGACGGGGTCTTGGCCTGGGTATGTTTGAAATATTAACGACCATTCCGGTGTCAGTATTTGTCGATGTTCGTTTGAGATTTCAGTCATATGTTGTGCACAAATCTTGACCATTTGTTCCTAAATTCTTTTTTAGATTTTTCAAGTTTGCAGCTTGAACTGCAGTTCACTACTGCACATGTTATTGAGCCTTGAGTACACATACACAGAGAGTCTCTTAAAAAGATTTTTGTTGCAGCTAGCTCCACCTTAATTGATTGATTACTTCATTAACGGTTTGCAAAAAGTACAGAGGTACAGTTATACAATAATGCTAAAAGGATAACACAGAAAGTCTTGAAGGGCTTGTTTCCATTGTGGTCCTGTGTATTCAATTCATCAAGACATATAAAGACATACCATACTATACAAGGGAACATCAATACTAGGGGAAGTAAAAGAACATTTACAGAAAAACATGGGGCGTAATTTCTTTTGGTAAGCTAGAAGACTTGTCTAGCTCCAGTTGCATCAAGCTGGGACATTCAGAAACTGCTTCTAGCATGGAAAGCAGAAGATATTTAAGTGAAATTTGAATGACTAGAGTAATACAGGGATTTTTTATGAAAATTAACAACAGCGTATTTTCACAAGGGAGCAAGTATTACCAATGCCTAACCTACCACCTTTTCAACATGAATGGACTTCTAGGAAGGAGCCACATGGCTCGCTCGGGAACCTTTGGTTCCGAATGTTACTTGCACAGTATGTAAAATATATATGACATGTAGTGACACCGGTATGATCCTTTTTTTAATAATTCCAGCAGCAGTGAGTAATGAGTATTGTTGCATTCAGCCATAGATTAACTCGAAACTCTTTTGATATTGGAAGATAAAGATCTTTACCTCTGTTGCATGTACAATGTGATAGAATTGGTGTGGGGTAATTTTATTTTATTTTATTTTTCATTACACAGCGTTGGGAGTATAAGCCCATTTTTAAATTTGCTACATTTCTTTCCTGAAATTATCCTGCAGAACTGCCCCCCCCCTTAAATTGTTAACTGTAAAGAAGTCCTGTACCTTGTCATGCCACTGACAGATCATCACAACAGATGAAGCTGAGAAGAGAGGTCATCTGTATGATCGTCAGGGTTCTACGTACTTGTTTGACCTGGACTACGTGGAAGACGTCTACACAGTGGACGCTGCTCATCAAGGCAACATCTCACATTTTGTCAACCATAGTGTGAGTCTCCTGCAGTTCATGTTCAATGGGCGCTACCGTAGTTTCTTTGCCCATCTTGAGATGGAAAGTTTTGATGTACAAGTCATTGACTGGTTCCGTTCTCTCTTTTACAGTGCAACCCCAACTTGCAGGTATACAATGTTTTTATAGACAACATTGATGAGAGGATCCCAAGAATAGCGTTGTTTTCAACCCGGCCAATTCGGGCAGGAGAGGAGCTCACCTTTGACTACAAGATGCAAAGTAAGTGTGTTTATAAGATAATATAATTTGTCTTGTATATCTTGTAGCTTGACTTCTCGTCGATGAAGGGGTGTGCACACAAATTGTTCTTTGAAGCCATGATGTGGTGTTTGTGTCAGCTGTTGGCGGAGTAGTCAAAATATTTGAACCCATCCCTAAATTAAAGGACGGTCTGTGACTGGGTGGCAAGTCTTTTCCAAAACAAGCAAAGAGCACATACAGGTATTTACATGTATGTAGCTGTCAGTCACACTGACCAACCTGTCAGTGAAGAAACTAAAGGCCTTTTTTAAAGTACACAAGTGTTGTCAAGGCCTGGCCTTGATTCAGCAGTTTTGTGTGTGCTTAAGACAGCATTTTTGGAGCAATTGTTAAACTTGATTTCAACATAACAAAGTATTCAACACTTTTCATCTGATATTGAGATACCACAGCCTTTTCATTGAGTCACATCCTAGTCAATCTGGGAACCCATCGTCAAATAAAAAGGAAAAACAGCGCTGTTTTTCACTTGTTCATTTGACTCTGGGCGGAGCTGTACAGAGGACCCGTACTCAGGGTACACTTCGGGTGGTGCAACTATGTTTTCATTCCCACTAACAATATTTCTCCACGGAACACTAACACCATTTCTCCCAAAGAACATGGATCGTTTTGGTTATAAGCCCACTTGTTTCTATGATGGAAGAGCAAGTTAAAATGTTACTAACTTTCCGTGGTTTTGTCGGCTCCGAGGACGCTATGTAAACACATGTAAATCCCGCCCACTGCATTTGATTGGGTAAAGCGCAGCCTGCTTCCTGATCTGATGGCACGCCCCCGCCCCCTCGTAGCCAATGTGCATGGGTTGTCAACGCGGCTACCGACAGATTCAAGCGCAGCGCTGAATCTGTTCTTGAGAGATTACATCCTAGTTAATCAATGACTAGTTAGTCACATTCAGTTAATACATCCATGTAAACCTGCATTATTAACTATATTCACACAGATGTGCAAAATGACTGCCATAGTCATTATTTTTGAGTTGGTTGATATTCCAAACATGACTGTTAATAATGATCAATCAATTCTTTGTTGTAATTAAATCACAAGTCATTAACGGTCCTAATTTGGTGACAGTTTCAGACAATTTGTTGATTTCACAATAATAATAATAATACATGCTAGAAATTGAGCAGTATGATTTTGATGTGTTTCCAGTGGATCCAGTTGACACAGAGAGCACCAGAATGGACTCCAGTTTCAGTTTAGCGGGACTCCCGAGCTCTCCTAAAAAGCGCATTCGAGTGGAGTGCAGGTGTGGATCGGACACCTGCAGGAAGTACCTGTTCTAAAGAGAAACTCCTCCAAAACTGGAAAAGAGCAGCATTAGCTGTCTGTAAATGTTGATAGTTTTACACATTTTTGTATAAATATTTTATTTTTAATATTGAATGCAGAAATCCACTCTAGATTTATTGGTTGAATATGTGTGAACATTCTCATAACTAAAACCCACAGCAACCAAGACATGAATCTGTCATGTCATCAAGCAAAACCTGGGGTGGCTCTTTGTACAATGTGCAAGAAATGAACTGTTTGCACCCACAGGTTGTTAATATGAGAATTTGCATAACAATTATTATATTGAATTGTTCTGAGCCAAACGTATGCCTGTTAACATTGTCATCCACTGTCAGTTGAGCAGCTCCTTCATTCTAGGATTTGGTTGAGATGAATTAAGGGAGATTTGACTCTCTTCTCTTCCTTTTGGGGAGACACCGCCTGAAATGGGAATTGGATGGAATTCCATTTTTGTTTAATTGACGGTAGCGCCAATTGTCACCTTATTTTTTATAAGCAATTTAGGCAGTTTTTAATTTTTTTATCATGACTCTTATTCCATTGTTGGCCAGCTATTATTTTAAGATTGTTGGGGTTGGAAACCCATTTTCTAAACATTCAACATTTGAATTTTTGTGCTAACATTTGTTTTGGCTTGTGAACAAGTTTATCATCAGATGTCAGTGATTTGTCCTTCTTAATTGAATCATCCGTCCTGTTTTACTTTTTTTTTTAAATGTTCTGAAATTGCAGAAAAAAACTTCTGAAATGCCCACTGCTACTTAAAAGCTTGAATGTCGGTGATGTTCAGATTAATGGGGTTCCTTTGTATGTATGTAGAGCTCACCCTGCATTATAAATGTGTCATAGGTGAAAAATATCAATGTACCTTTTTTGTCAATGCTTCTTTTTATTGCTACTTGGTTTGTTTTATGCCTTTGAAAGTGTGCAAAATCCATGATATCTCTTTGAAATTGAAACCAGTTTTATAGGAACACATACACACTTGGGTTTTTTTCATTAGTTAGCACTCAATTAAAAATTGAGGTGATTAGGGGAGGGACTTCATTAAACAATCCCATTGTTGAAACGATGGGATATGTTCTATCATTAAGGAAGGAATAATGGTATTAATCTTCCTTTCTCATTAACATACCACAGTCTCTGTACAATATCACTGTGGGCCTTGCCCATGATATTTTAGCGTTCTAGGATTTTTTTTATTTTTATGTATTACTATGGCCTTGCAAACATTGTAAATAAATGGCTATCAAGAGATTAACTGTAATTTCTTTAAGCAACATTATCCCCTCAAATAAGTTAAAATTATGTTAGTCTAATGACTGCCATGACTGTAACATAAAGGTTTATACAGTATATAGTGAAATGGCAATGCCATAGGTTTATAGTGTCCAAAAAGAAATCCTGCACACACTTGGTTTTTAGTGCACCGTACCACTAGATGGAGCTGTTGAATAGATATGACTTCCACCGCATCATTGAAATAACTTATTTACGCCCATACATTGCAATTGTTACAGAAAGATCCTCAATCATGTGGGGAAAATATATGTTCATATACTGCTTTAAAGAACACTTAAAGTTAATGAAACAGCAGTATATTTCATCTAAAATAATTCCATTGGGGGCAGCTATGGCACTAGCATTCTTCTGTTATAATACGTTTTGATCTCATACTAAAACGGATAAAACCACAAGGATGGTGCTTATTGGCTCAGGAAATGAAGTAGGCTATAGCTCTTTTTATTTGTTGCTACATAAGAACCTCTATACCGATATGTCTCGCATTAGAAGTTCTTGTAAACAGGCCTTAACCACTTTCAACCTGGTATCCCTATTTTGGGCAATTCAGATTTCAAAAAGTCAAAAGTTTTCAAAGACTTTCATAAAATATCTACAAGCTCACAGCACGTGAGCTTGTAGATCTACTTTCCCCCCCACTATTACAACATGACACTGTTGTACGACGAATTATAAAATAAGGCTTTTAAGTGGTTAACTGCTTTGTGCTGTCATCTCTGGGTCACAGTGCTGTGAATCCCCAGACTGTCTGCTCTAGTTCACAGAGTCCCATTCCCCACATGCGGAATCTAGTCCATCTGTACATTAGCAAGTGACTTAGGGGAAGCCTGGTTAGCAGTTTCCTAGCCTGTAAACCTGACAAATCTGCCACAGCAAAACATATATATATTAGTCTGGCCATGCCAGGCTAGCAGTTTCTCTGCTGATACAGACACCTGTTGCATGGACTCTGCTTGGATATGAGAGGACCAGGGGTTTCCTAAGCCTACGTACCAGGAAAACACACACTTTGATGAATGGAATACAGGCCAGTGTCTGGCTCATTTGACCGTACTGGGTATTGCAGTGTGACATCCTTCAGTTATAGTTCTTTTTTCAACACTGCAGTCAGACGTACAACATGTATGTCATATCATCAGCTCTTTCCAAGGACAATAGCACAGGCAATTCTTTCTTGTACAATGTATTTGTGTATTCCTTTGAGATGAAAATTGGTTTTCATTATTTATTACAGCTATGACTGCCGCATATACTGTATGTGGGTTGCCACCTACCTTGTTTGAGAGAGGACCACAATGGGAATAAGTCCTGTGTCTTTGATTATTTTTTAACAAACATGTATGTATGATATGTAGGTTTATGCAATCTACTAACTTAACTAAACAAGTCCTATTTAAGCCAAGGATATATATTGTCATCTCTGATTACCATTTTATCCTGAAAGATGTTTGCCACTCTGAAAATGGAATGACCAAACAGTTCCTCCACTGAACGGAACACTTTCATTGCATCAAGATTATGAATATAGGGGAATCCATACAAAAAAAATACAATTCAAATCAAAGTATGAAGAATGTTTACAACAGGAATTTATCATCGCTATATGTCCTTGTGATTGTAAACTTTATCTGACAAATTGAAGTATCAATCAAGCAATCTTCATTGGTCTAATATACGTATATGTTCCATCCACACTGATAATACCCATCAAGCACTGCCTTTCACGCTGAATAAAAGGCTAATTTCATTATGTTTTGATTTATGGAAAATTGGCCTTTCTTGGAAATAAGCCTGTAAATGATACACGATAATGCATTACAGTACTGCTTTTTTCAGTAAATATGTAAATCACACTACAGTTTTTCTTTTCATATGATAATGTCTCAGTTTTATTACACAAGGCTTGCAGATCAGACAACTGCCAAGGTAAATCATAATAATCTCCAGATATTTTCAAAGAAGATTTATTTTTCTTAACAAAATCAACAACAAAATCATAAATGGCCAGAGACATGCTTAACAGCTCAACCAGTTTTTTTGTTTTTTGTTTTATAATACAGAAAAAAAAGAAACCACGCCTTCTAACTTGCCTCCATGATTTTCAGTGTTCAGAAGATATAAGCTTTGGTAAATTCAAGCCTCTAGTTTCGTACTGTTTGATATTTAACTGCAGGTTGAGTTTTGATTTTATTTTTTATTTTTGACATTTAAGTACGATTAAAAGTAAACGGAATTCAATTTGAAACATAAAAGCTGCATTTTGAGATTGAAAACAAATAGCGACTGTAAATTTCCACTTTTGTGTGTATTTATCAAATTTGGTAAGACAGGTCAGTTAGACATTCATGTATGAAACTAGTATTTGGTTAACTCTGGGCTGTCAGAGCCATTATTACACAAAAGGCAGAGGTTAAAAATGAAGGCATTTAGAATACTGATTTCATGTAAAAATGAAATGCCAAGGTATTCAAAATGTCAAATACAATTCAAATATTTTTCAGTTGATCCGTAAAATCTCAATTTCATAAACCAAAACTGTTATTTCTTTATTCTTTACTGATACATTCAGAATGAAACCAATATGCATGTTTGACTTGTCCACCACCCACATCTCAGATACCTTTTTTTTTATATGGACAAGCAAAGTCTAATTTCAGATCAAGCCCAATTTATAACGTGTTAACAATCTTAAATAAAGGGGTGTTGAGTAAACTTCATTGGTTTAGAGCACATTCAATTCTCTTGGTCAGGAATAGGGGTAGAACGAGAAATACCGAGGAAGCATTTGCAGGAGTGAAAGCTTCAAAATGCATGTAGATCTGGCCATATTTCCCCCTCTCATTTCCCCCTGTTTCACCCCTCCAGCCATCATCTACACAAACGCACATTCATACTTACGTAGAGAAACACACACGCATAGTAAAAATACGATGATCAGGAACCGCCTCCGTCTCATTGCATTTCAAAGTTAGGTTGATGTCCATATAATACACACTAAATGTTACAGTTGTCACGTTTAATTTACAAAAGATAGTCTGCCTGAAGCAACTAAAAGGCATTCAGGCTGGTCTGCTTATCAAAAATGAGTCCTGGTCTCCCCCCATCCTCTCCAACATCAACCTCAAACCCACACCTTTTCTTCTTCTTTTTTCAAGCATTGTTCTCTTTCCTTCTCCAAGTTGATATGAGGAAGGGAATAAAATGAGAAAAAATAAGTCCACTCTATTCCAAGAAGGGCTTTTGTTAAATCCTTCAGATGTTTTTGATTAGTTTCCTTGGTACTCTGTGGCAACATCCTGTGTGACAATTTTACGCATTTTTCATTTATATCCATTAACCATCATTGCTTCAGTCCGCGACACAAAGTTCTTAAGGTTGTGATGGGAAGAGTGATATGTCCTCCAAATTTAAGTACAGTAGTATACACAGTGTTGTGTTTCCCCCCTCACTTGGAACCATTCCCATTTTTTTTACACCTTGAAATGGATACAGAAGAGACATAATCCTCAGCTCTTGCATTTGTTTATCTTTTTCTTTTAAGGAGTTAAGGCCATATTGCTGAAAATAAAGATAATTCTCTGTGGTTTTCCATTGTTGGATGCTGTCTGTCTCAGCTTAAGAATGGGGTCAATCAGAAACATAGAAACCCACAAAGTTTACCCTCAACATTTAAGGGCTATGTCATTTTTGCAGACATTCACTTAGGTTTTACAATCTCTATGTCCTGTCCTTTTCCTATAGTCTGAATTCAACTTCAAGTCAAACCTAATTTTCAGAGAGAAAGAAGGAAGAAACACAGGTCAGTTTTTATCAAGACGTGCAAAAAGAGTAAGAGGCCAATTGTGCCCCCATAGCCTAAGACTTGTGTGAAGTGATACTCAAATGTTCTTCTTTAGAAATAAGCAGTATTCTACTAGAATATCTCACATTCTCAAAAGAGTTGATATGGACTTTACTTGATTCATTTCTGAATCTCAACTCACTGGCTGAAAGAGGTCATTAGGTGCAGTAAGACGTTTTAGATAAGCTATATGGTTTCACTGCAAGTTTGCAGTGGCAGCCATTTTAGCTTCATAACTCTGCTAAATAACTGTAGATTATATGCCAGTCAATATCTAGAGCTGTAGGCCTCTTATCATCAGCATGTAGTGGAGGATTTCAATAAACATTTGCACCAAGCACTTATTTGATCCTGGAAAGGGTCTGGAACATGGCACCCACATTTTTAGTCGGGCGTAAACCTTTCTGTCCATGACCAATACTGTAAATGAACAGACCTTGTGAAAGAGTTTCATAAATTGCTCTCAACATGAATCTCAATGCTATGTACTGTAATTGCCCCAAAATGATTTCATTGCTTTCAATCTAGTCAGGGCTGCTCTCAGAAAGCAGGATGGCGTGTCCTACAACTGTATCGCCTGCCAATCACCAGTTAAGATCACAACAAATTTAAGTAACTAATCTGAGAGTCAGACAGAAGGCAGGGGATGACAATAGGGCCACATAATGAACAGTATTGATGGTGCACGTCCTAGTTATTCTTATCCTAGTTACTTTGTAGCGCATACTTGTTTTCTTTTCACTCTTAACCATGTATGCCCTACTTTCAAAATCTTTCAAAATCTTTCAAAAAACATTTAGGACATTTTTTACCTATAATGACATGCCCGAAATACGGATGCTAGTCACTCGCTGCTAGTCACTCACTCACGCTGTTCATGCCACTTACTCCAACCTTGCACTTTGTGAGTCAATCTGGATAATAGTGATTGCTAAATTCCTAAATTCCTCCAAATGCAACTTTGGGTGAATGATTGAACTGTACAGTATGACACAGCAGTGATGTGATATGTAATACCTATTTAATTACTATTGTATGGAGCTTTACCAATTGTATGACCATTTAAAATAATTTGATTTATTTACAAAGCAGTAAATAAATGGAAATTACAAGCCAATAGTACATACACTTTGTCTTTGCCCTAATTGTCTACTTTTTGCTCTTCCAAATTGACCCCCAAATGATTTTTTGATACTGTATTGGTTGCCATGAAGGAATGATCTTTTCACCAGCCACCTTTTATATGACTGTCTGAGTGTATGATGAGCCACTGAATGGAGCTTGTTAGGAATGTAATGCTTGTCCAAGGGCACTTCAGTTGGCCACACATGAACCCATGTCCTCTAGTTAGGGAGCGGTTTCTCTACGTACCACCTCTACTTTTGACAAAATCTGGCACCCAAGCTGGTTACAGGGACTCAGCCCACATGTTGTGATCATCTCTATCCTCTTTTAATCAATTGGCTAGTGATCCTACTTGGATATTTTTCTTCATGAACGCTGCATGTCGTCACTACCAAGAAATTAATATACTGGGTCCATAAGGTCAGAATCCAATTAATAACACAATATTTCTGTGTTAAACTGCTCTGCAACCCTGGCAGAACATCTCATGGTCTAGTCTAGTGTTTGGTCTTTGGCCCAGTTGTTGAGAAACGCTTCCCTGTTCTACTCTTTATTTCCTGTTGTGACCCCTCTTGCACAGTCCAAATTCCAGATGGGACAAGGGTGTTAGTGTGGTTTGGAAGTGTGTTTTAAGATGACTCTCCTGTTCTACACAATTATTTATACATATCAAGTGGGGCTTTAAGAATGTTTGAGATATTTGTAATCTTCCCACGTAATGGGAGTAAAGTTGCAGTCAACAATAAGTATCCTCTGTGAGTAAAGCCTTTTCGGTTAATTGTACTGATTTGGTTTGGTGTGTCATAGTGTCAATTATTGAGGAACCTCTGTTGTGCCATTTTCCGTAGAATGAAAATTCACCATACATTTCCATAATTTATATTTAAAACATAAAAACATCAATTTATCAACCCATATTTGTCCAGATGATTGACTGATGTCATTCTCTATTCTGTCCAACTCATTCTCATTGATGTACGAATCAAGTTTACATGTAGGCCTATAGCTTCTTATATGTTGCCTTATTTGACCAAATTCGAGCAGGAACATAGACATATTCATATTTCCAGTTTGTGATTTTTGCTTTCATCTCAAAAACTGTCATTGTTTCTTTTCCCATCAACACGAGGAGTAATATTTATATTGATATGGATTAGACAAACAAAAGTGACTAAATAGCAGAACAAGTAAATAAAACAAGCAACTCATGGAAACCAGATGTGTGTGAATTATGTTATATATATATATATCAAAAAATGAAAAAGAAATCGCACTATTACTGGTGCCTTTGATTCAAGCAGACAGAGGAAGTAGTGGTGTTACCATTCCTTCAGAGGATCAGTCTGTTTTGTCAAAAGCTGCAGTATTCTGCAGGAATACCTTCACTGGCCACCTCCATGTGAATGTCCAAATACAGGGACAGCCACAGAATAGCACACCTTACTCTGGAAGGTGGTGGGGTTTCAATGCTTGCTCAAGGACACTTCGATAGGACAGTAACTGAATTTCATTCAGTTGGGGGGGGGCTCTTAACCTAGTGCACCACCCTGCCCATTGGGTTGTTGCTGGAAAAGTGAGTGCACAAGTTGAGCAATACAAACTGTGACATCATCTCCACCCATATGCCTAAGGACCCTGGCATGCAGTTTTGAAGAGACTGGATTTATTGACTAATCTGTTTGAAAATATCTCTTTCTTTATTAATACAGTATGATTGTCAAAGTATAGATTGTTTGTATATTATAATTGAGGTGGCATGCTGTGAAAACAGTCTGGAAAATTATATTATTATATTAAATTAAGTTAATATTTATTAACGAAATGTTTTGGAACGGCAATTTGAATACTCACTGTGTTGGAGACAAAACTAATAAACAGCAACTCTCTCTGGTTGAAGACATTGGTTGTATGTAAACATGCAGCAACTGTATTGACATCACGCTGATTTTAATTAACCAATCTTTAGAATTGTATCTGCATGAAGAGAAATAGTTACTATTATTTTACTGTTTGACCGTGTGTGTAAATCTGAATGGATTTTGCCTCTAACAAGAGCTAAGGAATGGCAACATCTCATAAATGCATTAGTTTTCCTTTTTTAGTAGCAAAATGTTTTCTTTCCCTTTTAGAATATTTTTTCAACAGTCTGAATGGAGAGAATGACCTGTTTACCTTTTTTGTGTTACCACCTTTACACTCACACTCATTATGAGTCTTGCATTGAATCAAAGGCCACAATAACTGAAATAATCCTTCATCCAAATATCTTGCCCTCCACTAATTATTCTCCCATACTATTTTCAGTGTACAGACTAGCATCTCCGCTTACATGACACAGTAAGGCTCTCGTGGCAGATGAGGTTTAGTCCTGCAGCAGGCTGGTAGGTGGGCCAGGAGCCCTTTCTTCAGGTCTTTGTTGAGGAAGAAGCAAACAATGGGATTGACTCCGGCTTGGGCAAAACTCATCCACACAGTGGTGGAGAGGTATCGGTGTGGTATTGTGCAGGCCTTGACGAACACCCGCCAATAGCAAGCCACTATGTATGGAGACCAAAGCACCAGGAAAAGCAAGGTGATCACGTAGAACATCCGGCCGAGCTGCTTCTCAGCCTTGAACTCCTCCATGCCCAGCAGGCGCCGGTTCTGGTTGTGCAAGTTCTGCCGGATTCCCAGCAGGGTGGGCGGCATCGGGCCTCGGCCAAAGCCTGCGATCCAGTTGGCCGCCGCTTGGCCTGTGGCCCCAGGCCCATGGAAGGTCCAGTTTTGGCTGATGGCTGGCACCATCTGGACTGGCTTCATCTTGCGGTGTTTGTACTCGAACAGAAGTAGCTTCATGTAGACCACGTGTGTGGCCAGAATGAGCACGGCCAGCATCAGCATGAAGCCTAGCGTGTCGTTGGCCTTGAAGTAGCGGTGCTCGAAGATGCACTGGTCCTCTTCGCGGATGAACTTGTAGGTGCCAACATCGAAGACGGGTGGGAAGGCCATCGCCACAGACAACGTCCACACCATGCACACCACGGCCACGCATGTCCAGAAGGTCATGCGCTTCGAATAGAATCGGTGGTGGGCGATGGCCATGTAGCGTGTGACACTGATGCAGAACAGCATGAAGGCGGCGTGGAAGCAGAAGAGCACGGCCATGAATGCCACCACCTTGCAGCTGAGCACGCTGTAGGTCCAGGCAGAGCCGTTCTTGATGGACACCAGCACGAAGGGGAAGCAGACGGCCGAGCGGATTGTGTCAGCCAGGCACAAGTCCAACAGGAAGTAGTAAGGTGCCTTGTGAAGGGCCCGGTCCCTCAGCACCAGCAGGGACACCACCAGGTTGCCCACCAGGCTAACACAGATGATCAAGCCCAGCAGTACCAGTTTGATGTAGGTAGAGACGGCTGAGGACGAGCCGCCGGCCACCATGCCCCCTGTGGTGGCCACTGCCACACCCATGGGTCCCGCCGGCCCCTCGCTGCTCTCGTTTCCGTTTGCCATCTTGTGTGAGCCCCCTCCCGAGCTCCCCTTTCTTTTATCGCCAAAGCCACCCCTCCTCCACCTCCACCACCTCCTCCTCCTCCTCCACCTCCAGCTGCCCTTGCCTTCGTCTTCGTGGTTGCCTTGCAGTTAGAGTTCACATAGAACCAGGACAGTCCAATCTGCATCGCCCCATTTTGAGAAGGGTCCCTCTTTCGGTGGTCCTTTTTTTTCCTGACGCCCCACTTCCACGTCTTCTCCAAGTGCCTTACAAAACCAACAAACAGAAGAGTTGCGATTAGGCATTTGATTAAGCATCTGAATATTTACAAGACTTTGTTCAAGATATGACATACACACTCTAACTCACAAATGCTATATATGGAGGTAAAATGAAGTCTGTCCGCTGACTCAACACTGAGTCAGGTTACAACTGATAACATGACGTCACCAGAGTAGAAGTGTGCTACTTAGTAACTATGCCACATAAGTGAAGTACTCAGTTGAACATATTCTATATATTGATTGATCTTGTGCTTTAAACTACCACCAAAGTAATTCATGCTCAGTTCAATAGCAGTTTATATCCATGTTTCCAGGTTGAACTTAAAAGCTTATTTCTTTCCCCGTAAATGCACAGAAGTTGCATCAAATTGTAACACCACATACTTTAGGCTGGGAGAGTTAAAGTCTGCATTCCCATTCCCTTTACAGCGACCGGGGGACTGAGTGGGAGCATGAGACTTTGATGTTTCTTTGAATTATTCAGCCTGAGAATATTAAATATCCCACACAAAATCAATCAATGGCTCCTCCAACAGGCAAAACAGGGGTTCACACGGGCATCTGCTGTAGCATGCTGCGGAAACATCTCTCCCCCCAAGCACCAATCGGATCAGCTGTTTTCTCCACACGCTATATGGCATGCCAGCAGCTAGTCTGTCACCATAATTACCTCGCTTGTTGCTAGGCTACACCACCTTACCTCCTTTCTCTCTCTCTGTGTCTGTGTGTCTGAGAGACAGTGAGGGTGCATGTCAGGGTGTGGAAAAGCTTCTCGTTTGTGTGTGGTGAAAGTGAGGAGAGTATAGATTCTAACCCATTTCATAAAAATAAAAAATAATCACTACTCCACAGGAAAAACTGAGGTTTGGCAAATATATTCACTTTATTCAACGTGCAATCAAGGCACTATTCATCTATCAGTATCTTGAATAAACTTCAAATAGGAGTCCTCTAACAAAGGATTTACATCATCTATATTCAGTGATACATACCTGTAGATATCATCATTAACATTAACAACATGGTCGCTAGCATCCATATTCTGGGCGGGTCGTATAATAGCAAACATTCTGAAAAAATAGCATATTTACAAGCACACAATGCATTGCAACGTGGCACGTTTTAAGCTTGTAGATCGACTATTTTCAACATAAAGATTTGTTGTCGAGGGAAAGAAGGAGCAGACGTAGTATGAGCCCTGCCAACTAAGTACAGTATATATGGTTTAAGTGGTTTAAACTCCATCAACGTACATGTGTCTGTGGGTGCGCTCCATTAAGTGTGTGTGTGTGTGGTCCTCACAAGATAAATTGTTGTTTTATGGGAGTTAGGCTTACAATTAGGAACATATTAAGTTTGGGATTAGGATTAGGCATTTAGAGGTTAGATTTACGTGTGTGTGTGTGTGTGTGTGTGTGTGTGTGTGTGTGTGTGTGTGTGTGTGTGTGTGTGTGTGTGTGTGTGTGTGTGTGTGTGTGCGTGCGTGCGTGCGTGCGTGCGTGCGTGCGTGCGTGCGTGCGTGCGTGCGTGCGTGCGTGCGTGCGTGCGTGCGTGCGTGCGTGCGTGCGTGTGTGTGTGTGAGAGAGAGAGAGAGAGAGTGTGCATGTGGTGTGTGTTTTTGTACTGACTTTAGCACCGACCTCATTTATATTGATGGGAGCTTCTGGAATGGTGGCAGGAATGCATGGATGATGATTATGTTTTGTAACAGTGCAACAGGCCAGAGAAACCAGCTCAGGCCCATAGTCTCACTGCAAGCATACTAATGTATTTCTATCACAGTAATTCACAGTAATTACAACTTGTTGCTAAGCTACAGCACCACTCTGCCTTGTGTTTTGCTTGTCTATGTGTATGTGTGGGCATGTGCATGTCAGAAAACAAATCCCATTGTCTGAATTTGTATAGGTATGCCTTAATTAATGTTATAATAATACATACATTATAATTATTAGGTATATTATTTATATTATATATAAATACTATAATAGTATATATTTACCATCATTATGCCTTTACCATAATGATTCATTTATATTTATTATGCCTTTACCATAATTATTTCCATTCATTATTTTAATTATTATTATTACATTTCAGACGATATAGAATTGTCTTGACAAGTGACTGTATATTTAATCCCTAGTTAGTGTTTACTTGCAGCAGCTTACTTACAACATGTAATGAAACCTGGTGGAAGGCATAAATAAATAAACTATCCAGTAATTTCATTCAAAGAAAGCAACACTAGTTAAAGGCAGGCAAATGTGGGTTCTAATACGAAATCAGGCTAAAGTTTCCAACAAATTCTGATACCTACAATTTAGAGAGGTACGCATCACAAGGTTGTTAAATATTTTTACATATCTCCCAACAGCCTTTCATAAGTGAAATGATGAACTGATACCCTACTGAACATGCCTTTGTTTACCATGCAAGATCTCATCATACATGACGAATGATGTAAGCAACATGCCACATAAGTGAAGTGAAGAGAATATAAAGCATACTAAGCATAAAGGGGGTAGAGACCACAGGTGTCAATGTATTGATGTTGTAAGTACATTTCTGTGCCAAGTCCTTAATCCCAAACATGAACAGAAGGCCAAGCCCAGGCCCACTGAAAATAAAAACATGTTTTCACTGAGCTTTTAATACAAGGATTACCAGTATGATGCAGCTCATCTAGCTCTTTGATAACCCCTAAAGGTTTGTGTTAGCGTTGTTTGATTGACTTTCATTTTCATGTTTGGGCAATGAGATGAGTATGTCATGATGAGATTATTCTCCCATTTTGTAAATAATTTATATAAAGAAGTTGAATTGGGGCTACAGGCAACCACTGCTTCATGCTGCCCAGCATTACTGGCAGTATGCCATTGCTGCTGACTATCCCTGGGGCCACTGACAGCCACCGTCAAGCATGATCAGCAGTACGCCACCTCCATCGACAACTCCACAGGTCTCAAGCAGCCACTCTTCCACGACACCATGCTTTGACGGTGTCATGGCATCCAGAGGAGGCGCCAAGCTACCCTGCTTCAATAGAGATGGACCTCCAGAATACCTTGTCGGTTTAACTTAATGGCTGGTCATATACCTGTAGGCCTGGTGTTGGAGTGACAAGCACTGCAAATATTGATGGACCTCCGGCCAAATGAATGGATGAGATGCACCGCTTTCACCTCTACTTTGAAGCAGCATTTCAGGCAACCAACATTCCAGGATAAGGCCAGGGAACAACTGTCTGCCAGGAAGAGGAGACCGCTGACCTGCGTTTGCTGACAGAGCAGTAATCCTGCATTCTCGTGTCCTGTCCATGAAGAATTGCCCTGCACACCTTTATGCAGGGGCACAAGCCCAACTGCCTTCGAGAGCATGTTTGTCTAGCCCACGTACACGGCAACGACCTATGAGAAGAAGAATGAGCCAAGCCCATACTATGTACCACCAACCACGTCTGAGTACCCATGTGGGGCTGACACAAGCATAAAGACTGGAAGATGCAACGAGCTGTGAGGAGACAGTGCAGCAGGTATTCCCAGTCTTCCTGCACCAGTCACAAGAGAAGCCAACCAGGCAGAGGGCTCAGTATGGCTGATATCGATGAGGGGAACCGGGACATGCGGTGCATCACTGCCCAGTTACCTTTCTCCCCTCTCTTGGAACTCTGACTCATCAGCTACGCCAAGCTGATTGACTATATCTGGACTGTGAGTTGAATAACATTAAGTGCCAGGCCCTTATTGACACAAGTCCTTCCCTTTGCTCACAACGCACTGTCCCCATTGTGGTTATCCACAATGATGCAAATTCAAACTGTAACTGGGAGGCGGGGACTGAGCACAGATGAAAGACCAAGAACTGCTCCAACATTCAGGACGAGTGCATCATTGGGATCTGCTGGAGTGATGTGGAGCTGTGGTGGACATTTCTAGAGTGCTTTTACATAAGCACAGAGACAATAGCCCTATAACGTTATCATGACCAGACATCTAATCAGGTCACGTCAGCAGTCGCAACGGCCACCGATACACTGGCTGAGGAGAGTCTTCCAGCATGCCTCGGGCGTAGTTATATATATTGACAAAAAAAAAGAAAAGGGAACACTTAAATCACGTGAAATCACAGGCTAATCCAACTTGCGTGAATTTGATCATGGCAACTCAGAATGTGACTCAGTGTACTGTGTATGGCCCCCACATGGCAGCGTCAGATGCACCGATGTCCTATAGGTGCTCAATTAGACTTAAATCAGGGGAAAGAGAGGGTCAGTCAAGAGCATCAATGTCTTCGTCATCCAGGAACTGTCTACACACTCACACATGAGGCCAAGTGTTGTCCTGCACCAGGAGGAACCCAGGGCCCACTGCACTATGTAAGGTTTGACAATCGCTCTGAGGATGTCTTCCCTGTACCTAACAGCAGTCAGGGTACTGTTGGCTATGTCATGGAGGTCTGTACAACCCTCCAAGGATACTGTATGTCTCCCCAGACCGCCACTGACTCACTACCAAAACTGGTCATACTGGATGATGTTACAGGCGGAATAATGTTCACCACTGCATCAGAAGACTCTTTCATGGCTGTCACATGTGCTCAGTGTGAACCTGCTCTCATCTGTGAAAAGAACAGGGTGCCATGGTAAACCTGTCAATTCTGGTGTTCTCTGGTGAATGGTGAAGGGCATAGAGCTGGGCTGTGAGTACAGGTCCCACTAGAGGCAACTAATGCCACCCTCATGGAGTTTCTGACCGTTTGGTCAGAATCATGCACTTCTCCTTTGGATGTTGTGCAATCCACCGGTCATTATGTTAATTGTATAGATGATAGTTACTTTCTAGCCCTTACTGCACTCTATTTATTTGACCGCTTGTCTTACACTGTTGGTTGGCAAGTATTCATGCAGCTTACTCCTATTGTATTTTGTAAGTTCTGGTTAAAATAATAATAATCCATTTTATTAATAACGCACTTTACATTCTTTCTAATCACAAAGTGCTGCAGGGTTTAAAAACAACGGCATAAAAACAGCAATAACATAAGACCCTTCTTAGGGTAAAAAGTAGAATAAAAACTAATTAAGGCATAATAGAGTAAAAGAGTAAAAACATGTTTTTATATATGTCAATTTTTAAAAGCATTGGTAGACTGTGGGGCTCTTAAATGGTCGGGGAGGGCATTCCACAGGCGTGGGGCAGTAGAGCAGAATGCCCGGTCACCCATGGTGCCCGAGCTTGGTCATGGGGGCAAGGAGAAAGTTGGTATTGGAAGAGCAAAGGTTTCGAGTGGAGAATTGTGGTTTGAGAAGTTCTTTGAGGTAGGGGGGAGCATTGCCGTGGATGAAAGTGTCTGCTGTGCTAGATACCTAAATTGAACATTTTTGACTAGACTTGTAAGAACGCAAAATAAATAATGGTAATAGACTTTTCACTGTGTTGCACTGCCTATCTCAACCAAGTTTTACTTTTCTGCGAATCGAGGAAACAACATGTTATGATAACGCGATATGTCAAGTATACTGTGAGTTGTAGCAATATGGACATTTTGAAGAACATTTGCCTCACGTCATATATAATGTTTTTCTTTTCATGAATAACATACAAATGAGTCCCTCGTAAACATCCAGAGATGATCTATCGATTTGTGTGAGTTTTGGACAAAGAGCAGTGGCAAAAAGTGTGTTTGAACATAATGCAAAATTGTGGAAAATCTTGTTAGGCGGAAATGGGTGAGGCCTACATGGGGAGTTGCATCAGGAATTTTACAACTTACAGTTCAAGAGTTATAGGCAAAAACGCATGGCCTGATATAGCATCACCATGAGGCTGTTTCTTTGTTTCAGTATTATGTACTACCTGCCGTCATGGGTGTAATTCACAAGAATCTTGGTTTTAGCTTTAAGAGGAAAGTTTGTTTAAGATTGAATTATCTTTTAGCAAAAATCATGTGTGCCCAATACTAAATAGTGAATTAGACATCTCTACTTGTGCATCCTATTTCAGTTGAAAATCTGATCATCTGATCGTCTCAATCTATTACTGTGATACAATGTATTCAAATGCTGTCATCTGTCTCCATTAGAGCCTGACCAATATATCAGTTTGTCGGATATATTGGCCATTATTTGACTTTTTTTGACAACATTGATATCGCAATTATGCAGAGATGTCCCAAAATCTTTAGACATTTAGCGTTTTCATCAAAACACGTTTTGCTATTACTCCTACAAACTTTGACTTTCACAAATCCTTACACCTTATCTCTGGAGTCATGTGATCAAGGGGTATCGGTCAGATTTCCATTCCAATAGACCCTTCCCAAACTCGCCCCAATATGCAATGGTCCAATGCCAGCTTAGCAAAGTTTGCTACACAGCCATTGACTAGGACAAGCCGTCAGCACATAGCATTGAATTCCAAGTAATCTAGCATTCTTTCAGAAGATAAATATCAACATTAATATCAAGAAAATGAATACTATAATAACGTTATGGTGAAACATCACTGCTGGGGGATCTGCAACAGTGATCCATATTTCTTCCTTGTGACAAACATTTATCTGTATTTTGTTTGTTGAAATAGTGTGTCAAGAATGCACATATTCTTCCAGTGCTGCTGTGTTGATAGGATTTGGAAGAGAAGCTGGTTCCAAAAATGATTGAACATTTTATGTGGAAAATCCATGATATTCCCATTCAAATCAATGAGCGTCTGTGTGTCTGAACCTGGGGGAGGAGCTTAGTGAAAGGTCTATCGGCTATCAGACTGCCTTCCAAAGTTTGCTAGGCAACCCGACCTGGCGGAGACCAGCGCTCTGAGGAGCGTACCTTTCTAGTTTAAAATGTGGTCATACTATTGGTTTTGAATAAAAGGCACAAAAATCCAAGGATAGAGCATTATATAGACTGAACTTTCAAAAGCACCAGACTTATTTTTCTAATCATGTCACTTTTGCATAGTTTCTGTAATGGCATTCTGGTTGTGTACACATTTGTATGGAATACTAACAGAAAGTAGTAGGGTGGTTGCTTGTTCCTCTATCATTTACAATATTTTAAGATGTTGTGCAGGGTTATAGGGTTATAAATGTGTAAAATGTTAACCGTTTGTGCTTTTTCTTTTCAATCACTCATGTGCTAAAAAAGACAACAGTATGCCACAAGCAAGCAAGCATTTTATACTCTACAGTATGTCCTAATACATACACTGCACCATGAAGTTCCCTTTAACAAATTCACTTAAATTACTTATTTTGTACCGTATATTGATTTCATTTCCTTATTGAATTAAATAATAATAACATAGGCTAGTGTTTAATATATTGGGGAATCATTTATATAATAATAATAATAATAATAAATAAAGAAAATATACTTTTGAACAGGATGTTGAGTGGTCTCCATTATATCCAAAAGCATAACCACACCTTTTTGAAAGATTAGCCTGTTTTGATATGATGTTAACGCACGAGCGCACGCACGCACACACACACACACACACACACACACACACACACACACACACACACACACACACACACACACACACACACACACACACACACACACACACACACACACACACACACACACACACACACACACACACACACACACACACACACACAGCTCCACGACTCGAGATGAGAATACCGAGTTGGCGATGGAAGGACCATTAAGGGAGGGGCTTGGGCAATGCGAGTTGGTTGGTGGTGTAAGGTAGTCATTGTCAGGAACTGGGTAGCAACAGCATCCAGCAACCGCTGTCTTGGGTCTCAGTGGGAGGAGGCGACCAGGGTTGCCATGTCCGCTTATTATAAGCGACTTTGGGCTTCTTTTTCTGTAAAGTTACTTGTAAATATTGGTAGTTGAGGGTTGCGTTTGTTTGGGCTTGTTCCTTAAGTGTTGTTGCTTATTTGGACTGGTTTCCAATGTTTATTTGTATTTGTATTATGGTTGAAACCAGTGGTTCTCAAACATTATGCGAAGGGCCCCCAAATTAATATGTATTTGTCTGCGGACCCCCCATCTGGAAATATTTTGTTCTAGGGACACCCATACCAGATTTGTGGATTGTTTTGTTAGATGTTTCAAAAATATTCCACATTTTGCACTTTTTTCCCAAGATTCTTTTTGAAAATAGAAGATCTACAAACGATGCGATGCGATGTGAGCTTGTAGATCGGCTATTTTTCAAATAGCCGACAATGTACATTAATATAGCTCGCTTCTTTTGGGCTTATTTTCATAGACCTTATTGCTTGTTTCTCTCGCAACACTTGGCAACACTGAAGGCGACGTGGAATTCACCGACCAACCAGAGTATAGCCTAAAAGTCTAGAGATTAGTCCATCTCAGCATATAATAGGCCTATATAGAACCCCGTTTGTTGGTAGGGGGAGTCAGATTTTCTCCCTTGCCTTTCTCCCTCTATTTTGGAGATTAATTGCGGTTGCAGAACGACCATTGATGGTGCATTACCGACAATAACTCGCCGGTTGAAAAACCAGACCGATCGGGGTAATTTATTCCAGTAGATGGCGCTATATGCTCTCCAATCCACCTAAGTACATTGGAGAGAATCATTGAAGTCAGTTGTCTCAGACATGGCATTCTACATCAGTGGTTCTCAACCTGTGGGTCGGGATCCCCAGGGGGGTCCCCACAAGATGTTTTTTTTTTTTTTTTTTTTTTTTTTTTGAGGGGGGGTCCCCAGATGACAGTGAAGATGTCATTTAGGGACCCTTAATAAAAAAAAAAAAGAAAGAAAGAAAAGAAAAAATACTATTACTGCATCAAAAGTAATCAACAAACTAAACTATAAAAACTGGTCAAAATCGGTCAAATTACATAAGAAAAAGGCAGAAATTGTGAAAATAGCGATCTACAAGCTCACATGGCTTCGCAATGGGAGGCAATGTGATCTTGTAGATCTGCTATTTTCACAATATTTATCTGTGGAACCGAGTCAAACAAAATGTAATGCCTCAACTCCTACATTCCAAGTGCTTGTCAGGGTGGGGGGTGGTCCCCAGTTCAAGTATGATTATGTTGGGGGGGCCTAACTCCCCAGTTCAAATATGATTATTTTGGGGGGGTCGCGGCCTGAAAAGGTTGAGAACCAGTGTTCTACATGTCAGCAGCACAGGTATACGTCATAACAGACGACTCTCCCCTTCTCTCACAGCAGCAGCTGAGACACAATCACTCTGATATTAATCAATAGCCACATAGGCTATACTGACTGAATGCACCCACAGCGTTTAGAAACTAGGCTATTAGCCTATACTGCTTTATGAACACATTCATCCAGGCCAAAACAGAGTCGTTAAAACGCCCCATATCATGCAGGTTTTTTTTTATTGCTTTTTGTGGGCCTGCAAGATGAATGCATCGGTGGTGGTGGTGTTTTATTTGGTCGACTGACCTTCACCTGCTGATGTATAGGCTATGCATCAAATATGACACAACGCTCACAAACTGTCACTATTCAAGCCCGCATTGTTCTCCTTATGTGGGTCTAAGTAAAATAGCCTCAAACATAAGGTGTGTGCGTGCGCGTGTTTGTGCGCGCTGCTATAATAACAAGTAGCTCAGATTATTACAGGCCTGCGACCCTGCGTGTCTGTGGCATCATCATGCATCTTGTGGCTAGAATCACAACAGTAGAGAAAAATCACAACAGCCCAAATGTGTCTTCATGGGGATATGAGACCCTTTTAAAGGGGCTCATATCCCCATGAAGACACATTTGGCTGTGCATGAGTTCAACTAGATACAAAATGGTTTGATGGATGCATATTATTATTCATGGAGAAGGGCGGCAGGAATCTCTTACCTTATGTTTTAGAGGCTTGTCCCCCAGACAAAGGCTTTAGAATTGGTTGTAGGCCGTTTGAGAAGGCTGTTGCAGTCATAGAGTTATAATATATGGTTGCAGTGCACATTAAATGGATATGGCTGTAGGAATTATTCAGGAGTCATGTTCAAACTATAGCCAACAACCTGAATGGTGATTAAAATGACAGTGGCATCGGGAAACATATGGACCACCACAGTGGGACGTGAATAATATAGGTTACCATAATGTACTATAGCCTATATATAAATAGATGAAAACAATAGGATAAGTGAATAAATAACAGAGTGCGAATGGATTGTCGTTTATGTTAAATGGTAGCCTGTATACAATCTTTCTCAGCCAATATTTCCTCAACCCGACCACGCCATTAAGCCTGTTGCAGGCTCTTAAAAAACAAGATTTTAAAGAAGAAAAAGGACCGTTTCCTCTTTTTGCGTGAGCATGTCATCATGTCTCCGGGCTTTCCATAGAAGCTCCTACTGTTGGCAGCAATAAATCCCAATTTCAGTGACAATGTGGAGCATGAGTTAAGTCCAAGTCATGCGATTTCTTATAGTGTCTCTTATTTTCTTCCTGGTGATATCGAATTGATCATAGCCCACTGTTAAGCTCATGAAGTCATTTCATTTAAAAAAAAAAAGAAGGATGATGTACAAATCACAAGAGGCTTTTTATTGCGATCCTCTGATCTTGGTTGACTGCAAAGGCTGAGGATGCTCCAGTCTTCCAGTCTTCCAGTCAACGGGAGGAAAACAGCATCTTTGTTTTTGAAATCCTTTTCCATGCCCAGGAATGTGCGAGCTAGCAGGGCTGCAGGACACTGTCATATCTACAAATATGTAGGCTGAATAGGCGCACTATAGACTATTAAAAAAAAAGCACCATCCATCCAGGTTCAGGCTTCTTGGTGATGAGACTGAAAATCAAATGTCTTGCGTCGCTGCCTGCAGGCCAATCCATATTATGTCTTGCTACCCGTCATTGCGTGGGATTAACAATTTCAGGTTATTTAAAAAAACAGAAAAACAACATGTAAAACAACAATACAATATCCAAAACGAAGATAACGGTTTCCGATGGCGATCGCTAGCAATTGGGAGCGAGGAGTATAGGGAACGGGCATAGGGAGGAGTCGAGGCGGAGCCTAGCTACCAGTGACGTATTTCGGCAGCCATCTTAGTTAGCCTCGTATCAATAACAACATTGACAGTTACTCACAACGTGTCCTGAACGCACAGTCTGTGTAAAGTCTACAACACATTAAAGGACAGAAGATGGACCGGGCAATGCGTGACATTACCATACAGAGAGAAGCTGAACGCGGACGCAAAGGCACGCTACCTGGGAAAAATGTCATTACATCTGTGCCCCTGTAATGACAGTGCCCAGTCAGAGTCATTCATTTCATAGACTGGTTCACCTGAACCGAAAATAAAATATAGTCATCTTGAGTACTGATTATCTATATATTATTATTATTATTAGCGAAGTATTATTATTATTATTATTATTATATTGTTCATTCATTAATCATTGAGCTAGTAAGTGAATGGAACGGGACCTGTGTTGCCAGATTTCGCGAGAGAAATAAGCAACCAGGTATATGAAAACAAGCCCAAAAGAAGTGGCTTTGTGACATTGGCTACTTGAAAAAAATAGCCGATCTACAAGCTCACGTGAGCTTGTACATAGGCTATTTAAAAAAAAACTCTTGCAATAAAATAAACAATATTTGGATTTTTTTTTAAACATTCTAACAACACAAATGCTCCCTGGCACAGAACATTTTCATGACAATATTTGAGAACCACTGGTTTAATTTTTTTTTTTTTTGGAAACAAGCCTAAATAAGCAATAACACTTTATAAATAAGCCACACAAAAAACGCAACCCGCAATAGGCCGCAAATACCAATTTTACAAGCAACTTAACAGAAAAAGACAGAAAAAGTTCTGCCCAAAGTCGCTTATAATAAGCCGACATGGCAACGCTGATTCTCTCCCAGAAACGGTCTTATCAACACAACATGTTTATATTTTTATTGTGTGCTGTCATGCTTGTTTGAACACGGGTAGAGAGCCTAAATGTGTTTGTTTCATTGTATTTAAGATATTCGATATAAATTATTATTTTTTTAATGCCAGATTTAGCTAATACTGCCGTAAACGTCCCATTCAAACTGCTAGCCTAGCCACTTAGCCGATGCTCTGCTCTGAGACTCTGAGCACAACAGATGTTTATATTTTTATTGTGTGCTGTCATGCTTGTTTGAGCACATAAGCATATGTGTAAGAGATTATACAAGTTAGATATAGATAGAAGAGAGGTGGAAGATAATGTACATCGTCTACACATTGCTGCTTGCTGAACGAGCAGGACTACAGAGTGATGTACCAGGATGTACTAGCGTGACCAGATAGATAGTAGAGAGATGGAAGATCATGTACACAGTGTCTACACTTGCTGCTTGCTGAGAACAACGAGCACAGGACTACAGAGTGATGTACCAGGATGTACCAGCGCGACCACAAAGATAGTAGAGAGATGGTATGGAAGATTTTATTGGACTGAATTGGTCACTTGTATATTAGGGCACCTCACACATATTTTCCATTGGTCACTCGTATTTTCTTTTAACCTCGCAAATATTCTGCATTCCTCACTTGTATTTTTTTTAACCTCGCAAATATTCTGCATTCCTCACTCGTATATTGTAGTGTGCTCACAAAAAAAAATCAGCATTGTAAATATAAAATCAAGCTCTGTAATTACGAGTTATTATTTACACATTTGTCGCCTGCTTTTTACAACCTGCTTGCCTGCTTTTTACAACTGAAGCACAAACACACATTTGCGCAATAATGTCCAATTCCTCCCTCTCCAACTTTGTAATTAACACCTGGCAAATAATTTTTATGGCTAATAACTCGCAAATAAATTCACAAATGTTTTGACTGCTTCACTTGTGTTTTCTGGTATCTGCAAGTAAAAAAAATCGAGCTCTGTAACTACGAGTTGTTGTTTACACATGTGTGGATTGCTTTTTACAAGTGACGCATGAATTACACTTGTGGATCTCATTTCTACACATGTGTGACTTCTCCTCCTTTCAGCTTGTGGATCGCCTTTTACAAGTGACGCACAAATTACGCTTGTGGATCTCATTTCTACACTTGTGTGACTCCTCCTTTCAACTTGTGGCCGCGTGTCATTTGTGACGTATTTTTGTCCAGTCTGAGGCTAGCGTCACTTGCAAAAACAGTGCATCGCGTGTAAACAGTACGTCGTGTGTATCAGCCCCCCCCCCCCCTCCCCGTGGGCTGCAGTTATTACACAATCCAGCAGGTGGCACCATTATGTATACAATAGGGCTTAAATGTTTAACGTATGGTTTTATAATATAATAATGTATATCTGCAAAGTAACTAGTAGGCCTAACTAAAGTTTTCAAATAATTGTAGTGGAGTGAAAGTACAATATTTGCCTCTGAGATGTAGTGGAGTAGAAGTAAAAGTACTGCGAAATGGAAATACTCCAGTAAAGTAAAAAATACCTCAAAATTGTAATTGTAAATGGCCCCTGTATAAAAAAATCTCATTCTTTGTGCTTGTGCTCTAATTTGTGCTGTTGAAATTGCGCTACTTAATTATTTTGAATATACATTTAAAATAAATAAAACTCCTCCCGGTCTCTGTGCAGTGCGCCGATTACCTCTAAGTATGTTCACATGCTGTGCCCTAATTTCCCTGGTAGTCAGTCAGTCAGTAAAATACAGTATAAGCGTATACAGGGTATCTTCACATTTCTAAAGTGATAGTTTAAGGACTTTTAAGACCTTTTCAAACCTCTAAATCGAAAAAAGAAAAAAAGAAAAAAACTATACTATAAAAAATATTATAATATTATAAAATAAAACTATACAAATTGTCAAATATGACCTAAGAAAGAGGCAAACATTGTGAAAATAGCCGATCTACAAGCTCACAAATGCGAGGTGTTTTGAGCTTGTAGATCTGCTATTTTTGCAATGTATTTATCTGTGGATCTCAACTCCTTTTTTTTGGGGATTATTTTGGGGGGTCACGGCCTGAAAAGTTTGGGAACCCTTGTTATAGGCTATAGCTATCACAATAATATATCAACAATTAAAACTAGACAAGCTTACAGGAAATGTATAAATTGGTTAGACTTTTTTTAGCACAGTAACAAAATCTCTCCTCACCTTAATGTTGGTGTATCACACAATAAATGCCCAGTTAGAAATTAGCATGATGTCATGTCACATATCAACATGGTGAAACAGCAACCTGTGTGTATTAGCTGTAAGCACTGTGACACCATGATAGATATTCAGATTTGTTCAGATTTGTTATTGTAGGGATAGCCCTTTCGGGTGCAGCATCTAATTTTCGAGGGGGTCCCATAAAAACATTAGCAACAGACAGATACACACATGCAATACAAGTATACAGATACATTCAAACACAGATAGCTTGCTCACCCTCTTCCACCCACCCCACCAACCACCACATCATCAGCTGTTAAACAACAGAAGATAAGGAAGGGCACAGTGCAACTACTATCAGTGTATATATCCCAACAGGTACAGTCAATTTAGAAGCATATATAGGCCTACACATTATATGTAGTATCAAGGGAAGTCCTGAGGGGTCAGAAGGAGGAAATGGAGCTATGTAGTAGAATGACCTTCGTCCAACCTCTTTAAAGATGTGTGGGACATTAAAGTAAGGATATTGCTAGTGTCTAAGTGAATATGATGATGTATATTGAGCTAATGTTTCAAAGAAGGAAGGGCAACTAAAGTAAATGCATTAACGTTTTTGTAATTGCCTTCTTGATTTAGGCTGCAACCAATTGAGTGAGGTGAACATGAGGCAGTGATGAGTTCCATATAGACCTCAAGACGAACCGGCACAAGGAGTCATATAAAACATTAAGAGGCTTAAGATGAGGTTCTGTGGTGTTCTGCATACACAACATCAGCATAATCTATAATAGGAATAGGAATAGGAAGCAACACTTGAGAGATTGTTATTTTCCTAACTTCAAATGAAAAGCAATTAATTGAACGGTAGAGTGAACTCAGGCAACCTAGCTATAGCTACTGTATACATATTATTTTGTTAAAAGAATAGAAAGACAGAACGACAGACAGACATAGATTGTCTGCTGTATATCTATGTCTGTCTGTCTGTCTGTCTGTCTGTCTGTCTGCCTGCCTGCCTGCTGTACATCTATGTCTGTCTGCCAGCTGTACATCTATGTCTGTCTGCCAGCTGTATATCTCTGTCTGTCCGTCTGTCTGTTTGTTTTGCGGAATGTTGTGGCATATTGTGGAATACACCAACATTAAGGTGAGGAGAGATAAAAAATAAAAATAAAACTAACTCTCCTGCAGTGTTCACTGCCCCGAGAGGGGATGGGGCGTATGGGAGGGCAATTCTCCTGGACACTATTGGTTGAACGTCTAGGTTGGAGTCTTGTTGTTATGCCAATTACCAAATCCCCCATGTAGCCCCTCCCTGACCACTGCTGATTGGTCTTGGGTATTAGATGAGTCATCTTGCTTGGTATCTCCCCCAATGACCCCATGTGACCTAGGCAAACATTCAGCAGAATAGAATATCTACAAGTTCATAGATGGAAAAAGAAATGGACCACGTATAGACTTGTTTTTCAGACCAAGGACCCCTTAGCTGAGAGAGAGATGAAGCAAGGACCCCCAATACATATTGTAGTAAAAATTAAATTGAGTTGCAGATTAAACTCATTCATAGATTTCATAGATTCATAGACTTGTTTTACAGCACTCATCGGTGGTGTGGAAATTAATATTCTTTATTTGTTTACATATATTTTCTATTCATATGTTGGAGTCATGATAATGTGTATTTTCAGACATTAACCCTCAATACTTTGTCTGCTCTTGTGTCCCCTCTACACCAAACCTATAACCGAAAATAGCTGATCTACAAGCCCACGTGTCGCAGCACTGTGTTGTACACTTATACAATACTGTATTGTATAAGTGTATACAGGGTATCTGCACATTTCTAAAGTTACAATAATGACTTTTAATACCTTTTTAATATACAAGCGGCTTTGTGAGCATGTAGATCAGCAATTTTCAAGTCAAACTAAATATAATGTCTACAATTCCAAGTGCTTGTCAGGGTGGGGGTCCCCATTTCAATTATTATTATTTTGGGGGATCTCGGCCTGAGAAGAACCCTTGCACTCTAGGTCAGAGAAGTGCCATCAGCTGGTCCTCAGTGAGAATGCGGTCCAGACTTGTACCCAAGCATCCCTATTATGGGGTGAACATTTGGTGGAAGTAGCCAGCGTGTTGTGATCTTGTAGATCGGCTATTTTAATATATTTAGTGTACAGCGAAATCAGGAGGGGGCCTAGTATACAGTCCTGGGCTAAGTATATACGGTTTTAGTGATTAACGACCTAACTATGCCGATATCTTCAACAGGGGGTCCGGGACCCCTGGGGGTTCCTCAGAGTTACAGTGTACACAAATCTTTGTGTAAAAGGAACCCCCCCCCCTATTCTGGGGGGAACATTTGCAGAAAATAGCAGATCTACAAGCCAACAACGCGTGCTGCAAGCTCTCATGGGCATGTAGATCTGCTTTGTTGAAAATAGCCAATCTTCAAGCCAACAACACAGTGCTGCGACACGTGGGCTTGTAGATCAGCTATTTTCGGTTATAGGTTTGGTGTAGAGGGGACACAAGAGCAGACAAAGTATTGAGGGTTAATGTCTGAAAATACACATTATCATGACTCCAACATATGAATAGAAAATATATGTAAACAAATAAAGAATATTAATTTCCACACCACCGATGAGTGCTGTAAAACAAGTCTATGAATCTATGAAATCTATGAATGAGTTTAATCTGCAACTCAATTTAATTTTTACTACAATATGTATTGGGGGTCCTTGCTTCATCTCTCTCTCAGCTAAGGGGTCCTTGGTCTGAAAAACAAGTCTATACGTGGTCCATTTCTTTTTCCATCTATGAACTTGTAGATATTCTATTCTGCTGAATGTTTGCCTAGGTCACATGGGGTCATTGGGGGAGATACCAAGCAAGATGACTCATCTAATACCCAAGACCAATCAGCAGTGGTCAGGGAGGGGCTACATGGGGGATTTGGTAATTGGCATAACAACAAGACTCCAACCTAGACGTTCAACCAATAGTGTCCAGGAGAATTGCCCTCCCATACGCCCCATCCCCTCTCGGGGCAGTGAACACTGCAGGAGAGTTAGTTTTATTTTTATTTTTTATCTCTCCTCACCTTAATGTTGGTGTATTCCACAATATGCCACAACATTCCGCAAAACAAACAGACAGACGGACAGACAGAGATATACAGCTGGCAGACAGACATAGATGTACAGCTGGCAGACAGACATAGATGTACAGCAGGCAGGCAGGCAGACAGACAGACAGACAGACAGACAGACAGACATAGATATACAGCAGACAATCTATGTCTGTCTGTCGTTCTGTCTTTCTATTCTTTTAACAAAATAATATGTATACAGTAGCTATAGCTAGGTTGCCTGAGTTCACTCTACCGTTCAATTAATTGCTTTTCATTTGAAGTTAGGAAAATAACAATCTCTCAAGTGTTGCTTCCTATTCCTATTCCTATTATAGATTATGCTGATGTTGTGTATGCAGAACACCACAGAACCTCATCTTAAGCCTCTTAATGTTTTATATGACTCCTTGTGCCGGTTCGTCTTGAGGTCTATATGGAACTCATCACTGCCTCATGTTCACCTCACTCAATTGGTTGCAGCCTAAATCAAGAAGGCAATTACAAAAACGTTAATGCATTTACTTTAGTTGCCCTTCCTTCTTTGAAACATTAGCTCAATATACATCATCATATTCACTTAGACACTAGCAATATCCTTACTTTAATGTCCCACACATCTTTAAAGAGGTTGGACGAAGGTCATTCTACTACATAGCTCCATTTCCTCCTTCTGACCCCTCAGGACTTCCCTTGATACTACATATAATGTGTAGGCCTATATATGCTTCTAAATTGACTGTACCTGTTGGGATATATACACTGATAGTAGTTGCACTGTGCCCTTCCTTATCTTCTGTTGTTTAACAGCTGATGATGTGGTGGTTGGTGGGGTGGGTGGAAGAGGGTGAGCAAGCTATCTGTGTTTGAATGTATCTGTATACTTGTATTGCATGTGTGTATCTGTCTGTTGCTAATGTTTTTATGGGACCCCCTCGAAAATTAGATGCTGCACCCGAAAGGGCTATCCCTACAATAACAAATCTGAACAAATCTGAATATCTATCATGGTGTCACAGTGCTTACAGCTAATACACACAGGTTGCTGTTTCACCATGTTGATATGTGACATGACATCATGCTAATTTCTAACTGGGCATTTATTGTGTGATACACCAACATTAAGGTGAGGAGAGATTTTGTTACTGTGCTAAAAAAAGTCTAACCAATTTATACATTTCCTGTAAGCTTGTCTAGTTTTAATTGTTGATATATTATTGTGATAGCTATAGCCTATAACAAGGGTTCCCAAACTTTTCAGGCCGTGACCCCCCAAAATAATCCCCAAAAAAAAGGAGTTGAGATCCACAGATAAATACATTGCAAAAATAGCAGATCTACAAGCTCAAAACACCTCGCATTTGTGAGCTTGTAGATCGGCTATTTTCACAATGTTTGCCTCTTTCTTAGGTCATATTTGACAATTTGTATAGTTTTATTTTATAATATTATAATATTTTTTATAGTATAGTTTTTTTCTTTTTTTCTTTTTTCGATTTAGAGGTTTGAAAAGGTCTTAAAAGTCCTTAAACTATCACTTTAGAAATGTGAAGATACCCTGTATACGCTTATACTGTATTTTACTGACTGACTGACTACCAGGGAAATTAGGGCACAGCATGTGAACATACTTAGAGGTAATCGGCGCACTGCACAGAGACCGGGAGGAGTTTTATTTATTTTAAATGTATATTCAAAATAATTAAGTAGCGCAATTTCAACAGCACAAATTAGAGCACAAGCACAAAGAATGAGATTTTTTTATACAGGGGCCATTTACAATTACAATTTTGAGGTATTTTTTACTTTACTGGAGTATTTCCATTTCGCAGTACTTTTACTTCTACTCCACTACATCTCAGAGGCAAATATTGTACTTTCACTCCACTACAATTATTTGAAAACTTTAGTTAGGCCTACTAGTTACTTTGCAGATATACATTATTATATTATAAAACCATACGTTAAACATTTAAGCCCTATTGTATACATAATGGTGCCACCTGCTGGATTGTGTAATAACTGCAGCCCACGGGGAGGGGGGGGGGGGGGCTGATACACACGACGTACTGTTTACACGCGATGCACTGTTTTTGCAAGTGACGCTAGCCTCAGACTGGACAAAAATACGTCACAAATGACACGCGGCCACAAGTTGAAAGGAGGAGTCACACAAGTGTAGAAATGAGATCCACAAGCGTAATTTGTGCGTCACTTGTAAAAGGCGATCCACAAGCTGAAAGGAGGAGAAGTCACACATGTGTAGAAATGAGATCCACAAGTGTAATTCATGCGTCACTTGTAAAAAGCAATCCACACATGTGTAAACAACAACTCGTAGTTACAGAGCTCGATTTTTTTTACTTGCAGATACCAGAAAACACAAGTGAAGCAGTCAAAACATTTGTGAATTTATTTGCGAGTTATTAGCCATAAAAATTATTTGCCAGGTGTTAATTACAAAGTTGGAGAGGGAGGAATTGGACATTATTGCGCAAATGTGTGTTTGTGCTTCAGTTGTAAAAAGCAGGCAAGCAGGTTGTAAAAAGCAGGCGACAAATGTGTAAATAATAACTCGTAATTACAGAGCTTGATTTTATATTTACAATGCTGATTTTTTTTTGTGAGCACACTACAATATACGAGTGAGGAATGCAGAATATTTGCGAGGTTAAAAAAAATACAAGTGAGGAATGCAGAATATTTGCGAGGTTAAAAGAAAATACGAGTGACCAATGGAAAATATGTGTGAGGTGCCCTAATATACAAGTGACCAATTCAGTCCAATAAAATCTTCCATAAGATGGAAGATCATGTACACCGTCTACACTTGCTGCATGCTCACTACAGAGTGATGTACCAGCGCGACCAAACAAGCTAAGGCTTATGGCGGCCAAAGTGGGCGGAGTTAACGGCGTGACGAAACTGTGACATCGCTACGCCCTTTCCCTATAGGAGGCTATGCGCCTAGCAGCTGTTATCACTCGGGTGTTTTCGGAATCCTGAAGGCAACGTTCGGAATCATCCGGGAAAGACACGGCTACCGACTGGAAATGCAACCTGATTGAGTGTGTCATAAACTCCAGTGGTGGAAAAGGTACTCACATTTTTTACTTAAGTAAAAGTATCAATACTGAAATGATGTAGGAATACTACGACAAGTAAAAGTCCGGAATTCAAAATTTACTTGGGCAAAGTACAAAGGTATTGGTATCAATATGTACTTAAAGTACCAAAAGTAGAAAGTACTCATATGCAGAATGTCCCATTTCACAAGTTTTCAAATGTATGAAATGTATAAAAATATAGGCTATATATTTGTCTTCATATGGCCAAAATGTATATAGGGCTAAAGTGGATAATGCATGTTTTGTAATAATAATCAAAATCTACAAAGTAAATAGTAACTACAGTTTTAAATAATTGTAGTGGAGTAAAAGTATAATATTTGCCTCTGAGATGTAGTGGAGTAGAAGTAAAAGTACTGACAATTGGAAATACTCCAGTAAAGTAAAAATATCTCAAAATTGTACTTCAGTACAGTACTTGAGCAAATGTACTTAGTTACTTTACACCACTGCTGACTACGTCCATTAATTTGCAATAATTGCTGAGGTTACCAATTATTTCAGTCCCGTATACTTGCATTATTAGGCTATGGAGGACAGCTTAATGTAACGGGACATTTGAACATGCTATGCAATTACATTCATTTAACAATACGTCAATGGTGTTCTTTAATGTAATGCAACGGGCCTGCTGTAGCAGATATCACGTGACACCAATCATGGCAGCATTGGGTTCACCTGTGTGAGCTTAGGTGCTGGTAAGTGGTAATCAGAACAAACAGGGTTTCAGAGCTGTGAGGAGCTCTGTGTCTGTGTCAAGTAGAAAATATATAAAATGATAAAAAGCACTAACACTCCTGAGCATATCTGGGCAGAAGGCGCACACGGTATGTACTTGTTTATTTTGTTGGTCTGTACAATGATTGTTATTGTTGTTTTGTTGTGTTTATGCAACTAAAGGTGGACATTTCATGGACATTTAAAAAGAATACAGCATGGCTGTCAACAAGGACATAATTCATATGTTTATCATCATTGTGGTTAAAAACTATTATTTGTTTTATGTCATTTCATTCACAGTTTTCACGTTGTCTACAATACATTGGGTGAAAATAAAAGGCCCTCGTGAACATCAGTTGGAGCGTGGTTTACTCTGCCTCAGAAAAAGACAGTTTAGGAGCAGTTATAGGTGAATGTGCTATAGCCTCTCCAGCCGACTTTACTTATCTTTTTTATTTGTTTTCTTGTTTATATTATCACCGTATTTTCTTTTAACAATATGTGTTTGTGCCTGGTACAATTTCCAAACACGGTTAAAAATGCTAGACAAGTTATCAAGACCAAGACGAATAGATAGAGTGGATCATGTGGGATTGTAGGCCTAATTCTGGGAAACTTGTAGGCTAGTCTACGTTTTAGGGCTAATAGGCCTACTAATAAGCCAGCTGCTAGGACTGTATGGCAATATTTTGACTTCCAATTATTCAATTGATGCCCCTGATTCTGTCCAATTATTAACCAACTTATTTGTAAAATATATTTTAGTCTGTGGTTCTGTGTGACAAAATTACCTTATAATTAGGGCTATATATATGTGGAGATTACCAGACAAATAAATATTGAAAATGTAGGCTAAGTAGATTAGCTACAAGATTAGGACTACAGTCGTTCTTATGCAGGTGTAGCAGGTCCCATTACTTTTGGTTTTGTAGTAGCAACATTTATCCTACGGTGAGAGAGCTGAATTCCAATGTACTTCGTTCCCAAAGAACAATGCTGCCCTCTTCTGACAGAAGTATAACTCATGCCCTCAAACTCTAGTCTACACAAATTGTAGTACAGCAAAAGTACAAATTAGATTATTACAACACAAAGTCCCCAGTGTTACCCAGTGTACAAATGGATAAATTAACAGTGGATTTTCTTGTGCAATAAGAGGATAAATAAAGTTACAGTAGAGGGGAAAAGTACAAAATATAATTACACATAAGTCTCAACAAATCTAAAACAGAAAAGACAAAATCTCACATTTGGGCCCTGGTGAATTATGTCACTTAAGTAGGTCTACATTTATACAATTAGGTTGGCCTAGAATAAAATAACCATATGATAGGGATTTAAATGTACTCAATGAATGTGGAATATGTGCAGTCATTGTATATACTGTAAATGTGTAAATATGGATCACAGTGAAGCCATTTCTAAGTTGATTTAATAAAATAAAATGACTCATGAGAATGCTAGGCTATCTGAATTGTAGTTTATTTTGTATTTTGAACTGAGTGAACCAAAAGTAGCCTACAAATCACTTTTGGTTCACTCATTAAGCTAGTCTACATCAAGACACATTCAGGAACTAATAACACTATAATTGGATAAACTAAAAAAATGAATAGGTGATCAGGGAAATATATGAAATCTGCCCAGCAATTGAAAATTAAAGCATTTCTTGTAATCTTTAGCATTCAGTATCCATCCAGTAACCATCAAGTAACATGCAAAATCGACCCAAATCTTTTGGTGGGTGACAACCTCTAATATCTTTTACTATATGTCTGTTATGGCTCACACTGTCTTTGTGAGCTCCTGTAACTCATCTAAATCTTAAGTGGGTTTATGTAGTAGGCCTACAGTACCTGTTAATGGATCTGCGGGTTACTAACCACGACCAAAAGTACACTTTGTGAAGCCACTTCACAAACATTTTATGGGAGGCAGAATTTCTGGACCGTAGCATACTGCACGAAAGTCCATGTAACCTGTGTCTGATTCGTTTAGACCCGGAACATATATTTTGTTACATCAACCAATAGTATCTTAAATACCTTATTGGCTTTAAAAAGATTAATTTGTGTTTTTAGATATTTTCTATACACTGTAGGACGACATGTTAGTAATTAATAAATAGGAATTTTGTTAAAAACACTATTTGATCCAAAAACTTCAAACTTTAAGGATGTATGTCACTGGATTATTTTTTAAATTGGGTGTGTTAATGAGAGAAAAGGTCTAAGACTAGTTTATAAGCCATCCTCTCAAAACTGTATACTAACATAAACAGGGATTGTGTGAACAATCCTTGGTTTTTATATACAGTATTTTGTTTTACACTTTGCACTTATTCTTAAGAGCATTCTGATATGTAAAAATACCTTATGGGACACCAACAAATAAAGCGTTAGGGCACGGTCACACCGCACTTTTATTTTACCTATGGGGCGGAATCTACCAATGCTTTGTCAATGCAAATGCGTGGATTCGAGTGAAAGATGCGCAAGACCATGAATTCACGCATTTGCATTGACAAAGCATTGGCAGATTCCGCCTCATAGGTAAAATAAAAGTGCGGTGTGACCGTGCCCTTACTGAAGAATGTAACATTTAGAGAAAAAGTCTTGCGTAAAAGGAAACGGAGTTTAACAGGGGGAAAAAAAGTTAATTTTGTGAAGTCCTGTGAAAACACTAATTACCTGAGAATTCATCACAAAAGGTTCTCGGAAGGAAATTGAGGTTCGAAAGGGCCCAGCTTCCGTTCAGCCTACTGTTGCGTGTAGATGACCTTTGCCAAAGTGAAAAATAACATGCTGTGTTTACACCTGTTAGAATGTCATACGTTTTACCTCACATGGGCTTTCCCCTGCACAGTAGATTGCGTGCAGATTGTTATGTTAATATACTTCCTCTTAAAGAATTAGTTGGTGAATCATTAATAGTGAAATATTTAATATCACCACCAGCTGTATATATGTATTGATCAAGGCAATGGTAATGGGAGAGGACATTTGGCATGCAAGAATAATTCCTATTACTATTATTATTATACTTGAAATCCAGTTTCTTTTAATCATGAAATGAACTCAATATGTTTTTATGTTTGCAGATAGCCTATAATAAATTTGTCTAGGTGAGGTTGGTGCATTACACTGAATAATGACAGTATAAGAAACATTTACAAATATTTGCAATACTGAAACGAACTATGCTCTTAAGTGCTACAGTAAGTATCATACCTATCATATACATAATGAAATAATGAATAATGTTCAGGTGCAAATCAAATCAATGAGCACATACATGAGGGAAAAGCAACATATTAAACAGGAAAACAAAACATTTAAGAAACAATGCAAAAACAATAATACTTACAATAATATTTACTTCATAATACACACACGCACACACGCACGCACACACACACAACATGCATTCTAACACATTTGTTTGGGAAGAGTGAATCACTGCCACAATATTAATGAATCACATTTTCCGAGTGGTAATAACTTTGATGATATGCAGGTTACTGTACTTGTCACGACATACAGTACTGCCGAGGCTTGTGTCAGCAAATATTGATGCTTGTAGCATGAAAAAAGTAAATACTGAATGTAATGAAGTAAAGATCTAAATTATAGATAAGATACAAATAAAGTTAAAGTACAGGTAGAACAGCAGGTATGATAAACCTCTTAAGACAGGTATGATCTCTTTATCAGCAGTGTCAAATGTGCACAAAGCAGAAGGCACACATATTATAAAAACTCACATGTCTATTTCACGTCTATGTAAAAAGTGAAAGTAACATTTTGAGCAACTGCTCAGGATTGTTACAGTTTTATTTGTTTTTGTTATTTTTTTGTGTTGTGTGTTTTTGTCTATGTCCTCATTCAGGGCTCTGACAGCCGCAGGGTACACATATCTTCGAGCTTTGAGCCCCGGGCTGTGAGACACCTTCAGCGCTTTCCATTTCATATCATCACAAATAGTCCCTGTATTAGAATGGTGTTTGTCCTTCATGATTCTCAAGCACCTGCTGTTATGTATATGTCCTGCAGGGATGGGAGAGAGCTCCCTGTGGTGTGAAGGGGATCCGTCGCCACAATGTGCCAGTGTTTTTTTGTACGATGTTCTTCAATTCATTACCTAAACTTTAAGGTAAATATGTGATAAAACACTGAGGTCTTTTTTCCAGTGTGGGTAGCAGGCTGAGAGTTACCACAATTTTGTCATTAATTCCTCCCCACAAACACTTGTGTGTTGTTGTCACTGCTGTTGTATCATACTGACTCACCTGCCAGTGAGGAGCCCCCACTGGGAGGACGTAGAGCCTTCGACTTCGTCCTACTCCTCCCAGCCAACACTCCCTGCTGACAGTTGTTGCCACAGCCCGTAGGAATACGTGCAGTCAGGGTTCCCACGGTCATGAAAATCCTGAAAATATTTTTAAATTAGAACAGTTTTCCTGTCGTGGAAAGGTTTTGGAATTTATCAAGATATTGAAATATTTGGCTATGCATTGTTTTGGGCTATTGATTTTGTTAATCAAAAACATGTTCCAAAACATATCTAACATTACATGAAATATGTAACATAATAAAGTATTTTTGCACTGAACGGGTTGCGTGATTGCAGCCTAATGTCCTCAACAGGAAAACTAAAATGTTAAGAAACAAATACAATAATACTTGCGCACGCACGCACGCACTCACACACTCACTCACACTCTCACTCAATATGCATTCTAACACATTTGTTTGGGAAAAGTGAATCACTGCCACAATATTAATGAATCACATTTGCCGAGTGGTAATACATTTGATGATATGCAGTTTATTGTCACGACATACAGTAGGCTACTACCAAGGCTTACGTCAGCAAATATTGATGCATGTAGCGTCAACATTCTGGATGTAATGAAGTAAAAATCTAAATTATATAAATATACTTAAAGTACAGGTAGAACAGCCGGTATGATAACCTCTTAAGATAGGAAGGATATCTTTAGCAGCAGTGTCAAATGTGCATGTAGCAGAAGGCACACATACAGTACCATAATAAAAATCACTTGTCTATTTCCTGTCATGTGACAAAAAGAACAGACCTACAAGCTCACAACATGTGTTGTAAGCTTGTAGATCTGTTCTTTTGTCATGTGACGCCCTCACTCGAGTGTGAATCAATCAAGTGAGGATCAATAGAAGATTAGTGAAAAATTATAATGATATGGTCGGATGCCATAATAAGTCTTGTACTCTGCGCTATGCCCTATGATAGGTGGTTTTGCAAATAATGTGGCTCTACTGCATGCATGTTTGACACAAAGGCCTACCATTCTATAGAGGTAAGAAGGAGGCACTGGAACAACTCGGATGTATTTAATTGCCTTTTTTTTTTATGAAGGTGCAGAGTACAAAAGGGGACAACTTTTCAATGTGAATTACATCTTCATCAGGTCCTGATGAAAATGAGTTATTCCAGTGCCTTCTTACCTCTGTTGACCACGGTCCTGTCCTGTGATGGACCGGACCGGCTGGCCAAACTTACATGGCTGATGTGTGGTGGAACCCACCTTTCCTCTAGTATACCATTATTCGTTATTTTTGCTACACTTCCTGTCTTTGGGTATTGCACACTGGAGTAAGAGACTCAATATTGCGCTGAATGACTGCTACTGTATATAGGCCTGGAAATCAGGTTAAACATTTTGGGAAGGTTTTGGAAAAGTTTTGGAAATGCATTTGTAAAAATGTGTGGGAACCCTGTGCAGTAGTGATGAGCGGGCCGACCCGTAACCCGGGCTGCGGGTGAATGGGTCAGCTGCTCTCACACGCAAAAAAACAAAACCTATTGGACACGCCCCCAGCACCCACATGGAAGTGTACTTTTGTCGTATCTGTCCTTCAAGCCACGTGATGTGACTCGAAGGTCAGATACAGTACGTCCATCACTTCATCTGTCCGTCCCTCTTTCCGTCCGTCCCAACTTTGGCATAAACATCCACTTGGTAAATGGTGCATTTCTAAAGCGCCTTTGTCCAAAGTGCTTCACAGTGTGCTTTACATTCACACATTGACACACAATTACACACAATGCAAGGCACCAACCTGCACATCTGGAGAGGTGTCTTGCCCAAGGACACTTCAACGCAAAGCCAGGAGGAGCCGGGGATCGAACCTGGAACCTTCAATTTCAAGATGGCTGCTCTTCTTCCTCAGGCCCTGCCTTCACCAGTTGGACTCAAAGATGAATTGATTAGAATTCACACAAAACATAATACAATAATTATTACTCATACATTTTGCATTTTTTACACTCGACACGAATTCTTTCAGTCTTCATTAAATATACTACTGAAGGCTTATATGAGTCTGGACAGACATGGATGTAAATTGCAACTGGTTGGGAGAGGCGTATAACCATGATGTGGTATTTGTAGTTTGTAATAACTTACAATGGAGACAAAATACCGTAACCCCCAAAATGTAAAATTTGTCAGTTGTAGATACCTTTAGGCAGTGGTGGAAAAAGTACTCAAATGTTTTACTTAAGTAAAAGTATCAATACTGCAATGTAGTTTTTACAAGTAAAAGTCTGGAATTCAAAATTTGCTTGACTAAAAGTACAAAAGTATTGGTATCAAAATACTAAAATACTGGTACTTAAAGCACCTAAAGTAAAAGTAGGCTAATAAAATGTTTGAAAATAGCAGATCTACAAGCTCACAACAGGTCGTGATGCGACACATGCGATGTGAGCTATTTTCAAATAGCCTAGGTATAAAATAGGGCTAAAGTGGTTGATGTATGTTTTATAATGTAATATATTTATATCTGCAAAGTAACTAGTAACTAAAGTTTTCAAATAATTGTAGTGCAGTAAAAGTACAATATTTACCTCTGAGATGTAATGGAGTAGACAATTGGAAACACTCCGGTAAAGTAAAAGTGCCTCAAAATTGTACTTAAGTACAGTACTTGAGTAAATGTACTTTACACCACTTCCTTTAGGTCCAGGCCAAATGGGTCAGCCATTCTTTCAACAATGTCTGGTGCAGTGTCGCCTGTAAACAGTAAACTGGACCACTATAGCTAGCCAGCAGGTCAGCCAACTCAGTAGTCAGTTAAGTCGCTTTGCATAAAAGCGTCTGCTAAATGACTGTAATGTAATGTAATGTAATGTTGTGTAATCTTAGCCACTTTCAACCTGGTATCCTTATTTTGGGAATTTCATTAGAGGCGAATATGTTCAAGCATTTTTTTTTTAAATATTCAAATCACCCCCAAGATAAAAACACATAGGTATATGCATTTGTTGTGAACTTGTTGATTGGTTGTTTTGGCTATTTATGAATAAGGCTCCTGTTCTACCCCGGATTTGAACCTGGTTTCCTGCTTAAGTGCTGACATTTTTACCATTGAGCTAATAGAGCCTGCCTGCTTGCTCGGGGGATACATTGAATCTTGACCATCAGGTCAGAATTTGTGTCAGATCCTGTGTCTAGGTGAGACGTGACCTTTGACACAATCTAAATGTCTCAATAGAAGAGCAGTGAGAACCCCCCCTATTGTATAAGTTGTATTGTTAACATACTCTACCATACAAAATTACAAATGTTTATTTTATTACAAAGTGAGGCTTTAAAGGAGTAGTTAATCCAAAAACAAAATCGTATTTTCTAGCAATTACACACCCCATGAAGCCTTGAATTCATAGAGATTTTTTTGTTTTTGTCGCTTTCCTGACCCAATAATTTGATGACTGGCGGAAAGATGCTTATCTCCGGTAGGAGACTTCGCAAGTCCCATACCGGAGACTCCGCTGGTCATCAAATTATTGGCTTAGGAATGCGAGCAAAACTAAAAAATCTCCATGAATTCAAGGCTTCATGGGATGTGTAATTGAGGGACAATAAATATTTAATTTTGGTGAACTACTCCTTTAAGTGGTTAAGGTCAGAAGTTATTAGGATTTCATTTACTTTTACTGCTTAATGTTATGTAATAATTCCACATCATTTTTATAATTTTTCCTATGTGGTTTTTCTCTTTTGCTCTAACATTTTTCCTGAAAACTACGAATGATGGAGCTTGCTGTAAAAGTGATTCTTCTTTTCTTTTTTCTTTTGCATGAGTAACATAAGACCCTCATTGGATTTTAAGTGCTTAAGATAGATACAATACAAACAAAAGGACAATTTATTATACACAAGTTGATATATTTAGAGATTTTAATTTGAAATTGTCATTGCAATTGCCATTGCACTTTTTTTTGGCAAAGAGGTAGTTCCAATTTGTTTCCTTCCTGGTATAAATGGTGATTTCTGGTTATGCCTCTTAGCACGTTTCCTGTGTAATAACCCCCTCTGTATATTTGTGTGCTTTTCCATTTTGAAGTATCTCAGTTAGCAGGAAGAACAGGAAGAGAGAAGACATCAAGGTGTGCGCTGCACAGAGGGTACAAGGTAAGGACAACCCACCCATCCAGCTTGCATATCATTCATTAATTTGGAACATTCATCATTAGCTTGAAACATTGTGAGTTAGATGCAGTGGTGGAAAAAGTACTCAAAAGTAAAAGTATCAATACTGCAATGTAGAAGTAGTAGTAGAAGTAAAAGTCCGGAATTCAACATTTACTTGAGTAAAAGTGCAAAAGTATTGGTATCAAAATGTACTTAAAGTACCAAAAGTAGAAAGTACTCATTATGCAGAATGTCCTAATTCACAACTTTTTAAATTTATAAAAAACTTTTGAAAATAGAAGATCTACAAGCTCACAATGCGTCACATCGCTACGCATTGTGAGCTTGTAGATCGGCTATTTTCAAATGGCCAAAATGTATATAGAGCTGAAGTGAATAATGTATGTTTTGTAATAATAATCTAAATCTACAAAGTAACTAGTAACTCAAGTTTTCAAATAATTGTAGTAGAGTAAAAAGTACAATATTTGCCTCTGAGATGTAGTGGAGTAGAAGTAAAAGTACTGAAAATTGGAAATACTCCAATAAAGTAAAAGTACCTCAAAATTGTACTTAAGTACAGTACTTGAGTAAATGTAAGTAGTTACTTTACACCACTGGTTAGATGTAAGTAGATAATATTCAATATAAGAGAAAAAACGAAGCACAGGCATGCATGTGGTAGCTAATCCTTATTTTTCTATCACCTGCAGTTATGAAATTACAAAATATGTTTTTTAAGGAATTGTTATTTGAAAGTCTGCTGTCTTGTAGTGCTATGCAACACTGTAATTGTTGTTGTGAATGATAGAATTGTTTAATTGAAATGAATAAAACTGACCTGTATATTTAGTAGTGAAGATAGAGCGACTGTGGCTCTCAGTGAGTGCAATTCAGGAGTACAAATTTGTATTCCTACATCACCACCATGACAAACAGCCAAGTAAATAATCCTGATTTAGTCAGTTACTGTATTGCATTTCATATTATGTCTAAGATCCAAAGGATCCTGATTTCAGCTTTGTTAACAGAACAAAAAATATTGTTGTAAACCACTTGCAATAATGTGCACACAGCAGTGTTAATTAACCCGAGAGTGTCAAAATTGACCCATAAGGTCTGAGCATATTATAACATATGTTTTTGCTCCCTGAGACAAAGTAGCTCAAATCAAAGTGAAGCATTAAAAAAAAGGCCTCTAGGGACAACTGAACTCCCCTCGCTTGATTAATAAAGATCGATCTATCTATCTATCTATCTATCTATCTATCTATCTATCTATCTATCTATCTATCTATCTATCTATCTATCTATCTATCTATCTATCTATCTATCTATCTATCTATCTATCTATCTATCTATCTATCTATCTATCTATCTATCGCAATTATTACATTACATAAATGCTATGCTTTGTCAATTGGTTATGTTTTCAATAGATATTAGTTATACTATGCATGTTGGTTACTTCTTCAAATATGTTATGTTATCTAGATAGACATACAGTATCAGAGATGCTCGTAGGCCTGCGTCCTGCGTCGCTGACGCACCATATTGCGAAAGGACGCATTCATGACAACTCTAGTGCGTCCATGGGACGCAGCTCCGATTAGCTCCGATAATATATAATATTTGTCAGCTGTGATCTACATGGACTCTCTCGGTTAGGCACCGTTGGTGGAGAAGTATAACTCTCCGGTTAGACACCGTTGTACTGGAGAAGTATAACTCGGTTAAACGGCGTTGTGTGGCAGAAGCAGCAGCACAGCCCCTCGCTGTTAAGGCAAGTACACACTGCAGGACCTTAAAGTTGTCGGGGGGTCATCTGATCGTTAAGCATAACACACTGCAGGAGTTTATTCCTTGAAATCGGCTGTCATAATATCGTTGTGGTCTTCACAGCACGATTGATCCCCGACAAGGGCTGACACACTGTAGGATAGTTCACTAGGATGCTATCTCCAGAGTCAGACCCAATACATACATTTTTGTTTATTCCAATTCATTTTAATCGAGGTATCCCGTGATATGCCTCTCCCCCTCTCTCTCTCTCTCTCTCTCTCTCTCTCTCTCTCTCTCTCTCTCTCTCTCTCTCTCTCTCTCTCTCTCTCTCTCTCTCTCTCTCTCTCTCTCTCTCTCTCTCTCTCTCTCTCTCTCTCTCTCTCTCTCTCTCTCTCTCTCTCTCTCTCTCTCTCTCTCTCTCTCTCTCTCTCTCTCTCTCTCTCTCTCTCTCTCTCTCTCTCTCTCTCTCTCTCTCTCTCTCTCTCTCTCTCTCTCTCTCTCTCGCACGGCAAGTGCGCTAATTCCGCTGTGACAGTTGCCATGTCCGCTTATTATAAGCGACTTTGGGATTATTTTTCTGTAAAGTTGCTTGAAAGTGTAGTTGCTTTTTTGGCCTTGTTTCCTAATGTTGTTTGAACCAGTTGTTCTCAAACATTTTCATGGCAAGGACCCCCAAATTAATATTTGTCCGCAGATGCGCAGACCTCCCCCTTCTGAAAATATGTTGTGCCATAGACCCCCATACAAGATCTGTGTGGATTTGGAAAATACTCCACAACCCCCCCCCCCCCCAATGTCTTCTTTAAAAATAGCCTATCTACAACGTGAGCTTGTAGATTGGCTATTTTCAAATATCCAATGTATTTGTAAATAGGTTTAAAGTGCTCAAGTGGCCTTTTCTTGGGCTTGTTTTCATAGACCTGGTTGCTTATTTCTCTCGCAACATGTGGCAACGCTGTTCAGACACAGCGTGTGTCACAGGCATGCTGCACTCACAGACACACACACACACACACACACACACACACACACACACACACACAGAGAGAGAGAGAGAGCTCTCGCTCTGTCTCTGTCTCTCTGTACAATTCCTCTAAAATAAACAGCCCACCAGGCTCGCTCACTTTCTCATTTAGTTTTATAATGTTAACTTAATACAGGACTGGAAGGTAATATTGTGGTAGGGACTGTTTGTTGTGGTCAGATCCAGCGACGCTCCCCTAGCCACGGTTGCTGTAATGTGCTCTCATTGGCTGCAGCGTGGATTTGCTCGCAGAATGGTCTCGGCTCCTTTCACACTGTATGATATTGTCTCTTGTCCTGTCCCAGACAGAGATGAATATCTAACAATTTAGATATCTGAAAAGCCGTCGCAGAGCGGAGAATCGCGGCCACATCGGGTCGCAGAGCCTTTCACACACACAGAGCATTTTCTCGCCGATCAAAGGCCGATCTGCGTCAGGTCGGGAGGTTTTGTCGGCGAGCGCCAAAAAATGTCGGCGACAGCAATATCGGACCTAATGTCTTGTAGTGTGTACCTGCCCTTAGTCTACGCTACTCACACAGAGAGAGAGAGAGAGACGGCATGAGGACCTGCTCTTAAACGTGTTAAAACGTCTTGGATAGACGGACCACTGTCTGGAATAATAACTGATCATCATACATACAGGTCTACTACTAATCTCTGTTGCTGTTGTCATCTTAAATTGACCAGCCAAAGTAAAATCCCCGATTTTAGAGTGTTCTCCCACTTGCTTGGAGATCAGAGTGATGTATGTGGTGGATTAATGCATGTTGCCAATCAGCTGTGTAACATTAGCAGGTTAACGATGGCTCGTTGATCCTATGCATTTGACCCTGATTTGACCACAAAGGCAAACAAAAGCACTAATTAATGGCAGCTGTAAGTAACCGGTTGTCTATCGTCTGTGTCTTGTGTATGTTTAATAGGCAACTGGATGTTTTCTGTAGCTTAGAGATATCATAACAATTAATTCCCTGAAGAGGGTAGACCCTCTCCCTCATGCTAAACTTAAAGTGACTTATAAGGTTCCACTTCTCCTCAAAAAGACAACTTTATTTTCCTTTCTCAATGACAAGCCTAATAGTATTATTGCATGTTGACTATGTGCAAACTGCAAGCCAATGTTCATAGGCATTGTCAGTATTTGTCTTCATTATTTCTTGAATTCCTATTTCTTTATTTGCCAATACTTCCACTGTAAGCCAGTGTTTTCAGTCTACACAATAAATAGTAAAAATAAATTCTACATTCATAAATAATACAAAATAAAATAATAATAATGATTAAAAGGTTCTATGATTAAATGTATTCTATTGGTCAAAGGTATGTTAAATCCACCTGTTGCCCACTACTAGTATTTCTTACCATAAGGTGTGCTAATACTACAGAATCATATACATTTGAAAAAATATATTTATGATTTTTTAATATATGTATATATATCGGTATCGGTCTTGAAAAGCAGGAACGGGTCGCACTGATCTAGATCTGCTATTTTCACAATATGTATCTGTGGAACTGAATCAAACTAAATTAAGTGCCTCAACTCCTAATTCCTCAGGGTGGGGGTCCCCAGTTAAAATATGATTATTTTGGGGGGTCGCTGCCTGAAGGTGCAGTGAATCCACTGCATCAGGATATAATGTACACAGTCACACACGCATAGAAGATATGGAGATTGGAGATCAAAGAAAACGATAGGGGGGGGGGGACGTGTAATTGGGGACCCATAAAATGTCCCTGGGACCCATCTAAAAGACCACCCTTGCATCCCAGGACCCATTACATTGAAAACCTAGCAACATCACTGCAGTATACTGTTTGCTTGATCTGAAATGCTAAGAATGTTATTTAGATCACATGTTGTTTTAGACAAATGTCAGGTTTGATGTTTGCCTGGTGTTCTAGTTACTTGGTAGCCTGGTAAACCCTCCCTCCGTAAATCTCATATGTAATTTATTTCAGGAGTGAAATCAAATGGAAATGAGATTTTACGGAGGGAGGGGCTTTACCAGGCTAGTTACTTGGTACTATACTCAAAAATGTTGTCCTTGTAACCCTTCTTGGTGCTAGTTTTCTATGCAGATATCTTGATTAGGCTACTTGTTCTCTTGTTTTGTTTCTTAGATTCGTTTTTCTCGACCACACATGTTACGAATGTGATTTAGACAGCATGTTGTTCAGAAAGATGCTTGGTTCATTGTTTACCTGGCATCCAAGCTTCTTCAAAGCACTGTCTCTCGGCACTCCACTTATGTGACTATTTCCCTTGTTATTTATTGACTAGTAGAGCTCATGCTTACTCTGCTTATTACAATTTTGCACTTGTAATTTGCTTTGTATAAGAGCGTCTGCTAAATTCCTAAATTGTATATTGATGTTTTTCTTTGCACTCTACTTAAAGTATGCAACCATTTACCCTGTCGTTTGTTGACTATAGGGTTCGTGTCATTTACTCAGATTTTGCACTTTATACAGTCTGTCACTCCGGATAAGAGTGTTGATTAAATACCTAAATCGTTATGATAAAGTCTAAGTTGTGGTTTCAGTGTATTGGTATAAATACACAGTAAGCCGTGATTTGTCTACATACTTTGCCACATAAAAGCCCATAACAGAAGTATTGTTTTTCGGTACACTACCAACAACTAACTATGAAACCACATATGGGAACAACGTTGTTAGTAAGCAGCCTTGGATGTTTGATCTGTACAACGAGACAGTATTTTCTAGTGACTATTCCTTAAAGGAGTAGTTCACCCAAAAATTATTTTCGATCAATTACACACCCCATGAAGCATTGAATTCATGACGATTTTGAGTCTCTTTGAGTCTCCTACCTGAAATACATCAAATTATTGGCTCAGGAATGCGTCAAAAACAAAAAGAAAATCCATGAATTCAAGGCTTCATGGGGTGTGTAATTGATCGGGGGAAAAAAGTCATTCTTTGGGTGAACTATTCCTTTAACATTCACAGCAATTAAGCACTGAGTACTGTTGTGAACGGCGTATTGTGGAATGAAAGCAAATCCTAACAAATTATGTGTTATTATGTGCTGTGATTTGAGATTTGCGTGAGGAAATGTTGTTAGTAACACATATCCCACACAGGTCTCATTGACATGAATCTTCCATTTATAGCTGTGACTAATATGTCCCAACGTCGTCTTTCAGCAGGATTTACCTACTTGTAATTACACCTATCACAGTTATTGCTTAATCGCAGTTATTTTACATAATCACAATTATAATGCATAATCGTCATAATCGTATTTATGTTGAAAAATGTTCATACATTTTCAAATATTTTCCAGAAATAGTAAATCTACAGTGGTCGCAATGTGACGCGTTGTGAGCTTGTAGATCAGCTATTTACACTATTCATATGTTCCAATGTTCAATGCCAAAAAGACAATTACATTGTTAATCACAATTTGTAGGCCTACAGTATGACAATTAATTGTCACATAAAATGTCATGATCATGACAGTCCTACATTTTTTTATACTATTCCATGGTAACATTCTGTCTGTCTTAGCTCTTAGTACAGGTTTTGGTCAAATGTTTCAATCCAAAAATGTGTCCTTCATTGTTTGAATGTATGTATCTAATTGTACTCAATTATCCCTCCAAATCGTCTGAACAGATCTGCTTTTGCTCACCTGGATTAGACTAACAATAGGAATTTCTGCATCGAGGACTCGCCAGACACATTTCTTTTGCAATTTAGAACCCTTCAGGATGCACCAAACAATGCCTCCTCTTTGCCAATTTATTTAACTAAACATATTGGAAAGTGGATTGTTACTCCTGCTACGGCCGTCTCTGGTTAATGATCGCATAACTCAGTTTCTTTTCATAAAAGTAAAAACATGTCTTTGAAATATATGTGAAGTGTAAATTTCTTGTTCAAGCTATTGTTATTTAGGTTATTATAAGGTTACCCACCACATACACACACACACTTCCATATCAGATATTTTCAGATATGGAAGTTTGTGAGTAATAAAACCCACATAATATTCGAAGTACCCATATTACGCCTCGGCAAGTTTCCACACAGTAATGTGTGTGGAATAAATCCAAAGTGAAACTTTTTACTTTGTATATTAGTGGTAAACCATATGTTGACTGTACAAACAAAACAAAACATTGAGAGCAATGCTCTCAATGTTTCACCCTCTCCAACTCTTATTTAGTACATGCAGCACTGTCAAATAGAATAAAATGATATAATCAACGTCTTCATGATTGCATTCTAACAATTTGTGGTGCTTTCATCCACAGGCATTGAAATGCAAGAATAGGATTCTTGCATTAAAATGAATGCTTTGACATTCAAAGGATGCTTTTATTGAGAGATAAGACCGAAGTTGCAGGAGATAGAGACCAAAATGAGAAGCCACAAACTGCTTCAATGCTTTCTCTTTCTTTTTCTGTGGGTGGTTCATTTGCATACTTAGCGGTTGTTTCCAAAGCTCTGTTTGTTTACTGTGAAATTGCATGCTCCTCTTCCTGGCCTCAAGTACAGAGTTGAAAACAAGGGCTGATAATTTGTAATACCACTTCGCTCAAAGAATACATTTGGGTATTCTTAGAAAATGCACAACTCATTATTATGCCACATAACTGTGCTTATCAATGTGTATAATAGCATTTAACGACCCATATCAATGGGTCACATTCTTTTCACATAGTACATTGTTGTTTTGCATCTATACGATATATGCTAATCCTAGTGCGTGCAAGTTGCATAGAACCATGTGCAGTGATGCAAGCACACCAACCCCTGTTCTTCCCACTGTTGTGTTTAGTCAGATGCCTGTGATGCTATCTGAGCGATCTGTCTGTCGATCTGTGTGTGTGCGTGCGCGTGTGTGTGTGTGCGCGCGCGCATGCTCCTTTTTAAGTGCAGCGAAAGTTTGCACCTGTGCCCAACCACAACATTTGCATCAGGCCCAACAGCATTTGATCTCCAGTGTTTCTATTTAGAGTTTCAGATTTTACCAAATTAGACTTATCTTGTTGGATCTACAGTGTGGGAATATTATTGTATTGTCTATTGCCCCATTTTAAAAGATTGGGTGCCATGGACCCCGATAAGAGAAGATCTTGGTTGTTTAGATTAAGTACAGAATTCTGCTGTCTATAGTTTACTAGACAGTTGTATCATTTAATAATTCAGTATAGGCTCACACTGTTGGGGAAGAGAAAGAAACCTATCTTCTGAATAGTCATTCTTATAAATGTTCTCATTGGATTACCGTAGCTGGTGAAATTATTGTGAAATTAAGCACTTTCAACCTGGCATCCCTATTTTGTGCATGTCATGCAGGCACAACATTTCATATATAGTCATAGTAGCACATCTACAAGCACACAACGCGTCACGTTCTCTGGACCTCACTTTGAGAATCACCAGTCTACACATTCTGTCTAAATACTGCAATGCTGCTGTAATGAAGATGCATATGGCACTCCTTCTTTATTTATGACGCGCAGATTTGCCCATTGGGTCCTATCTATTCTCTTTATAGTTTATTGAAGTGTGTATACTTTTATGTAGTTGTTCTTTCTACTGTAGCTTTACCGGTATCCAGTAGCCGCGACAACCTGTTGTCATTTTTGGACAGAAATATATGCATCTTTCTAGTCTAAGAGAGATTATTCTCTCTGATGGCAGAGGAAAATCGTCAAAATATGCAATTTCAAGAACTGCACGCTAAAACATTCCTCTGCATTTTAAAGAACCCCATCCACCCTGCCCTACTGCTTTGAGCTCAGCATAATTCTGAACCACTACCCTCTCCTTTCTGCCATTCTAGGGATGCCAGAGACTGCCAGCGAGAAGTTGAGATGTGAGCGGAGGAGGAGTGGACATCAGCACAAAGCGCAACAGCAAAGTGACAAGACAGCAGAGCAGCTAGAGTGGTCCTGTCCTCCTTCCCAGGCTCGACAATCCCAGGTTTCACCTCCACCTTCCAGAAGCAAGGTATGATTCACTGCTTCAAGCTTAGGTTGGTTTGGTGTATTAGTCATGTAGCTATGACTTCCACACACACAGGGGTGGGGGCTGGGGGGGGTTCAATATGACGTTTATATGCAATCCCAATTTCACTTGTTTATCCTGTATGAGTTTAAATTAAATTGGTATCTCAACCTGAAAATGTATTTTCTGTTTACTAGAGCCGAGAGCTGATAAGATAAAGGTTATGTTTTTAGCACGTATCAAAAACGAATTTACCAAGTGCTTTAGATAAAACTGAAGAAGAAGACAAAAGCAAACTAAATAAATACACAATATATGCAATATGAAGTGCAGTGTAAAATATATTTGATTCCCAAAGTAGCTGTCTTATTTACTGGAGAGTAGGCAGTCTTCTGTGTTCATTTGATTTTTATTGATACAGTAGGAATACGGAATAGAGATACCCTACACAGTCAAATCCTCTCTGTTAATGTATCCATTTGGAACTCAGAGTTATTGCTGCATCATATCGTTTCAGCATGGATATTGCAATGTGCACATGTGCAATATTGACATTGCAATGGATGCGTTCTAGCTAAGACAAATTAGGTCAGTCAGTCACATTGTACTAAAACAATTTTACTCCTTGAAAGAAAAAAACTAGCAAGGTATGCATTTTTCCCGCCGCAGTCAGAAAACTCAGCTCTTCAGACTACACTGAAGTCTCCACTGTGTCTGTTCACAGTAATATCCTCAGTGTTAACTTAACACAGAAAGTGTACAAATGGAACCAAATGGACCCTTACTTGTTGCTTATTTAGATAGAGGCTAGTTGTATTATTCAGTTGTATATTCTTGCTCACAGAAGCTATGCATTATATTTAGATGTATGCTGCACAAATGCTATGTTATCCAATAGGCACTTTGCAGGATTGACCCTATGGTCTTTCCTCTATTGGCTTCTTAAATTTAAAATATTCCATTCTTTACCCACTTAAACTGTATGCTTAGTTGAACAAAGTCCCCCAGGGGTCTTACAGGCCAACCTGTTTTCACTCTACAATAAATATCGTAGGCAGAAACTAGCTTGTAGATCTACTTTTCATCGGAAGTTTGACCCAGAATATGGACTCTAGACTAGAGTTCATGTGGTTACAATTTTAGCCCCACTAGTGGTAGTGCAAGGCTCTACGGATGGAAATGTTGGTAGTTTCAAACCACTTTGGTCTGGGTGTAAGGAGCGGAGCAGCCTCTCTTGTTTCCACCGCCCCTAGCAACCCACGTCAGTGTTCAATGGTCTGTTGCCATTAGCCCCGAGACTGAATCATCACCGCTATTGTGTATTTATAGCTATTTTGTTTGTTACGAAGGCCTTGTTTGTTTGATATCTTGTACTAATTGTTTCCAAGCCTAAGTGGAGAGGCAATGTTATAGGGTAATGTGGGTTAGGTAAGGTTTGACTGTTGATAATGGTGCATGGGTGTGATGGGGGGGTGTTTTGGGGCATCAGATTACATGATTTTATGGAGGTGTCATGGACCTAAACATACACATGACACATCTACTGTACACCCACAACAACTCAAACCCTCATGTTTTCTAATATTTATGTATATTATATAATTGTGATAACTATATGTAAGGGATAATGAACAGGGGTGCGATCATTTTTGAAAAAAAAACCCAGGTGATGTAGGACCCCTGTCGGTGTTTATTATCCTGCATATTACGCAGCTCCCTTGTCCGTATTCTGGGGCAAACATTCGGCGAAAATAGCAGATCAGTGTGTACGGTTTAAGTGGTTAAACAATAATTTGATACAAAATATAACAACAAAAAGGATTTTATTGATTTAAAGGGGATTTAAATCCTTCCTTACACAAAAAGTAATTATATTCTACATTTACGAGGTGTTGCGAACTTGCGAATGAGCTGATTAGCAACATACCTTTTTGGACTCCTTTCTGAAGATTGATATGATCTAGGTGCACAATCTGTTAATCAGAACTACATCCATACAATGGTGTTTTATTCATAGCAGCGGTCCGCTATCGAAAAATAACAGACAGCAGAATGCCATGCGTTCAACCAAGCCACACGTAATAAATATTAATCCATTGAATAGTACCATAATAATGTATTAAACAGGCCATTTGCTCTGTTGAACAAAATGCTATGCTGTTTTGTAGCTCAATATCGCTGTTATTCCTTCCCAGGGCTGGAATAATGTGGAAGGGAGAAGACAGGCCCCCCTGGATCCATCTCCAAGCCTGCAGTACCAGCACAGACCCTCTGTACTGCGTCAGGGGACCCCGGCCATCCATAGACTACAACTTGGTACAGACCATTGATAATAAATAACACAGAAATAATTTATGCAGTAATACATTGTGTTAATGCAATCCTGAGATAAATGAAAATGTATTCATATATCACATCACAATTTAAAATGTAAAATCTAGGAATTTAGCTGATGTTCTTATCCAGAGTGCGGAATTAGAAGAAATGGCATGAACCCTAGAACATCATCAGCTGTCATGTTTGAGGCATGTCCATCTATGTCTTATCTAAATTATTCACACATTTGTGCATAGAAAAATTGTGCCAACTGATGAATCAGCTGAGAATTTAGGTTGGGTCTTAGGTTGAAGAAAGCCATCCATTCTTTTAGATTTTTCTGCGTATTGAATTCAACTGTCACTTCCACGATGCTAGGAGTGTGTGATGACAACACATAACACTTGTTTTTTGGTTACAACAATTTGATGTACAGTATTGTTGATGCCAGAGTTACAGTACTGTAACGCCAACCATGTTGCCATCCCTTCCACTCTTGCAGAGAACAGTTCATCTCAGCCTGTTTCCCCATGCAAGGTGGAAAGAAGCTCAGGCCAGCATTCGCAGTCATCACCCCCACACCCTGGCCCTGCTCCCAGACACACGCTTTACTCCTCCCCACCGAGAACAGGCAGTCCAAAGCAGAGCCCGGGGAAGACCAGGCCCCAGGACTGGTGACTGAATTCTGTCCATTTACACCCCACCTCAAACTGTAGGAGCATTAAAAGATGGCAGTAGACTATAGTTTTACCATGATGGACAAAATCTGTCCTATTAGTTAAAGTTTCACCTGCAAGAGAGAGTGAGAGAGAGAGATTGTGCTATTGTGTGAATGTAAAGTACTTTGGGTCAACTTCTGTTGTTTTTAAATGCACTATACAAATACAAAGGTGACTTGACCTCACTTGAGAGAGAGAATGAGATAAATATATATATATAAATAAATATATATATATATATATAGAGAGAGAGAGAGCGAGAGAGACTGTGTGTGTGTGTGTGTGTGTGTGTGTGTGTGTGTGTGTGTGTGTGTGTGTGTGTGTGTGTGTGTGTGTGTGTGTGTGTGTGTGTGTGTGTGTGTGTGTGTGTGTGTGTGTGTGTGTGTGTGTGTGTGTGTGTGTGTGTGTGTGTGTGTGTGTGTGTGCACACGTGTGCGCATGTGTGCGTGACGTGCCTGCGTGCATTTTCAACCCTATCCCAATCCAAACGTTCCCTTTTATTTATGTCATAGGGTCAATCTGAATGACAGTAATGCCTCTACAGTATATGTTATGGGTAATGTGAGAAAATGGCTATATGTGTACATTGACCAGTCATTGTGAGAATGAAGTGAACTGTGTAGTGAATTTGTACATTAAAGCCAAAGTCATAACGCACAGGTGAGTTCTGATCAAATCCCATGTCTTTTAGCAACCCAAGGGGTGGCAGTGCTTTGTTCGTGAGTGGACTCTGCCGCTGGCCTGGCTGTGACGCAGCACTGGACGATTTTCCCAGCTTTCTGAAGTAAGTGATAGACAGACACGCAATAACATCTAATTATGTTGCTGTGGTTTTAAATGTTAATTATCTAATATAAACTGCAATCACAAATGTGATACATTGGACTTCTCTAAATTAGTAAAGTCTCTGGGGATTATAAACCAAAATAATAGTCCATACAGTATACTGCTGATTCACAGATCAGCTGTCTACAGCTGAGGTTGAGACTTCGTTAAGACAGTTGTATAATCTGTGTATGGTGCTTTCTTGTGTCTGTTGCACCTTTGTATAGTAACGCTCTCTGCCTTGTCTCTAGGCACCTTTATTCGGATCATGGCCATAGTGATAAAAGCATTGCTCAGTGGAAGGTCCAACAGGATATGGTGCAGTATATGGAGAGCCAGGTAAACCTGATTTATACTTCATCGACGATGCACTGTGTGAGTATATTGTCCCTTATGTACAAACTGTAAGCTTCAGATCAGTAGCCTATATCTGCAGGTGCCACAGTGGACGACACAAACTATCTATATTGCCTTCCATCCAAATACACTGCACTAGCAGACTTGTATTGCTGTCTCTACTATATACAAGAGTCCCATTGAACCTGCAGATGGAATGGAGATTGTAGCCTAAATATGGTGACACATATTTGGGTGTAGGGATAGTAAATAGAGGTACTGTATAGAGAAAGCATGGACTTTTGTTACCTCATAAGCAAACAACAGTCAGTTTTAACAGCCTGATTGCAGATGAGCATATTTAGTCCTTGTTTCTCATTTGAATTTTTTAGGTTAAGACAATACCGATTTGTACCGATTTGTTTTATGGTTGGACAAAATCTAAGAGTAATAGCAAAAAAATAGTTAAGCAAAGATCGACCTCCTGGTGGCGCTATAACAGGCCGATGTAAAACAAATTGGGGCAGAGGATCTGCTCTGGCCTCCAGGGAGTTTGTGTGCACAGTGAGTCTCACACCGATCAGTCCAACAGTGCCGGAGATTAGCTGTACAAAGACGGACACACAGATGGACAGACACCTTCGCCTGTCGGAGACAATGAATCCAGTGTACCACTACAGTATGTCCAACCTTTAATGAACATTCTCTCTCTTTTAGCTGACTCTGGAGAAACAGAAGCTCTTTGCAATGCAACTTCATCTGCAGCTCTCTGAACACAAATTTACTGAGGTGGTAGGTTGGGTTTTCATCAATTTAATGCTCAAGCTGTGGGTTGTGGGGTTCTGCATGAACATTTGAGCTTGAAAGAAATGAATCGACCAAAATTGCCCTAATCAATTTCAATGTTGTCTTCCTTCATATACATTACAGTAACATCCTTAGTGTTAACCAACCACTTAAACCCTATATACCTCAGTTGACCGGGGTCCCCCAGGGGTCTATAATTCATTGGTCGCCTCCTTTTTTCCTTTTATGCCAAATGTCTTTGCCAAACATGTGACAATAGTCACACCACAGGGCCCCTGGGGGCCACAGGCGCACCGTTGCTCCAAACCACTCCAAACTTGGCACAAACACTGTTCAGGGGTCTGCCATGAGAATAGTCACACCAGGGTCCACAGGCGCACAGATGCTCCAATCCGCACCAAACATGGCACAAACACTGTTCAGGGGTCTGGCATGGGAATATAGTTACACAAAAAAAAACATAAATTGCACACATAAGGTGCACTACAGCAGTGTTTAACACTTCAAATGGCCATAACTCTGTGACCATTCCTCTGATCAGCGCAAGATTTGAAGGCTGCATAGTGGCCTGAAAACCTAGTAGCTGAAAATAACACACATTGCCTGCAACAATGTGAGGACAGCATGTACAATCTTCATGGTAGAGTAAGTTGATACAATATAACTAAAACATCTGCAATATTTGGAGGTGATCTCCATTGTTTTCCATTGAGAAATGTAGACTCTGGTAGGACACCTACTGGTTGACAAGTAGTACTGCCTGAAGCTCACAACTGCAATATCTCCCCTGGCCAAGCCGGGATTCCATCTTAGTTTGGTCTCCCGTGCAGGAGAAACTGGGTTCAAATCCTGGGTAGCACATGCAACTTATGGGCTACAGCTTTGAATTAACACTGAGGAATTTTACCTGTGTTACCTTTAGCCCAGTCTTGGTGACTCCTCTCTCTCTCTCTCTCTCTCTCTCTCCATCCTCCACCCCTTCAGAATCTGGCGTCGGACTGGCCCTACAGCATGGCTCTGTTCCTCCCGCAGCCCCAGGCAGCAGATGGGGGCCGAGTGCCACGCTGTGCCACTAAAGACGCAGATGAGTTGGCACAGCGTGCCTACTACTGGCACGCTGGCACCGCCCACCTCCTGCCAGGTAACACATGCCACCATCACCAACACCTCAGTGCTGTCTATATCTGCTCGTTGCTTCAGAGCCTACACTGCAATGTGGTATTGATACAAAAGAAATTGGTGGACAAATGACAAAACAAATAATATATCCACATAGCTTTTAAAAAGGTGCGTAATCACGTTTCCCCCAAAATGTTATGATTGTGAAATAATAATTTTAATAATTTTGGCAAATTATTTTAGTCAAAACCCGGCGGAAGACTATTGCTGTCGAAACGGTGGTTATCCTTTTCCCTGACAGCAGCCATTATCCATTGCTTCTGTTTTTGTTGGGGAATGTCCTTTTTTCCCCTTGGCAACTGGAGTAATGTTTTCAGACAAATGAAATAATATAAGCCTATATTTGAAAAGTAAAAAGGCATATGCTACTTGTAATTACCCGAATGCCCACCGAATGTGAACCCACGGGGAAGCAAACAGATGGACCAGTTCCAATACTTTTCACTCCTACCTTTCGTATGTTGCCCAAATAATCAAAACTATAGAGGCACAACTATAGGGCACAAGTTGAAAAATCTGACAGTTCTTCTTTAAGGGAAGCTTGGAGGTAGCCAACACATTACAATGCTACAAAATGCATGACTGTTGCCTTATAGGCGTGATTCAGGGAAATAATATTATGCAACATGGTGATGTGAAGTGGAGTGCGACATCTATTAGCTGAATGTTGTCTTTTGCACCTTTACTGAGGTAAATCAGAGGTAAATGAACACTCAGGCTTTTGCAGTGTAAACACATTCTCTGCTGTTTTTGCTTCAGTAATGTTGCATTTTAAAAGACTTTTCGTATTTTTTTTTTTTTTTTTACATTATTATTATTATTTTTTTATTCATTCATTCGAAACTTAATTTGAAGGCATATGTGTGGTTGGATTGCTCCACAGATCTGGTTCCCAGTATTGAGTGTTATAAATACAACAACATTAGGCCTCCCTACACCTACGCCTGCCTGATCAGATGGGTGAGTTGTCCTTTATCAAAGAAAAGATAGAGGGCATTTGTCCCATTTGAATGGATGTGTTGATAGGAGAGTGCATGCAAGCACAGGCATCTGTGGGGAATAATACATTTAAAATAAAATAAAAACTATAATCACTTAAAGAACAACTTCAGCCATTTTCATATGATTGGTCCTCACTAATGCTCATTATAATATGGTACCATTTTTGTCTACTCTGTCTGTGTCTCAGAGGAGGGCTGTGGACATTTCAGAAACCCGCCTACCAGTGACATCATCGATGGGGAATACAAGCTAATAGAAACTGCAGGCTTTCTATTCCTGGAAAGTTAGCATGATATAATGGAAGCCATTGTTCTTAAGTTAATAAAAAAAAATCTAAACAAATTTGAAATGTTTGAGAAAAAAATCCTGCCTAACTATGATGTCACTGGTATTCACCAGTGATATCATCTGTCTACAGTCCTCCTGGTGTCCACAGCCCTCCTATGAGAGACAGACCGAGTAGAATATTTTATTTATCATGAGCATTAGATTAGTGAGGACCACTTATATGAAGAAAATGGGTAAAGTTGTCCTTTAACTGTTTACCACCACCAATGGCCCAAGGTTCTGATGCTGTACAAAGTAAAATCCAGTTATCTTTTTGTACAAATATTACTTTACATTTGGCTACATTTGTAGAGAGTGTACAAATGCAACCCCTCTCAGTTAAATATAATTTTACAGCTTAAAATTAGGGCTCCATTGCCACTCCACAGTAAAATCCAGAGGGTTAAGTAATTCTTTTTTTTTTTTTACTTTGCATGTTTTTACAGTCGATACTGGAGTCTCCAGACAAGCAGCGGACACTGAATGAGATCTACACCTGGTTCACCACCATGTTCTTCTACTTCCGTCACAACACTGCCACTTGGAAGGTTTGTCTCTCTCTCACTTCCATTATTCAACGTCTGGATGTCCTGGAGACTCAACGTGCAGACACAACAAGATTGTTCATTTTGCTGTAGAGCATTGGTACTCAAACCATTTCATGTCAAGGACCCCCAAATTAATATGTATTTGGCCGCAGACCCCCATCTGAAAAATGTTTGTGCCAGAGAGTAGAGAACACCATAGGATTTGTGCAGATAAAATGTTTCAATTTTTATTTTCTTTACCTACTTAATACTTTTCTATTCCTCTCCTCTGTACTATGTGAGGCATAAAATCTGTAAAAAAAATAAAATGTTGCCACTTAACTCCTATATACTTCGCTAACTGGAGTCCTCCAGGGGTCTATATGAGGCCCCATCCTCTTTACCCCCTACACCAAATATCATCTCTGAAAATAGGTGATCTACAAGCTCACAATGCCTTGTAGTTCAGCTGTTTGCTGAATATTTGCCCTAGAATAGGGATACTTGGGCTATGGTTAAAATGTATCTTTCAGCTAGGTGAAATTCTCTTTAGCCTTCTGGACTCTTACAAATAGTTATAATATGTTTAGCTGTAGGAAAGCTTGACTTTGTGGCACTCTCATCTTCTGTCGCACGCTGTTCCACCCAGAATGCTGTGCGCCATAATCTGAGCCTACACAAGTGTTTTGTGCGCGTGGAAGGAGGCAAGGGAGCTGTTTGGACAGTGGATGAGACGGAGTACCAGAGAAGGAAAGGGCAGAAATATTACAGGTATGCAAAGAAATGTTTGTTTGTAATACAGCCCATTTCATGTGTTTCACAGGAAATGCATACAAAATTGCATTTGAAATATATAAACTCACAAATTAGACAATACAAAAATATACAGATGTATAGAAATATTGAACAAAGTAGTACTAAATTCATATAAAGGTTGTATGTGAATATTCTGTTTGTTAAATAGCTCAATATTCGGATAGTAATCATTGTTTGAGAGTGTTTGATCAGTAACAGGGTATCAGCAGCTCTTTAGTAAGCAGAAAATACATTTTCAGGTCTGGATACCAATTTCATCCAATCAGGAGAGAGAACTCATACAAGATACAGGATATAAAAGAGAATTTGGTTGTGATGAAAAAAAATATTAGCAGACAGAATTTGAATTGGAATGTGTGGTTTCAAGGAATAAGTTGGATGAAGTTATGGTGTAATACTGAGAACAGATTTGAATCACATCCTAAATGAGTAATACATGAACTCTAGCCTACTATATAAAGTTCAAGTTGTGTGTTGCGGTGTTTGTCTGTGTCCAAATATGGACTTACCTGATGTCAGCGAAAACAGACGTTGTTAAGCAACTGTTTCTGTTGTGTGTGTTGGTGTTCTTCTGTGTACCCGGATTCCAAATATGGATATGTCCGTCGTCGATGTAAATCATCATTGTTCGGCAACGGTTGATGCCAGCGCAAATTTTTCGTCTTTATGCAACGGTTTCTGTTGTGTGATGTCAGACCAGAGCTTGATCAGGGAGAGAGAGAGAGCCTATTTCATCCATGCAATAACCCAGCCAACGCTGTGTACCAAAACCTGAACAAAAACGTTTCAATGCAATAAGCCTGGCAACGATGGGCAAGCTGATCATGCCTTACGTAGTTTTTGCTTGTATTTTCTAAGAAATAACAAAAATATTGTAGGTTATTAAATGGGGTGTAAGTGATCTTTTTTGTTAAAGTAAATAGCACATTTAATAACAACAGCAGTTGACCCAAAGTGCTTTCCAAACATACATAGACCTTAGTCTATTCACAAAGCAATAATAAAGGCAACGTAGTAAGAACAACAAAAACAAATAGAACCTCAAGCTGTATTAAAAGCAGGAGAACAAAGGTGGGTCTTTAATTTGGATTTAAAAATCTCAATGCTGGGGCTTGTCTTAATCTGGAATGGGAGATTATTCCAAAGTATGGGTGTATGGGGCTACGGAGAAGGCCCGGTCACCTTGGTTTTGAGGTTTGTCGGGGGAACTGAAAGGAGTTTCTGAGTGGATGATCGATTCTAAGTGCTTTTATCAGATCGGAAATGTATGGAGGGGCTAGACCGTTGAGAGCTTTAAAAACAAAGAGCAAAGCTTTACTCAATTCTAAATGTGACTGGTAACCAGTGCAGTTGTGCTAGCAGGGGTAATATGTTCTTGTTTCTTTGTTCCAGTAATGAGTCTTCTAGCAGCAGCATTTTGAACAATCTGTAGACGGGAGATGGTGGACTGGGGCAGCCCCAGATATAGGGAATTACAAAAGATCGGTTTCAACTTGGCTAGTTCTAAGCTGATAAAAACTGCCCTTTAGGACACTACTGGCTTGTTTATTAAAATGTAGGGCTGTGTCAAAGAAGACACCTTTTTTTTTACTGAGGGGCCAAGTGCTTGGGAGAGACCGGCGGTTGAGGTTGGAGGGCCAAAGATACGTAGTTACCTCAGTTTTATTTTTGTTCAGCTGGAGGTAGTTTGCAGCCATCCAGCTTTCGTTGACTTCCAGGCAGTTAAAAAGATTTGTTAGAGAGCTGGTATTGTCAGTTGTAGCTGGTAAGTAAAATTGTGTGTCGTCAGCATAACAATGGTAAGGGAGGGGGGACGGGGGGGGGTACATGTACAGAGAGAACAGGCCCTAAGGCCTTAAGATTGATCCTTGAGGGATGCCGCATGTAGGGCTGAGGATGAGGAACAGTTCCCAATCTGCACATTAAAAGTTCTGTCCTGTAAGTAAGAGGCAAACCAATTTAAAACCGTACCCAATTCCAAACAAAATTGGAATTGGAGCAGTAAAATTGAAGCTGATGAATGGTTTCTCTCACCTGATTGGATGAAATGAGTGACCGACCGACCTGAAGTTATTTTTTTTATTAAAGAACTGGAGAGACAGGAAAACCCCAATTATTGACATAGAACTTTAAACTTTAAACTTTTGTTTTGTTTTGTTTTGTTTTAACAAAGACAAATATCACTTACAGCACCTTTAATTCTAGTTCCTTTATTCTAGAGTCAGAATGTAACCCATTTTGGACTGAGGGCCACACTAGCTGTCACTCGGTTAAACAGTAATTAAAGCTGTATTTCACATTTTATAGTTTTACTGTCTGTCCATTGTGGCCTACAAAAGAGGGCAATTCTGTTTTATCTAACATAGTGCAGAAATAGAAAACACATTAAGACTGTACAGTATGCAGCACAGATCCTGAGCTAGATTTGAATGTGTGACATTAAGAGCTTTGTACCTGTGTGATATACAGTATATACCAACTGTCTCTCACCAGGATACACAAACTAATATACCATTTGCATTCTTTCAGGGATCACCCTGCAAAGTGGCTGGCACCTTACCCCAACTTCAATCCAGAAGAACCCTAAAGATAAGATAACAAAAATGAGCAAACAAAATGGAGCATTGCTCAGTGCAGGGTGTTTTCTGCAATGCCTTTTATATCCTGCAGAGAGCACTCAAGCGCCACAACTCCCATTATATCCACACCATTATGCCCTCATGTCCACTCCACCACACATTTGAGTCAAGTCTATTGTGTGTTTCACTCTGGTATGGACCACTAAATCTGCAGACATTGGGAGAGCATGAACAAAATCAGTATATTTTTTAGTGTACTAATGTCTGCTGTGGATATAAGTACATGTTGTAGCAACATTAGTCCATAATCAGAAAACATTGCTCTCAGCTAAATAAGCGTTTCATGGAAATAAAGTTCTCTAACTCTTGGCAAAGCTGTTAAAAAATGACCAAGAGTGACTGTTTCACAGCAGGTGCTAAGTAACATTCCCACAAAGTGTCCTTTTTTCAGACGTAAAAAGCCTTTGCTTGTGAATTCATTCACCCGTGGTCAACCCATCGTTGTTTCCACTCCCCCATGGCTGGTATTCAGTAGGTTATGTATAATAAAAGCCCATTTGTCTTGCTCTCTTGTCGTTCTTTGTTTTGTGTCTCTCCACAGGTAAAATGCCTTCACCCTGCGTGGTTCCTCCGTGTATAGAGACATACCCAGCCCTTTGTTAGCCTTTTCCATGCCTTCCATTTCTTTTGTTGGGCTCCTTAACCTTTTATTTGCTAATCATTGCTAATCTTGACAGGTTCTTCCCCACAAAAAAAAGAAGGTCTGAAAGTTGATCACTTGCACAATCAGATAAAGTAGGCAGCGAGGAGGTGATGTTTTCTCATTGTTGGGATGTTTGTTCTATGTTTATTAAAAGTGCTAATGGCTCAGTTGTGTAAACTTTATACTGATAAACAGAATGGAAATAAAACAGGAATGACACAAAAGGGCCCCATAGTATGCAGATTCTGTTTCTTGCATGTTTCTAGCATGCTAATGATTAAAATAAAATAAAACATTTGTTAAACATTTCCATTTCATTTGACAGGTTTTTCATATCAATTTCATTGCTGTATTTGTTATCAGTGTTTATGTTTACCACAGGCTATAATACAAACAGGGTGTTTATTAACTAATGTTTGCATTTTCCTGAATTCCTAGGAAGTAACAACTTCCACATTTGTCACCAACACTCTTTAATATGGTGTTTCTGACTGTACCACTATGTCATATAATAACTTGAAACCAGACCTCACCTGTGCCTGGTTCAAATAGGTTTTATTGAAACCAAAGCCATACTTTTAGCTGCAGTAAACTTCTCATGCCTTCATATTTCTACCTACACAGCCCACGGTGGCAGGTGCTTATTACCTATTGACTTCCCCTGTCCATAGCCTTCAAACAGGTGTCTTCCTCGCTGCAGACTGCTAGAAGCTTGATGTTTGGTGCATTCAACAGTCCATAAACAGGCTGCTAATAGGAGGGGATGAGTAGAAAGGCATTTCCTCCCTGGAACTCTCTCTGTCCTTGATTGCAGGGGCGAAGCGCTGGCCTAGAAAGTGTTTCCAATCATAGGGTTGCTACCCATTTTGGGTCACAAGTAAATATCCAGTTTTTCTTTTCTTTTTACCTTTCCTACTTTTTTATTACATTTTTCCAACGTTGTTTTTTAATTTAAAAACATTTTCAGAAATCTTCAAAAAATGTCAAAAATAGTTAAAATAGCAGATCTACAAGCTCACAACCTTCGTGATGTGAGCTTGTAGATCTGTTATTTTTGTTACCATTATTGAAATAAAACTAGGGCTTAATTCATAAGGTATTTGTTTAAGTTTGGGTCCCAGGGAGACACAAAATTTCTGTTTTGAGTCACAAAGTGAAAAAGGTTTAGGAACCCCTGGTGTAAGGTAGGGTGTAGTCAGTGGCAATAACAATGGAATGGATCCTTGTGTGTCCATTTTTTACACTCTCTAAGTTTTTCTGTGTTGTGTACCATGCTGTTCTATTTGACTGTGTTTGTCTATGCACGGCATATACAGTAGCCTACTGTATATGTGTTTGTACAGTAGTGTGCTTGTGTGTACTTGCGGTACATACTGTATCACAGGTACCTAATGATATTGGAAAAAAGCAGCATTTGAATACCACCTCCGGAAACAAAAAGTAGGATATTCAGCATTTCTGCACCATTAAGAGGGGTTTTGCATTCCTTTTGTGTATTTCACCAGACAGCAAAACATATGCTTTGCCCTGCATTTTTGTGTTACGAGCCTGTGAAAAGTCTACATCTCACGTCTATTCGTGACTCTCACTCCTCAGACCTGCACAAATGGTTTAACAGATTTGCCTCAGGCAAGGCGCCTGTGACAGGAAGAAAGTTACACCGAACATATAGCACTTTAAATCAGCCTGAATTTTGGGTTGCAGACAGAAACTCATAGCATGTAGCCGCTAAAGGGGAAGTTTTCATTTAATCTTGTTGCTGAATGTTGAAATCTTAGACATCTTGCCATTGGTTTGAAGTTTTCCAGCTCTTTGCCATAGGCACTATGTGTGTATGATTTTTTTTTATGTATACCAGCCAGGAGTATTTTGTCATTTACAAGTGCATCCCTTGTGAGCAACCCCGCCCACTGCCTTCAGGGTAACGGGGAGAAAACACAACAAAAGAACAGGGACAATGACTGGTTTTGTAGCTGCCATCATGATTAAGTTCATTTTATTATAAATAAGTGAATAAGTTAAGAAGTTCATAATGTTTTTTGTTTGGTCAATTCATGTTTGGATTGTGCTCTTTGTTAATGTGTGTATTTGAGTTGCTCTGATGTCTAGCTGAGTCAGATCAGTCAATCAAGCGATCAGCAAGGGTGGTTTAGATTTGGTTAATTACCAGAGCAGGGGCAGAGTCAGTCATTCTGCTCTGAGCACTAAAGCTGGCAACATGCAACAAACAGAGGATGTCGAGTGTGATGCTGTTTAAAGAGATGTTTAAAGAGAGAAAAGAGAGTATACGTTAAAGAGATTTAAGATAAAAGAGTTAAAAGAAGTTTAACAACTGTTTATGTTAAAGAAGAGCTGTTTAATTTAAGATAAAAGAAGAAGACCTCAAGATTGTTTACCCCATATAATTTGATGCGGCCAATGAGGTAATTCATTGTAGCCAGAGTATTTGTTTGTATGGTTTTGTATGTTTTGTTATGTTTGAGAAAATGTGATACCGAATTAATGTCTGTTGTATTTTTATGCTTATTTATTCAGTTCTCACGGCATTTAATAAATGTCTGTAAAAGAAAGAAACCTTGTGATCGTATCTGTCAACCGGAGGGAAGCTACAGGTTTCCATTTCCCAGGACAGACTTCTCTCTGGAGGCTACAGTGTGTTCCCTTCTGTGCTGTCTGACAGGTGAGGACTTCCCACTTCTTTTGATACTGGGTACATTTGAGTAGAAATGCTCGGGGCCGACCGATGATAACGAGCACAGATTCACCTGTTTGTTATGCCTGATGCTCAGAGGCTATAATCAGATGTCTTCTCAGAACACAAATGAAGTCTATAGACAAGATGGAAACACGCCCAAAACTTGTGAATGCATCACGTGTACAGTACGTTTTAACAATTTACGATGTCAGATTGTAAGAAAGTCTAAGCAATTCCAGGGCTCACATGGAAGTGAGTCTTGTCCACAGGCACTGGCCCTGAGGGCTGAGAACATTCCATCCTGAACATAATTGAAGATTGTAAAATAATCTCACTGTTGAGTGACCCTCCCATTCTTCTTGATAGACTTAAACATACCTGAACCACAGAGAAGGAACCTGAGCTGTTGGTGAAAACACATGTGACTTTCTAACATAGATTGGGGTTTTATTCTTAACTAACAGAATGGAGTTGACATTGCGACCTCTGCTGGATTGATAAAAATGTGTCTCTTCAACATTCAAAACCACCAATAGTTGACCTTCACCAAACACATACTGTACGGTCGGTACATGGAGGCCACAGTTGCAGGTCATACCAGATCATTAGCACCATCTCTGGGGATACAGTAAAGTAATACTCTACTATGTATTGTAGCCTATACTCAATTATCCCTTCTCCCTTTTGTTCTCTTTATCGCTCTATCTCTCTTGTGTGTGCACAATGATTATGGTGATCCATTGACGTGCATATGGTGTGATTAGCAGTGGTTTTTCTATGGTAAAGCTTATGTGTATTAAATCATCAGAGAGCTGACCTAGTATCAGCCTCTGGTAAAAAGGAAAAAAAACATCTTCTTTCTTATTTCCCTGACTTACTGTACATGTTGAAGAATGATGGATTTATCATTTTACCAGCCAGATGCCCCATTCTATCTCTCTACCTCAAACACTATCATTACCAAACAGGCAGGAATTTTGCCTAAGGTTCTTCAGCAGCTGTTTTAGCTGCTGCAAAATTATTTCAAAGCTCTTTTATTTCGTAAGTGTTATTTTATTTATTTTTTACATTTTTTACATTTACAGTGCAGTGTGCAATGTGAGTAGTGTTTCATCTCACAGTGGAAAAGTTCAGTTTTAAGATGCACAGCAAAGAATGTGCAGCATTATGGCTCATGTCAGTATTATGTTACATGAATGATACTGACCATGATACTGACCGTGATACTGACTGTGATACTGACCATGATACTGACCGTGATACTGACTGTGATACTGACCATGATACTGACATGATACTGACATGATAATGACATGATACTGACATGATACTGACCATGATACAGTCATGATACTGACCATGATACTGACATGATACTGACCATGATACTGAGATTATACTGACCATGATACTGACCATGATATCAGTATCTGGTCAGGCCCTGTCACAGTCACAGCCCTGTCACAGGGATGTCAGGCGCTGTCACAGCCCTGTGTAAATGTTCTTGTCACTTAAATTAGATCATTTTTAGATTGTTCCATCGATGCGCGGTTCAATCAGCAATTTCATGTTGAATTCAAGCCCAGGCAATATCATTATAGTTTTTATGGCTTCATAGACTGCATCCTCCCCATGGCGTAGCCTACATTCTGACAAAGATCTATTGTTACATTTCCAATTAAGTCTCAGGTGTATATCTCGTTCACATTCTCTCCTGGAATACATGGCTGCACATCATGTTGGCAGGTAGTGGTGTTAAGACTGGAAAGACCTCAGCAGGTGTTGCTGCTGAGATAAGTGGAGCAAATATAGAAACCAAATCAGATGAAGTCAGTCAGAGTAGACTCACTCTGTGGTCCATGATTGTGCTCCAATGCCAGCCATTCTCATGCGTTGTGCCAGTGCCACCAAAGTTCCAAACTGCCGGCCAGGAATCCCAGGAATTCTGGGACCCTGGTTGCTTTTTGTTGACTTCCTTGCCATTCTACACAGCACAAAGACAGAGCCCCCCCATTCCCTATATAATTTCAATGGACATTTTTGTATCAATAAAACACCAAGGTTGATTGATTGATTGAATACTTTATTAACAGTTTGAAAAAAAGGCACGGTGGCACAGATTTATACAAAAGAATGCTAAAAGGATAACCCAAAAAGCCCAGGGCTTATTTCCATTGAGGTCCTGTGTATTCAATTCACAGAGATCTTAATATATAGCCTAGATAATAAATGAAAAAAGAGGATTTGGCTTAATAAAATGTACAGGTTCATTACAGTCCTTTTACAACGAGTCAGCCTCCCAGTTGAGTTTTATATTTCGACGGAGTTGTTAGACAATAGACATTATCAAATGATTGCTTTCAGGATATCATAGCAACCCCTCCACAGACAGGCTACAGAGAGTGGTGCGCTGTTCTCTCCGGCATCTAAGTAGTTAATGGGGGGGGGGGGGGGGGGTTTAACATGGGTGGCAGGATCGGGACGCACAACTTGGTATCATTCAGTCAATGCTGCGGAGGGAGGGGGTCCCACACAGAACACCTGCTACTACAGACATTCTTAAAAAGAAGTTCAAAACGGTCTGGATTTCATCAACTCATGGATTTGTGGATCAGCCTTCCAGAGAATAATATTGTTTATGGAGACATGAGCGATTTCCAATGCGCCGCCGCCTTCCTTTATACGGGGAATTGTAGACTGATTTGCAAAAGGTAACTGCGCTGAGTGACATCGAGAAGAACGCGAAGCAGAGAAATCCTCATCAGTCATCATCAAAGCGGAGAGGAAACTTACGTGGAAAAGATAAACAGTGCGGATACCGAAAACTTTCAGGGCATCAGCGGTAGGCTACTTTCCAACTTCTGGGGACGCAGCGCCAAGGAATGTGATCATATATCCACGGTCTGGTTTTAACACCGACGTTAAGGTACCTGCATTTCAAGTGAGTTTGTTTTATTTCCCGACCGTTAGGCTAGTGATTATTAAGCCTTTACGTGAATCTAACGCAAACTTCTGATGCGAGTGTGTATTTTCTTCATGCACATATAGACATATATTTATCCCATTTTATTGGACTGACAGTGCGCACCGGTCAGCAATAGCCTATAGATAGCTGCACTGTTTCCAGTGGGTCATATGGACATTTTTTTTATGGGAGAGAGTAAATATCTCCTTTAAAACAAAATAATAATTAATAGTTATAATGTCCATAAATAAATGGAAAAAAATTAGGCATCCCGTTGTGAGCTTGTAGATCTGCTATTTTCACTAGTTTGGGTCCTGGGCAAAATGTCTAATTTCTCTTTTGGGTCTTGAGCTAAAAGGTTTGGGAACCACTGATATAGCTAATGTAAGTGCAGTGCTGGTCTTGATTGAACAGGCTGGTGTTATCATCACACGCATCATTTATTTTCACACCTTTACTCTTCTGGTCTACTTTAAAATAAACTATTGCCAAAGGATCAGTGTTAGAAGTAGCCTATAGTTCTACTTATAACATTCTTTTGTTTCAAAAGCCATTTTCTCGGTGGTCTGTGGAATGTCCCTCCTGCATGGAGACTAGTGATTATAGCCTGTGCAATGAAGTTTCAAGTGAATCATCAATGACTGACTGCACATAGGAGGCTACTGTCACATTGACCATCTAGGGCCTAAATGCATAATGTATAGGTGCTAGAGTGCTTAACCTATACATAATATATTGTATTTAAAAGCATATTTGACTTGATCGTGTTCTATCGGAAATGCAGTATATGTTTTCTTTTTAGATACATTTATCCTTTAAAAAGATGGTAGCAAATGTTAGAGTTATGCAAATGTTCAGGTTTATTCAAGTCCTATAGACTCAGAGTTTGTTCATTGATGGGATCAAACACTAATACTTACCTGTGATAGGCCTACTGATAGCCTTCTTTGTGATCAGTGTGTGTTGAGTGGCTTACAAGAATTTCAGTCATAATCATTAATTGCAGGCAGCCATGCATTCATTCCTCTTATTTTGAGTCCGACTCTGCCCATTGTAGGTCAGTGGAAGAAGTAGGCCTACGCAAATATTGCAGTGTAAAAATACTTTGTTTACAAGTAAACCACAGTACAAATTATTAACATCAAGTAGTCATTATTATGCAAACAGACCATTTCAGAATCATATGTTATTGGACTATAATTTGGGCTAATGATCATTAATGTGTTCATCATTTTAATGTTGCAGCTGGTAAAGTTGGAGCTCATTTGAATTACTTTATATACTATTGGGTTAATCTATAGTCTATAGTATAGCTTAATCTAGTTGATTTATAGTTTGTATAAATAATATACATCTCCAAAGTTACTAGTTACTAAAGCTGTGTCAAATAAATGCAGTGGATTAAAAAAGTACAATGTTTCCCTCTGAAATGTAGTGGAGAAGTATAAAGCATACGGAAAAGATTATCTCTAAATTGTACTAAGGAACAGTAGGACTACTATTAGTTGAATTCTACCACTGACTGTAGGTGAGAGGGTCCTGTCTTAAGAAACCTGTCTCAGAAAAACATGGAAAAGCTCTTAACAGCTTTCTTCCTTTTCCACCACAGCTGAAATATTAAAGGATATATTCGAAAATACATCTATCACTTAGCAAAATACATTTAGTGGTTTTGCATTTAAAATGCAAAGGAAGAAATTGGAAAATGGAGCAATAAGTATCATCATCATAACTCAGACAATAATGTTATCTCTGTGGAGTAGAAGGTCATCCTTTTGTCACTTTCATTTTATTGTGGTACTACTCTATGATAAAATGCATTTATGGGCAAGTTAGTTATCCATCAATGACTCTTTCAATCGTGAAAATGGGTAGTTGTTGATGCTCCTGCCAGTCTTGCAGAGAAACATATAGACTTACTGTAAATCCTTGTTAATTTAAGTCAGAGAGTGGATAAATGCAACTAAATGGACGCTCTGAGTTACAAATGGATAAATGAACACAAAAACTGCATCGAAACATGTCGGGTATTGCTACAGTCATTTAAAACAGATTACTAAGACACAATGGCGCGCTGGAAATTAATCCACGCTGTCTCTTCAGAAATAAATTACTTGCCATATTCCGGTTCTATTTTCTTTCCTTTTCTTTTTTTCAGGGCAGGGGATTATTGGGGGTCTCCATTAACGGCTTTATCTATTTAGTCAGCATGAGCTCTGTGTGATGCAAGTTTGTACAATGCTCTAATTTAGCCTAGATTTTACCCCGCCAAATGCTAAGACTTTCTGATGCTGTTGAAGCACATACCTCAACATATCACCACAATAGGTCCACATTCTCACAGTTAAACTAACATCACAGATTTTGCTCAAGTGTTAATTTATCTCTGAGAGTGTAGAAATGGAACCAAATGGACAAATATCCGTTTGTACACTCTCAAAGTTAAATGAACACGGACACGAACACATCTCTTCACCATAAACAGTCGAGCAAAAGTGCACACCTACAGTATCAGCCACTGGCTCTGGAATCGCACTCATGAGCACATTAACTAAATGTTCTTCGGTCATGTTATTTGATATAGGAGCACAAGTGGAGTTGAGCCTTCTTTGGGGAGGGGGATCAGAAGAACCCCCCCAGACCACAAAGCTGCTGTCCTTCTGATATTTGTAGATGGGGATCAGGGCGGCGTTCGTCATCACTTGCCTGACACTCTCTCTGCTTTAAATTTGTCATCGAGGATTTTGTGCACTGAAGTGGTTGCCAGGCTCCGACTTAAAACCACAAATGCAACTACCGGCCTCTTGAGACAGTTGCCATGACAGCACGGGTGAGGTTTTGCAGGGTCAGATTGGGGCCAGCGAGAGCCCAAGAGGTCAGGGGGGAAGGGGTGGGGGACATGAAAATGCTAATTGGGGGGAATGCAGCTACTGGCTTTTTTCAAATAATATCACAAGTAGTGCCAATTGTGTGTTCTGAATTAATTAATTCAAACAAACAAAAAACAGGGAATCACATTTCCTATTTCACTGCTCTGTGTGTTATTTACTAACATTTTGTGATGGCTTGGAAGAAGTATGGGCTTTATGTAATATGTGAGATGGTGCAGTAACACATTGATGTACTGTATGGGTAGGGGATGAAACCATGCCCTAATCAAGTGGGTTTGAGCATCTGGTTGGACTAATTGCCTCAGCCACCTGTTTGAACTTTAGATTTTTTTACATGCTGCACAGTAAAATCCGGAGAGCGTACAAATGGACCTGCACGCTCTCAGTTTTAAATTAACACCCAGGATTTTACAATGTGGTTATCAAATCTTACGTAAAGTGTTGAAACTGGACGAGGCCAATCTGTGTGGCAAATTGGCAATCTTCCACAAGTATATTCCTTTCTGTCTTCCCTCCATGTAACAGCAAATTATTTGATTAGCCTACTCACTGTGACCAGTAGGGCCGCAGCCCCCACTTTGAAAACCTGTGCTGTAGGCTACATGTCACTGAGACTTGAAACATAGACGCACCTGACTTCCATAGCGTCAGAATGTTAACCCCCTAGCTACTCCCTCCCTGAGCCTCCTTCCTAAATCTGGTGCTGCTTTTACAGGGAAAGGCACAATACAGGGGCGTCAATGACAGCGGGGCAAGGGGAGATAATCCATGCAGCTGTCAGCCCGCGAGGTATTAAAGCCTCCATTCTGCAGATTCTTGGAGCACTGCCAGAGGTGGGGGACTGTCTTTTTCAGACAGACATGGGGGGCATGCCACGGCACCCATCTCTGATGTGTGTGGGGAACCCAATAAGTCCAAATGCACTGTTCGCTCCCCACAGGGAGGAGAAACACTGGCCAAGGCGAGGAGGCTTTCTTTGTCTGGCGGTGTTTTCTCCGTCGTCTCCCCACTTTGATCAGACATGCTTACCTGTCAAAGTAACGTGAACATCAAAGCAGTAGTTCTCAACCAGTGGTCACACAATAGGGTGTTTTGACAGGGCTATGGACAAAGACCCTAGAACAAATACTTAAGTATTTTATTATTTAGTATGTGTTATTTATTATTTAGTATCAATCCCGACTTCCTGGCAAATCTTAAATCCCAGTGTGAAATGTCTTTGCTTCTTTACTCTCTAATTATAATGTATCAGAATAATTTGCCACTGAAGCACTTCAGAATTGACCTGATGAAGTGGATGTCATGTACACACAGATTTAAATGAATACTGCAGATTTTACAATGTATACTTGTTGGTTGGTTTGAAGCTGACTTGCAACCTTTGTTTTCTGTCTCCACACTGACCAAAATAACAATAACAATAGTTTGTAGAAACTAAACTAATAATAGCATTTGAGTTGCCATTGTCTGAGAGGGTCCACATGTAACCTTGAGAGTATACACATGTAACTAAATGGACCCAGGTCCAAACACTGAGGATTGTATTTTGTGCTGAGAATAATTTATTGCGGGTGCCAATGAAAAGTGCTACCGGTCTTACAAGTAGAAGTATGTTTTTACAGTTGGAAAAGGAAAACAACAATTAAATAAATATGACTCTTTTACAAGCCAATAAGACTAGGAAACAGCTGTGGGATATATAAATAGTAAGAGATAGAGGTTGTGGTAATTGCTAAGGAATGTGGTGTTTATTATGTAAATGAAAAGCGCAAAAGCCCCCTGAAACAGGTGTAAAAATGCATCAGATCTCTGTCATTTTTTTCTCTTCAGTGGTCTAATAGCTTCCCTTAATGTGACCGCATTCATTTTTCTACTATTAGCACACCACAGATCTCCACTTTGAGGGAGCTTTGAGCTCTCGAGGACAGGATTACGGTATGAACGCAGTCAGGCAGGAGGGTGCGGGGCATTGTGAGGGGATGGCATAAGTGTAAGGTGACGTATGAGCCCCACTTTTGTCCCCCCCCTCCAGGTACTGAAAACAGAAACACAGCTCTAGTGTATCCCTATCTACTTTCAACCTGATGTTTGGGCATGTCATTATAGGCACAAAAAAAAAGATCTATAAGCTCACATGTGTCTACTCTACATTGACTTTTAAGATCTATTTTAAGATCGGGCAGAGTTCATGGATGAAACACAAAAATGACAACACTGACAACACTGTCATTTCTATAATGGCTTGATGTTTCACATGGACTGCTAAAAGATAAAGTGATTCATCTTCATCATTCGACTGCAAACAATACCTTTCCGGGCGTTCTGTTTCCCACCAGCATGCATCTGCCTCATCATCTGAGTTAGGCTACAGTACCTTGCCTGGGAGCCAGAAGGTTCCCGGTTTGATCCCCCGACTCCTCGTCAAAGTGTCCTTGAGTTGCAAGATTCACGTGAAAGACACTGCAAGTTCAAGTTCACTGTCAAGTTGAACGTGAACTGGAAAACCTCCCTGACCGTATTGCTTAGTTTATACGTTGTTGTTAAAACACTGCCACACGCCCTAAAATAGCTGATATACAAACTCATGTGATTACAGTCAGGGATGTGTTCAAGTTCAACTTTACTGTCATGTGTAATATAATACAATGAATTAATGAAGTACTGAAATACTGCCTTAACACAAAGGACACACCATCCCAAGACCAACAATAAAACACTACAGACCGACATATACACAATGCACTTATATGTATACATTACATATTATACAACAACAATATGAGTGTCAGCTGTTCTGCAACCTGACCGCCTGTTGAAAGAAACTGAAATGGTTACTTTGTGATTTGATGCAATGGTAATGTTTTTTAGATGGTTGGAGCGAGTAGGGTGGCTAGTGTAATTGTGTTTTGGGCTTTCCTTTTGCAGTGAGTGGTGTGTAGATGCTATGAAGTTATAGTAGTTCTATGCCAATGATTTTTACTGCTGTCTTTAAAGTACTTTGTAGCGGTCCGGTTCGCTTAGCGGGCCACTTCAAAGAAGAATCACACAAGAAGATGGCTTAACGGTCTTTGAACGACAGTGAATCCCATATTTATCATAAAGGCTTAACAGAAGGATGCACAAGTTCACCACTCGGCCCTGGATTACTCCTTGGGCCTTTGAGTAACAGAGAAGACAAGTCCGTTCCAGTTGCTGCTGTGGCATTAAAGGCTCTGAAACTGCCGCTGAAGGACTCAGTGAACTAGAACAACCCCCTGGCCTCTCCATTGACAGTCAGCACTGTCCCATCAATGACCACATTAACATGAACAGCAATTTCAGTATCATGTCAGCATCATGGCTGGCATGATACTGACCATGATACTGACATCATACTGACCATGATACTGACCATGATACTGACCATGATGCTGACATGATACTGACCATGATGCTGACATGATACTGACCATGATGCTGACATGATGCTGACATGATACTGACCATGATGCCGACATGATACCGACATTATACTGATACTGATTATTACGATGCAACACTTTTCTCAACAATACATTATGAGCGAATGTAAAGTTCTTAATGTAACACATTATTGCACAACGCAAAAATCCATTATTACGTTATGGGCTCATGATTGGATTGTATTGGATTGTATATTCTCTTATGAACCGTTATTACATTATATAAGCCGTTATTACATTATTTGCTAGGCGCCACAATGTAAAAATGGACAGTTACATTTGACAATTACTTAGTGAATGGGACAGGGAGCAGTGATGTCACCAACTCAAGACCCAGGTTCTTGGGTGCCTCAACCAGTTAAATTATGATGACCACATCCACATAATTACAGTGTTCTGGACTTGAAGCTCCAGTGACCTCTATTTCACCCCCCTTCTAGTCTGTTTCCTCTGGTTCTTTCTGTAGTGAATGGTCTTAAACATCCTAAAAACAAACACAAATGTTAAGGTGGAATTAAATGGACTATTATGGGTCCATTTGGGTCCATTTGGATGCGCTCAGAGTTAAATGAACACTGAAACGTTTCATGTGTATCTCAGTTGATGCAGTGGAGTCCTCTGTTGTCTTTCGGGGAAAGATCAGCACCCTCTGAGCCAGTGACTGTGTCCGGGATACTAGACACACAGGGTAATGTGATCTCTTCAGTTTGCACCAGTTGAAATACTGGCTGCTGCATTCAGTAAAAGCTGGACATGAGAGAGAGGCTTTAGACTGAGGCAGTTGTAAATCGCAGCCTCGATGACAAAGGTGGGACCCTGCAGAAACAATCTGTGTATTGGCAAGTGACATTATAAGGTACATACGGTCAAGGAGTCTTTCTGACTCCTGATGGGGAGGCAATCTGTAGCTATGGATAGCAAGTTAACCAATGTGGTTCACTGCGATTGATATACTTCTGTAGGGACTGTGATTGGTGTAGCCAGCACATTCTCACTCCCAATTCGTCACATACAGTACTGTTGCTTGGTCAGACTCAGGACCCCCTTGTGTCACGGGTCGACGCATTGGCTACCTCTTTAATGTCACTGAGATCTGACACACAGATGGTCTTCATTTGTGGTCCATGAATTTCAGATCTAGACCATGCTGTAAAAAAATCATAACCGCAATAGGCGTAAACTTTACTTATTATGTAAGCCTTTCAATAGAATTAATGTATGGCATGGTGCATACATGTTATAGAAGTTATTTCAATAGTGAAATAATAATACAAATAAAACAAAAACAATTATTATTTGTATTATGATTTATACCATCAAATAATAAGATCAATTGATTTTCTCAAAAGGATGAATGTTAGCACAACCATATTAATTACGCTTGCATTGTTCTTTGAATCATAGTCTAACACTGACATTCTTGTTAACAACACAGTGTTTTGCAATTCAGTCTTTGACTGCAGAAATGTAAAGTGCCTGAAGTTTCTTTACAGGAGCACGTCTAGCTCATGCAGTTAATAGATGAACACTGAAACAAGATATACTCACTTCATACAAGCTTCATAAAACAAACAGCCCAGTGTCAGAACAGCTGGCTGATCATATCCTTCATATCAGTCGAATCATACCTAGCTAGGTTTAATACAGGGACCTTGAGTGACTGACAAGAGTTGACTGGAGTGATGTTTCAGCCATTTAAAACGTAAACGTAACTGGCATCCAGGTGGCACAGGGGTAAAAATCCTGCTCACTGCCGTGGAGACTGGGGTTCGATACCTCCATGTTGCCTTCTGCTTGGTCGGGCACTCCAGTGAACACTATTGACCATGTTTGCGGGTGGGAAGCTAGCAGGGGAGGGTGGTCTCTGATGCTGCACTAGTCTTGCAGGTTGGTCCCCACTGTTAGGTGAGGCAACATGTGTATCGGTGGAAACTAAATTGGGATAAAAACAAATTGTTTTTTGAGCTTGTAGATGTGCTATTTTATGCTATTTTTGAACATTTGTGAGCTTGTAATGACATGCCTAAAATAGGGACGCCAGATTGAAAGTAATTAACGGTTGCAGGCAGCCCTATATTGGACTTAATGGTCCACTCATACTGCCCCATTAAAATATATATATATGTTTTAACTGCTTCAATTTATTTTTTTGTTTGGTTAACCGTTGCACCTATAGTCTCTTATATTAATTCTGTTGCATACAGTTTTGTAGTTGCACTTCTTGTACAGAGAGGAGGTCCTGTGGTTAATCCTGTCAACTCTTTCCTTACATCAATTTGAAGGATATTGTGCATGCTCCGGCCTTTTAGCAGGGCATAGCTTAAACAGCAGGGGCTGGGCTTGGTTAAATAATTATTGTGTTTTCTGCAGACGATGTGGAAACATGACCCCCATTGACCCTGGTTAGTTTCTCTTCTTCTATCCTGGGGCTATGCCGCGAGCCTCTGCCACTTTGCTTTCCAAGAGGCCGTGCTAATGAGGTCTCACGTTGACAGCCCAGCTTCTCCAGCACCCGGCCGTGCAGGGATGTTTGTTGGGGGTAAGCCCATGGCCAACTTTTACGTCCTGAGGTTAGAACTAGTGGCTGCTCATGCAACTTACAATATATCCAGAGTCTGCAGTTTTAATCTGCTAATGTTTTAACTTACAACAAAGACCACAACTGAAGCTGAAGTCTTTCTTGTATTATCTTTTGATCATATTAAAGTTTTTTTTTTCTTGTATGATCTTCATTCATTTTTAAAGGGAATGCCACTTGATTTCCCCATGTACAAGTTATTACTATGCACAGTAAAGTTGAGTATTCATAACTCAGTTCCAAGATCAGAAAGAAGATGATGTTATTTTTATTTTACATTTATACATGATACAAGTTCTATATAATTTATCTATTGTCTTGGCGCATTGTATTACATATATTTAAGTATATTATATTATATTTAAATATCAGTTGTGATTATGAAGTGATATTTGAGAATCAAAACAGCGACAGGAATTCTAGGCTGAATGCCTGTCGCTGTTTTGATTTTCTCTTCAAAAGTCTTTGATTCATTCATCCATCAAATATTACCTCATAATCACAACTGATATTTCCATCACCACCTGGATCTTCTTCTCCACAGACTGTGGGGGGTGATGTGTTTACATGCAATATAATGGGCCAATCTATCTCAGCAACACTGGCACCATTGTGTTTGATTGAAAACACATGTTTGCTAAAGTGGTGCATCCTTGCACAACAAATAAAAGGAATGATTTCACTGAACGCTATTATAGAAAGCCTGCAGTCTTCTCCAGGATGTTGATCCGACCAGGAGATGATATAGCCTCAATCATGTGTCCACCACTAACCTCCACTTCCCTGCTGACACTCCCTGTGACATAGAAAAAACATAAGCTCCTGCCTCAACTAGCTTTTTAGAGGCCTGGTTACAGGATATTATGGATCAAATTTTACCCTGTGTCCTTTCATAACACTCATTTCTTAGCTGACCAGACTTCCCCTAAGTATCAGTTTCAAACAAAATCATAAGGTGTTTCCTTCCTTTGTAAACATTCTGTCAGGATACAGTCTTTTGTGTGTTAACAGTGTTTTGCAAACCGCTCCAGACATGTTATGAACATTTTGTCTGGACTTCATAAGGGCTCGGGTTGAAGCCAATGTGTACCCTGTCTCCATTGGAAAGCATACAATTAGACACATCATACAATTTGCCAAAACATGTTCTTTGTGGACTGAAACACCTATTTGAGTTTTGTAGTATTTCATCTGATGTTCTGTTTTCTTTTTTTTTTTGTAACACTGGGTTCAGCCTCAGTTCTTAGACTATAGTAGCGTACTCTTCCTCTTTACACATATTGTCTGCTGTGATTCTACCCCTTCAAGTCATTAGTATTAGTTGTGTCAAATGTTTCATTAATTAGAAATAAAACATTAAACATTTGATGGTTTCATGTGTGTAAGTTGCTCTGGATACGAGGGTTTGCTAATGTAAGGCTGTGTTTTTGAACACTATGCACGTCGTTCACTGATAATTGGTAAGCAATAATCATTGTTTTAAATGCTAAAGGTTGCTTGGCATTTTAAACATTGATTTGCCATATTTTTCCATGTGCTGATAATATAACTGCTGAATACCGCTGCATGTGACGTGAGAACAAATGAATGCTACAGTAACACCCTGAAATTATATTATGTTTTATGAGAGGAATTATATCCTATAAAACATACATAATATGCTGTAAGTTATGGTAACTAGTGTGTAACTCTAATGTCTGCAAAAAACATAACTTAATTTCAGCAGCAATCTGATATCATATGCATTGTGTGTTTGGTCAGTGACGACAGCTCAAAGTTATTCTTGTTTTTAAGTGCTCTGAGATTAAAGCTTTGCCACTTAGTGTGCTTTGTGTGTTTGTGGGACAACATTGCTGCTAGGTTTTCAGGCAGCAACATGTTCTCTCTGCCCTTTCCACAACATCTTAATGAATCCAACTGTAGAGGAGATGAGTGCAGACTGTGGCCTATACAGAATATCAGGTGAAACACATTAAAAGACAGGAAGGATTTTGCTTTGTGTTGTCTGACTTTACGTGTCTTGGAACTAAGCAGCAATTATGTGCGTGCGTGCGTGTGTGTGTGTGTATTCTCCCCTCAGCATAAATTAATGGAAGGAAACTCAAGTCTGCACCTCAGCCTAAACAATCTGGTCGATCCCTTCAGTGTGCATAAGTCATTACCCAGGCTCTACCTCAAGGCATTTTGCTTTGTACAATGTAATGAAAGACGAGATGAGGGTAGACTGTTTTTCACCCCCCCCCCTCAGTTCCACATGAAGGAATGTTTGTGGTGTTCCATTGTTGGTGTTCTATTGAGGACCTGTGCATTCCTTCTCGCAGCTATGGCTCTCACTGGTAGGACCACCCCTGTTCTGACTCAAGACGTCAAATTGTTTGTTGCGTGGAAGTGACCCTTAAAATTGCAGCTGTCAACCCCCCACTCCTGCCTCCTCCCTGCGTGGGCCCAGTGGACCTTATACTTCACAGGTCGGCAGGCTAACTAGTGCTACCGTATGAAGAGCCATTTAATGCAACATTCCTCGCAAACTGGTGGCAGCGCACGATGAATGGATAGGTGGTAACTGTATAGGAGGTTTGCGGTTTGGGTGGTGGGTATCTATCTGGTAACTGAATGACGTACAGTTAGGGTGGTGGGTATCTGGTAACTGGATAGGTGATGTATGGTTTGGGTGGTGGGTGTCTGGTAACTGGATCGGTGGTGTATGGTTTGGGTGGTGGGTGTCTGGTAACTGGATCGGTGGTGTGTAGTTTGGGTGTGATATTGCATTAAATGGCTCTCCATACTACTCCGCATCAGCATTTTCACACATGGCAATCGATGATGTTGCGAGTGAAGCCTGCACTACTCTTTGTCTTCAGTGATCATCCGTCAGGAAAACTGACCCCTCTAGTGGAACATTAACTAGAATGTGAAACTGAAAATGTTGCGTTTGTCTTTTCCTCCCCATTACACAATTCTTCAGCCATCTAGTCATCTGAGTGCAGGGTGCTGTCAGAGCACTTTAGAGGCGGTTGGCTACCAGCCTTATGGAAAATACGTTTTTTCGTTCTGTGTGGCAGAGGATTTCAGGGATGCTATAACCTAAAATACATATCTGAAACTGCAGTTAGTATATTTTTGCCCCTTTTTTATTTTAATTTCACCCTCTGCAGCAGCACTAAGGGAGATAAAATGATAACTTGTCGTGCTGGCATAAAGTGAAAGGCATAGTTAAGACATGGCATCCGCGCTGCGCTCCTTCTCATCTCTAGTGTGTTTTGTGTACAAGCCATTGGACTAGTCTCCTCTTGGGTTTCCATCTAATTATTTACATAGTCTCAGTTAAAGCCTCATGTAACTTTTTTAAATGAATAAAATGTAATTTTGTCCAATCTGTATGGTAGAGTTTCTAACCCATTTTGGGCGGGAACCCCTTTTTGTAACTATACCTTACAGGACGGGAATCCCTTTTGGGGTTCTTGTTGCTATGTACAGTATAATAGCAACATACATTTGTTGTAATTTTGGAATAAATATTTGAAGTTTTTCAGAAAACTTCAGTCAGGATTTAGAAGGCGTTTTTAGAATCGGCCTAAGGTCTAAATGGGATAATATAACTTATTCAATTGGGGTGGTTGTAATTTGTCTCCCTGCTCTTCTATTGAGACATTTAGATTGGTAAAAGGCCATGTTTCACCTAAACACAGGATCTGACACAAATTTTGACCTGATCGTTAAGATTCAATTTATCCCCTGAGCAAGCAAGGCCGGCTCTATTAGCTCAATGGTAAAAAGAATAAGCACTTGCGCAGGAAAGCGGTTTGAAATCCGGGGTAGAAGAGAAAAGTTACATAGTACTGCTTTAATTATAAAACAAATAAAACATATTATTTTTGTTTTATTTAACCACATGCAAATCAAAACCACAAATGAGCAAATTACTTGCATTTTACTTAGTTATTTTAGGCCCTACAGTAGGTGTCAAAATCTTGATATTTTATATCTGCTTATATATATATATTTTTTTGTATTTTTGTTTTTATACACCACCCAGTTCACTCCAAGCCTGTGCTCAAGTATCTGGTCATCCATTCTAATTCAGTAGCAAGACTACTATTGTCTATTTTAACAATGCTATCATTAGGCTGCCTATCCCCTCAACTATGCAGGTGCGGTTTCTTACTTTAGTAGAATGTTCTCTTGGGTTTGATAATTCCATGCTGCAGAGTCACCTGTGACTGTAATTAAAGGCTTGGGACATACTGCACACTTAACGCCTGATTTATACTTTGTCGCATGACGGTTACTGAACATATAGCCGATCTGCAACCTCACGATGCATTGCATCAAAAACCTGTTGTGAGGTTGTAGATCAGCTATTTTCGGTGCGTGACACTGTTGTACTACAAAGAATATATGAAGCATAATGCACACTCAGCTCTCTCCCTCTCTCTTCCATCTTATTTCCACCTTTTATGTGCACACCTCTATGGTGCACACGAATGATTCATCATCCCAAAGCTGGTAAGCATCTCAAATAGGCCATGCGAGACAGCGGACTAACGCTAATACCCATTATTTTCAACAGGAATCAACCTGGCAATTGTAAAGCCGTGCTGTTACGGGTTCATTGCCATTGTTGGGGCATGTTGTCGGAACTTTGCAGATTGTAACATGTAAAATCCCACTAAAGCACATAAATCACAGAGAGGCAAAGTGAGGGATTCAGTCAGAAGTTATACTGTGCTCCTCTTTCCAGTTCATGAGACTCTGCTGGGTGGCATTCCAAGCTGTCAACTTGCTTGAATTTGTGGCAAGCATTTCTGACACCCAAATGACAACTTAAGTCAAGACCTACACTGTCCTTTGGGACATGGCATAGAGTAGACTAAAGGGATGTGACAGATGCCTGGATAACTGTTGTGAGATGTTTAGTATATTTATTTTTATTTTATTGTCTCCGCCAGGCCAATAGGCATGGCAAGAGAGTATGTTTTGCCCCCCGTCCGTCCGTCCGTCCGTCCGTGTGTCCGTGTGTGTGTCCGTCCTTCTGTCTGCGAGCAGCTAATCAACCACCGTTGGCCCGGTCGCTGTGAAACTGCGCACACACACTCCTTGGATGCCACAGCAGAACCTCTGCCCCACATTTTTCAGATCAGCCTGTCATAGCGCCACCATGAGGCAGACTTTTGAAAAACACATTTTTTTTCTATTACTCCTACAGATTTTGTCCAAAAACCACACAAATCGGTACACAGTATCTCTATAGCCATGTGATCAACACGGATCTGTCTGATTTTCCATATTCCATCATGATTGGCTAAAATTGGCTTCAAATCATCAATCAAAATGCCTCAAATAATGAACGCAGCATGCGATTTCCGTGAAATTTTCCAGAGATTCCCACTTGGCCCAGGAAGAAATGCCACTTGAAAACGTTCACATCAGCCCCATGGTGGCGCTATAACAGGCCGATTCACGTTTTTAGCTATAACTGCACAAATCTGTGTGAAACTTTGCGCCCACACTCCCTAGAGGCCAAGGAAAAACCTTTGCCCTGCATTTTTCACATATAGCTTTTAGAGCGCCACCAGGAGGCTAAGTTTTGTAATACACATTTTTTGCTCTTACTCCTTCAGATTCTGTCCAAAAATCACGCAAATCCGTATACAGTATCTCTATAGTCATGTGATCAACATGGATGTGTCCGATATTTCATATTCCATCCGACTTGGCTAACATTGCCTTCCAAAGTTTGCAGGATAGGTCTCTTTTGAACAAAATTCCTCAAATCATGAACGCAGTGTCCGATTGTCGTGCAAGGCCTAAGAAGAAATGGCATCCTTTTCACATTGGCCTATTATAGCGCCACCAGGAGGCCATAATAACCTACCTGACCTGGCGGAGACTTGTGCTCCGAGGAGCACTTTTTCTAGTTTAATATTTATTTTTATCTCTCTACTCTAACCTGTAGAGAGATCAATACATTTGGATCAGTACATTTGGATCTCATCTTGTCTTGTCTTGTCTTGTCTTGTTTTGCCTTGCCTTGCCTTGCCTTGCCTTGCCTGACCTGACCTGACCTGACCTGACCTGACCCAGTGGTGTGTTCTACCGTCAGACACTGTATACGCCGTACACAGTCCAGATTATTTTGGGAAGAAGCGTATACAGTCTAATAACCATTTCATCCATTGAAAACGCGAGAGCGTGTACCCACGGCCACGCGCATCGTATCGTAGCGTATACCCTCCGAAAAAAACTAGAACACAACACTGACCTGACCGTACCGTACCGTACCGTACCATACCATACCATACCATACCATATCTCATCTTATAATTCACACAAAAATGACAGCGGGCGGGTCTTAGATGGGTTGTACAAACATTATTTATTCCTCAATGTTTTCATGGGGGAAAAGGGTGGTGTTACCCTCTCATTTTCGCAGCAAGACAGTTTTGGATTCTCACTCTATAGTCATACTATAGTGACGAGTTGGGGCAACATCTGACAACGTGTCACACGTTTGATGCAACGGTTGCAATGATTAACGGGAGGCTTTGTGTGACTTAAATAAGTGCTATTAAATTAATTGTTTTTTTAAGCTTGTGGTGCACTCTGCAGTTTGAAGTCTGATCCATTGTGCTATTAAACTAGGGTGAATGCCTACACTGGAAAATCCTTAGTGTTAATCCATTTGTCACTCAGAGAGTGCACAGATGTAACCAAATGGACCCACAAGGGTTTGCACACTCTCAGAGGTGAATTTACAGTGATTAAGTTATTGTGTATGTATAAACCACATATAGCTGGGGGTTGGTGGTAAGACCATATGTCATTGGTGTTAACTTACCATGATACTGTACGAGAGAGTTAGAGTCTAACTGCACCACTGGGGTTTCTTAGTTGTCTACTGTCTTGTATGCTCTTCAGCAGTGGTGGGAGAAGTAAGGCCCAGCATCCCTATTCTGGGGGCGAACATTCGTCAAAAATAACAGATTTACAAGCGCACAACGTGTCAACGTGTTGTGAGCTTGTAGATTGACAATTTTTAGTGAAGAGATTTGGTGTAGATGGTAACAAGGCAAGCGGGAAAGTAAAGTTGCAACTTTACTAAGAATAGAGGGTTTAAGTGAAAATATCAATACCACAATGTAGAAATATACTGTGCATCTACATTCTAAAAGGATAAGTATTTCCTTCCCATCTGAATGTTTCATGTCTCTGTGGCTCAAGTGATGTGTCACTGTTTATGAACCAAAGATTTTAAAGAGGTGGTGCCATGGTTTTGCACTTTTTCTGTTTTTCATGTGTCTATGAGGTTGATAGAACTTCATTAAGGCCCCCGCTGGTGGTTTTATGGTGTTTCATGTCTTCTCTGACTATTTGGAGTTTTTTCCTGGAGGCTGAAACCTTGAGAGTCAAGGCCAATCCAAAAACAGGGGCATAGTGACATCACAGAGCCCCCAAAAACATACCCTCCCCCTCATTATCATAACACAACAGGTGTGGGCATGAGGAGGAGGAGGGACTAGGACAGGTGGGTGGTGCTAAGGTGGTGGCTAAGGTGAGAACCAGGCATACTTAATGAACTGGAGGCGTGTCCACATAAAAACATTTTTTTTAACAATTTCTGTACACTTTTTTTTTTTGAAAAAAATCCTTACATAATAATACCTTATGATCAGGTTTTAGGGTTGAAAAATATCATGGCACTCCATCTTTAAGGTTCAAAGCTCCTAAAGAACATTTTCACTGTCCATCCTAATTCTAAAAGGTGCAGGGTTAAGTATTACGTCCTCCAATGCATTTTCCATGCCAGCGTAGCTCAAGAGATTAATCCAGGGTTTATAAACGTAAGATTTAGGATTCAAAGCTCCCATAGAACATCTTCATTGTCCATCTAAATCCTGAAAAGGTGGGTTAAGTATTATGTTCTCAGTTGCATCTTTCATGCCACCACGGCTTAAGAGAAAACTCTGGGGTTTATAAACCAAAGGTCTAGAGTTCGAAACCCCTGGAGCACATTTTCTGAAAGCAGAAGATATGGGGTTCAAGGCTCCTGAAGAACATTTTCTCTGTCCATATAAATTCTAAAAGGTGGTTTAAGTATTACGTTCTCTTTGTATCATATATGCCTGTGTGGCTCAATAGATAAATACAGGGTCTGAGGGCAGAAGGTTTGGGGTTCAAACCTCCTAAAGAACATTTTCACTGTCCATCTAAATTCTACATGGTGGGTTAAGTATTACGTTCTCTTTGTATCATATATACCTGTGTGGCTCATGAGATAAATACAGGGTCTGAGAGCAGAAGGTTTGGGGTTTGAACCTTCTGTAGAACATTTTCACTGTCCATCTAAATTCTATATGGTGGGTTAAGTATGACGTTCCCAATTGTAGCTTCCATGCCAGCGTGGCTTAAAAGATAGATACGTGGTTCATAATCCCAGAGTTCCTGGTTCAAAGCTCACTCAAAACAACTCAAACAACTAAATAAAAACTGAAAGGGTAAAACAACTAAAATGAAACTGTGATCAATACAAATCTGGTGATGGAAAAAAAACACTAAACAATAAACAATAAAAAAAAATCTCAAACAACTTAATGTGAAAAAACAGAGCCCATAAAATCACAAAAAAAAAAAAAAAAATACTTTGCATAATATGTAAATTTCTTAAGCTCCTCCCCCTGGGGGTGGGCTCCCTCCATGCTCCTCCCTCTCCTACCGGATTCTTAAGCTCCTCCCCCTGGAGGTGGGCTCCCTCCATGCTCCTCCCTCTCCTACCGGAGCTAAAAGAGGGCGTGAGGAGGGAGGCGAGCTACATCCATGCTTCTCGCCTTAAAAAGACCAAAAATTGAGATCTTCCCTGACCGAGATTCAAACCCACAACCTTCCATTTGTGAAGCCTATGCTTTTCACTTGCACCACCAGGCCTTTCACACTTATCTGGATTTGGAGGTCATATTTAAAGTTAAAACAAAAGGTGACGGGTCAAAAGATGAAAATCCACAGCAAACACCTCTACCCCTGACAGAATGACTGAATCTACTAGATACTACTCTGATGATCAGGGAAAGGGTTCATTATGACACAACTGAGATTTAGGTTGTTTAAAACCATCTGTTACAAAACGTTTACTCTGACTGAGTCTGAACCCAGATTTACACCTTAATTGAAAGCAAACAGAGATGTTTCGTAATGTCATAAAAAATCATACCCTTTTTCATTTATAAATTCCTTAGTTTCAGATGATCAAAACTATAGCAGTTTTGGTGTTAAATCAAGTAGGCTACATTGTTCTCACTTTGGACTGGACATTAAAAAATAAGTCTGTAAAGTGTTCAACTATAGTTCCTCAAACAGTGCTGTATTATGACCACAGATCCTCTTTGATTAGCTGAATTAAGTTTAAGAAAATACCACTTTGCACTCATGGCATGCAGCATATCAATCAAATCAATGATCAATTATAGGCCGAGCTCCATACTTCGTTTTGAGGTATTCTAGTGACTCAGGGATAACGAATTACGTAAATTGAATCCAACCACTTAAATGTAATGTATTTATTGCAACAACCAACCAAGAGTTTGTAACAAAATGAGGAAACTCAAACAAAGAACGTTTGAATTATTTTATTAAAACTAACTTAACCCCATATGGGTAACCGGTGTCCCTCAGGGCTTAATACTAGTGTATTTTCTGTTTTGTGTTATTGTGGGGAAAGCTTTGGCTGAAAATAGCCGATCGGCAAGCTCACAACGTGTCGTAGTGAGCTTGTCGATCGGCTATTTTGTGCTAAAGCTATCCCCACAATACGGATACTGGGGTGGTTAACAGTGCTTAAAGGGAAAGACCACTTGGTAGACGTTTGGGTTGTGTAGTTACCTTGCCATGATGCATCTCCAAAGGTGGGCAAGAAATCTAAAATAATTGCTCCATTGATAATTCAAAATATGCTCATTGAATTACATTGTATGCTGAAACAGCTCTCAAAGTCACTCTTTTAGCACAAACAAACACAAATAAAGTTAATTCAGACAATATAAAACCACAAAATCACCAAACCCAGTACAGTTTGTTTTTTAAATAAGGCTCACATCCTGTTGATTTTGCCATTTTTATTAAAAAGAAAACCAGGACTGGATCAGCAGACCAGGATTCGGATCTTCAAATAGTAAAATCAGCAGGAAGTTGACATTTTTATAAAAAAAAAAAACAGTACTGGGTTTGGTGATGTTCTATATTGACTGAATCGCTTTGTGTTCGTTTATGTGCTAAAAGCGTGACTTTGAGAGCTGTTTTACTGTACAATGTAGGCATATTTTGAATGATCAATTTCTATTCAATGGCGCAATTATTTTAGATTTCTTGTTCACCTTTGGAGTTACATCATGGCAAGGTAACTAATTACACAACCCAAACCTCTACCAAGTGGTCTTTCCCTTTAAGCACTGTTAACCACCCCAGTATCCGTATTGTGGGGATAGCTTTAGCACAAAATAGCCGATCGACAAGCTCACTACGACACGTAGATAAGGCTGGAGTGCTTCCAGTGAGCTTCATGGTGAGAGAAAAGACAAGAATGAAGTCCAGCCACCTATTTTATAGAGGACAATCCAGGTGGGCCAGATCTCCACTGATGACACACTCCGCCCTCCAATCATTCTGAAACACATGACACATGGTTAGTAACCATGACAACCACACCAGTTACCCTGACAACCCCCAGGATTGCCACAAGAATTAAATATAAAAATAGATAGCTGTGCTGTAAACAATTTAGGCTGACAAGAACAAAGTATTATGGCATTGAATAGCTTTCTTTTTTAACAACAGGACTATGGCATTTTGTTTAAACTAAAGTATTGTATGACTTAATTTTTTATGACACAGTTGATTTCTTATAGTACTATACTATATATACTAACAAGCTAAACTCTGTTGATGGCATGGGACTTGAACCTGCAAACTGTCTGTAGCAGAGGCAACCGATCAAGCACACACACCACTGCGCCAACGCACCTTTAGGCCCTCAGCAGGTGTCTCTTCGTGCTTTTGACTTGCTCTTTTGTTTGGCCTTGAAAATTTCAAAGTAGTACAACTTTGAAGTATGGGATGATTGAGCTTTGAACATGAAAACTCTGGGCTTAAAGTCCAACCTTTAGACCACTACCCCATCTCTCAGCCACTCCCTTCACATGTCTCTTCGTGGTCTTGGCTTGCTTTTTGGCCTTGAAAATTTCAAAGTACTACAACTTAGAAGTATGGGACGACTGGGATTTGAACTTGGAACCTCTGTGCTGAGAGTCCGACCTTCAGACCACTACCCCATCTCTCAGCCACTCCCTTCACATGTCTCTTCATGGTCTTGACTTGCTTTTTGGCCTTGAACATTTCAAAGTACTACAACTTTGAAGTATGGGACGACTGGGATTTGAACATGGCATCTCCATGTTGAGTCTGATATTCAGACCACTACACCATCGCCCAGCCACTCCCATCCTATGTCTCTTGGTACTCTTGAAGTGTTTATATGTCAGCCTTCAGTTAGTAAAGTTGAAAAGCAATGAACCATAGAATGACTGGGATTTGAATATAGCATCTTCATGCTGAGAGTCTGATCTTTAGACCGCTACACCATCTCTCAGCCACTCCTATTGTATGTCTCTTCGTAGTCTGGAAGTGTTTATATGTCAGCCTTCAGTTAGTAAAGTTGAAAAGCAATGAACCATAGAATGGCTGGGATTTGAATATAGCATCTTCATGCTGAGAGTCTGATCTTTAGACCGCTACACCATCTCTCAGCCACTCCCATTGTATGTCTCTTCGTACTGTGGATGTGGAAGTGTTTATATGTCAGCCTTCAGTTAGTAAAGCTGAAAAGCAATGAACCATAGAATGACTGGGATTTGAACATGGCTGAGAGTCTGATCTTTAGACCGCTACACCATCTCTCAGCCACTCCGATCATATGTCTCTTCGTAGTCTTGAAGTGTTTATATGTCAGCCTTCAGTTAGTAAAGTTGAAAAGCAATGAACGATAGAATGACTGGGATTTGAACATGGAATCTCTGCACTGAGACACCATCTCTCAGCCACTCCCAGCATATGTCTCTTTGTACTCTTGAAGTGTTTATATGTCAGCCTTCAGTTAGTAAAGTTGAAATACGTCAGCATATAGAGCTTCATCATGTAATCTTACTATTCTCCCCTGAATTTGTCTTTCAGTGCTTTTTAGTTTTTTTTGTAGTTTAGCTGGCAAAACTTGACAATTGAAACTCTCAGCTGAAAGACTGAGTATTACTACACCATTACTCAGTACTTTTGAAGTTTATAATTTCACATTCAACTACAGTAGGTCTGGGACTTGAACATGGAAACCCAGTGCTGAGAGTTTGAGCATTAGTCCACTACACCATCACATGTTTAATGTATAGATGTAGTCTTCTAGTGCTTTAAAGTGTTCTTTTGGACTGACCAGCAAAGCCCAGCTTCCCAGCTTGGCTTTGCTGGTCATTCCAGCCAGCCAGCTAGTGCCTTTACACCACTGTTGTTCTTTAAATCTATTTTTTTTTTTTGCTTGAATAATTCTTTCACTATAGTGAAAACGTGTTGTTTTTAATGTCAATAATTAAAGTAGCTATTCTTCTTCATAATATATTTTTTTCAAAGTGATGTACTGTAGTAGCAGTGACTGAGACAACAGACTGAAAAACAATGCTGTATAACTGAATGCGTGTGAGCGCGCATGCGCATCCGCAACTGGTTGCGGCCCACATCAAGTCACCTTTTGACCAATGTGGCCCGCACCCCAAAATGAGTTAGACACCCCTGCTGTACGTGAACCTTTCATTTAAGACGTTTCAATGAAATATTCCCACAACACAGAGGCCTCAACAGTCATTTCTGGGATCCTATAACCACCCCTTTGCATTTAGCACCCTTCAGAGCTAATTCACATAGTGTATGTACACTACACTTAAACATACATGTACTGTACATACGTAGACTCACTTACTGTGTCTCCCACAACATAGGACCCTGTAATCTGAACAGCGGTATGAACAATAACAGGATAATGAGAACTTGAAGACTGACAGGCTGAAAGGGCCCACTCAGTTAGCAGTGGATAAACCATGTTGTATTAGCAAACACTGGAGTTGTATAAACAATAGACTCCATGAAAAAGAACTGTGGTCAGTTCAAAGTATGTTGCTGATGCTTTAATGCAGAGGGACTTAATCAGTGTATCATTAGAGTAAGTTTCAAATCCCAGATCAACATTACAAGCAACCAGGCGTATTACTGTTAATACTGCTACAAGGTTAATATAATATTACACTGCCCAGTGTGAATATATGAAGTCTAAGAAAACTAGGTCCAGCAGTGATATCATCCATATAGTCCAACAAAGCATGGCACTTTATGGCTCAACAAGGGAGCCCAATGACAGAGTTCAAATTAAAGTGTCCCCACTTTTGTTAACTAGAATTTGATATCTCTACTAGTAGCCTAGTCCTTGTGAAAAGCAAATGCAGCCTTCTATCTTGATGATAATGCATGGATTAAAGTTCTCAGTCGCCACGACTGATTTCAGTCATTTGGATTCCATAGAAGCCAGCATGTCTTCTATGGAAGCATGACATGCACCGAAATAGTCCATCTACTCACAACACGTTGCAGATATTTTAAGATGAAAGAGTATTGTTGTGGTCAAACTAGCAATAGAATACATGTCCAGCAGCATCTTCCATAAAACCTTTAGAGGTCTGGGATATTTCATAAAAGCAAAGGTTAAAGTCTTGATCTTTGATTTCTTTGTACTGTATGTAGAACATATAACGTAGGTTTAGAATGATAATACCTACAGTAAACAGCATTATTTTACAACATGATGTGTTCATTGTTTCGTAAACGGGCCCTTTTCACGCTGTTTCATAAATCACAGATTGGGACTTGGCCTAACAAAGAAATGGTTCAGTCACGAGATTTTATTTTTGCTTTATTCCATGTGATAATCTCCTCCAGTGTTCCACCATTGGCATTGTCCATTTGTC